>NW_026705295.1:343702-687404 GCF_029867415.1 Vicia villosa | reverse complement strand
AAACATTTAGCCTCACATTATGAGGGAGCCAGGCATTGGTTCTAAATATAAAAAATTCATTGTGTAAAAAAATTAAACCAAACAAGACTATAAGCAACTCTAACTCCAACTCTTGGTAAAATCTTACATCTATAATATCTTCTTAAGTGAATTAGCCATGTTAAGAAATCAGATCAAAAGCAACACAAACCTCATATGAGATACACATGTGAGAAGTGACACAAGAAAAGAAGAAGTGAAAATTAATAGAAAATAAGATAGGGTTACGGAGGAAGAGGGAGAAAGAAATACAACAATCTACTTCATAGATTTCAGACGAACGATATTCACTATGTATTCAAAAATTATGAAGATATTGACGAAGTTGTGATTTCACCTAGAAGAAATAAACACGAAAAGAGATTTGGCTTCGCGAGATTTAAGAAAGTGGAAAACGTAAGAAATCTTGCAATCAAACTTGATAACATCTTTTTGGATAAAAGAAAACTATATATAAACATTTCTATGTTTTAAAGGAGCAAAAAAGGTCTACATGTAGAAGGAAAAGGGGTCTAGAAGGGGCATTTTCATGAAGGGGTCTAGAAGGGGCATTTTCATGAAGTAGGAAGAAGAAACAACAGGGACAAACAACATGAATGTAGGAAAAAGATGGTATGAGATCGGGGAGAGAGGGTTCAAGGAAATACTCTAGGAAGATCACACACTAAGGTGGTAGGAGGAGGCATCAATAAGAACATGAGGATATTCAGAGATCAAAAGGAAGACAAACCAATTTCCGCTCATTTAGAGTATAAAATACCAAAAGAGGATCTATGAAGATTTAGCAAAGTGTATGTGGGGAAGGTTGAATATATGGGAATGACATATAACATCCTAGATATCTTTCACTTTGAAGGATATTTCTCGATTAAAACTACTCCCTTAGGAGAAAACATGTGTCTCATGGAAGAAGGGGAATATGGAGAGTTACATGCTCTAGTGAATGAAGCTAAAGATTGGCTAAGTCAATGGTTCGTGAAAATCAGAGAATGAAGAGAAGGTACATTGACAATGAAAGACGGACTTGGATGAGATTCTATAGAGTCTCCTGCCATGCATGGTCACAAAGTTTCTTTGAATTCAACTCATCTCGAGTAGGCATGTATGCATGCTCCGATGACAACACAAACAGTTAAGTAAGTATGGGTCTAGTAAGATTAATGATCATGACAAGGATCTCAATGGTTCTTAACGAATCATTTAACGTGTAAATATACGAGGAAGTTTTCACAATCAAAATGTTGGAGGATTCACATGATCCAGTGAGAATCGTCATGAATAAGGATCACAATAATAGGGATGAATCAGATAGTAGTTCTGATCAGAGCTATGAGGATTGGGAGGAGGAGGAAATTGAGATCTTATGATCAAAAGGAAGTGTCTATAGTGTAACGCACAAGGATGGAAATGATGATATGGGATTGGCAAAAAATATAGACAATGCAATTGTGTTATTCGAGGAAAGGAAAACACTTTATGACAATAATCAAGACAACGTCTTAAGCATCCAGAGCAGGGACAAGATAATTGTTCAGAAAAAATAGAAAATAATGCAGCTAGAGCACAAGGAGAAAAAGCTATCACCAAAAAAAGAAGAAGTAAAAAGTCAAATATAAAAAGTCAAACAAATCAGATGGGTATAAGGAAAAGTATGACCCAAAAGGAGGTACAAATCCCAACTCAAGATCAAGGTCAAGATAAAAGTGGGACTAGAAATTCATATTCTAATGGGTCGTTAGCAAGTGATCCAGAGGAGGATAACCCAATAGAGAAAACCACTCAGAAGAAGAGAAGCGTGAAGATAGAGGGATTGTTCAACCTTCATACTTCTCAGTTCTTCGAACATTGAAAACAAGAGAAGCCAATCAAGATAAACATCAAGCATCATATGGGGAATTAGAGAAGAATATTCATGCGAGAAAATGTTGTATTGGGAATCCAGAACGGACTCTGTAGTGTAGGTTAATGATTGATTATGGGAAAACTTGGAATCTAATGTTGGAGAAAAGGTTTGCAAAGCAATTACCAAAATGGATATCTCTGGAAAGGCAAGAAAGGATGTGTACAAGCAAGCAATCAAATAAATGGAGCAAAGGGACCACGAAGGAAACATTACAAGGCAGGCGAAAACTAACAACACTTAATGAATATCATATTCATCATAAGATGGGGAGGCAATAATGCTAAGAGATGGATAATCAATTAGATTATTCAATTAGGTATGGCTGGTGTCTATCTTATTTATGAAAATAAGTTACAAAATATAGATATCAAATTATTATGTAGTTTATGAGAAAATAATGAGGTCGAATGGACATCTTGTGGGTCTCGTGGGATGTCGGGTGGGATGTTAATAATATGGATAGCAAGGTTTCTAAACTTGAAGTACAATTTTAAAGGAGAGGATTTTGTAGGTATGAATGTGAAGTGAAAGGGGAACACATACTATATAGTTAGTGTTTATTCATCAAGCAATCTTAATAAAAAATAATTCTATGGAGGGAACTCTTGGAGGTAAAAAAAAAAGAAATTGGAAGGGATTGGTGCATTGGAGATGACTTTAATTCAATAATAAGTAAAAGTGACAAGAAAGGAGTTGGTGAGAATAAAAGGAGAAATGGGATGTAGGAGTTTAAGGATTTTATGGCAAACATGGAATTGGTAGATGTCCCAAGCTTAAGAAACAATTTCACCTAGTTTAATGGAGAAGGAAAATTTATAAGTAGGTGAGATAGATTTTTACTCTTTGAAAATTTAATAGGAAGATGGAAAGTGGTAGGTCAATTAATTAGCCCAAGGGACATATCAGACCACTGTCCTATATGGTTGAAGACATTTCAATCCAAATAGGGTCCAAATCCTTTTAGGATAAACAGTTGTTGGCCAGACCATTTAGATTTTGGGAATTTTGTGGAAGAGGAATGTAAATCATTGAGGATAGAAGGAAGGAAAGCATACATTGTAAAAGAAGAGTTAAAGGCATTAAAAATTAGACTAAGGTGGTGGATGAAGAAGTTTTTGAATGGTTAGACTTGAAGTTTGATGATAAAGTGAAAGAAGAAAATAAATTACATAGGCTTTTAGGAAATTTTACATATGAGATGGTGTCTGATGTAACACCCCACTTTCCCATATCGAAAATAAACGAATTATAAATACATAAATAATCAGAGTAATACGAGTAGGATGTCACATCTTCTAAACAATTCACAATAACATCACTTTATTTAATATTCATTAAAATAGAATATCCTATACTGCAGCGGAATTAAAAAAAAACAGCTTATTAATTCTCATGGCACCACGGCCCCAACAAATAAATCATATCCACTAAACAGGTGGTCCAACAATAATGTCAAAATCAAGATACGTAACAATTTAATATTTAACTGAAAGGAAAACAAAACACAGCGTATCCCAACATCCCCGTGTTACGTATCAGAGCGACTCCTAAGACTCGATCAGGTAACACTCGAGAAATCCAAGCACTACTCTGGTACCTGGTTATCTGTACTCCCGAAGAAACACAGACACAACAACAGAAAAGGGGTGAGAATTACATTCAATAAATATACGGTGAAATATCACATGGTTAAGGAGTAGTATCTACACCACACACAAACACAATCATAAACAGATTCTCACACCATCAATCACACAACAACATCATTACATGACATTTACAAACAGTCAGATGAATGAAAATGTAACTATCGACTCTACATGCATGTGGTACCAACAGAGCATAAGCCCTCAACAGATGCCATTATATTAGAGGCAATAACAAGGCATAAGCCTTCAACAATGCCAATACAGGCCAACAACAGAGCATAAGCCCTCAACGACATATGTATGCAATATGGACATCCAATCAACACAATTCAACAACACAAGGCTTCAGCCTTCAACTCGTTGCCATTTAGGCTATCAACTAGCTCAACAACATGCAACTATAATTTCATTATCTTGTAGTCACATTCACAACAGTCAACACAAACTTATCACAATATTTATGTCCAAAGTATAACTTTTATAGTCCCTCTATGTTTACCTAAGTCCTACAGTTTAAGTAACTCAGAAAGGTATTTATTTCACTCAAGGATCAGGAGAAAATCACAAAAAATGGAAAATTCTGCACACTAGCGTAACCATACGCGTACAGCTAAGCCATACGCGTATACCCCCTTGCCCATACGCGTATCATACGCGTTTTGCCAGAATCAGATTTGCACTAAAAACTCCTCCATATGCGTATCACATTCTCATACGCGTATGACCTCTCTCTCATACGCGTACCATACGCATTCCACCAGTAGGTTGTACTATGTTGGGACAGGGCTGCGTATCATACGCGTATAGCCCCCTGGGTGTGTCCCTCATACGCGTATGGCCTCAACCCATATGCGTATCATACGCAAACTGACAGGAAAATTGTCTTTCCAAGTCTGCATTCGCACCAGTCCGTTCTCACTCGTTTTCATCACTTCCAGTCTGCGATTTCAGGTCTAAAACAGCACAATTTCACCTTTTAACTCACACCTTTCATCTAGATTCATTAACCTATTATGCTACATCAATTTTAACCTGATAACAACCCAATTCCTACTCATCAAATTGGACAGTTTTACACTCAGATTCAGTTCTTTTATGAACACAGCAACAACTCAACCAATCATCCAAAACCACACCAAAATTTATCAATCCAAAACAGAATTTCGTCCACAATCATACAATACTCATTAATCATAAAGAACAACATACAATTCAAATCAATTCACACATCAAAGAAGGAATCAACATGTCAATTATGAAACCTAAAGAGGGAAAGGAACCCTCACTACCCTCTCATGTTGTAATCACCATTTAGAGAACCCATTCTCCCCCCCTTACCTTAGAATTGAGCTTTGATCCTTCAACAATGGTGGAGTTCTTCTACCTCTTGCCCTAGCCTTTTTCTCTGTTTTCACGTTCCTCTAAATTCTGCCAAAAAACTATTCCTTCTAATTTTTCTTTATTTTTATTAATCTCTCATTAATCCTTAATTTGCTAATGGGCTTACTACACACCCTCCCAATTACTAATCACTACTTGGCCCAAATAACTAATTAATCATTTTACTATTTACTAATTAATTATTAAACTAATATAATAAAAATTAAATATCAGTTTAAGACACCAAATACACCCAACAATTATGTAATAAATAAATATCAAAAATTGGGGCGTTACATCTGAAGTGTTAGAGAAAAGAAAGGTATTAACAAACAACATATGGAAAAATCTTCAATACAAAAAAAGCTTGCTAAGACATAAATCAATAGTGATATGGATTAAGGAGGGAAACTTGAATTTAAAAATTTTCATAATATATTGAGGTTGAGGTGTATAAAGAACTTCATTTCTTATGTTAACACAAACAGGGGCATGGTAGAAGATGTGGAGGAAGTGAAAAATGAAGTAAAAAACTTCTTTGAAGATAGATTTAAAGAAAAGAATCTTCATAGACTTGTAATGGATAGAGTGGAGTTAAGGTGCTTGTCATGTGAGGATAAGATACAATTATAATAACCATTTACAAGAGAGGAGATCAAGGATGTAGTGTGGGATGATGAAGGAAGCAAAAGTCTTGCTCCTAATGGATTCAACTTTGAATTCAGCATGAGATTTTAGAAGACTTTTGAAATAGATATTATGAAATTTGTAAATGAGTTATTATAATTGTATCTATCCTCATTGATTAATGATTATGTGGTTTTAATTTTTAGTCTAAATGATTGTGTGTTTCATGCTAAACATATGTTTGTTCATCATATATCATGTTCATACATCCTTTTTATGCTATACATTGCCAAAATCTTTAAAAAGTTTCAATTTTTATAGCATGTAATTGATTACATGAAAAGTGTAATCGATTACCACCCCATCTTTTCTAAACAAATTGGAACAAAGATATTATGTAATTGATTACACAAAAAGTGTAACCAATTACACATGCACGAATTTTAAAAATTTCAAAAGCATATTCAGTAAAAAAAATGATATCTTTTCATATTCTCTCTCCTTTAAATGTTGTGTCGCCCTACTATCTTAACCCTAGCAGCATCCAAATCACCTCTTCGTGAATTTTCTCTCATTTTTCTCACTTTGGTAACTTATTTTCTCCAAAACTCCAATAAAAGCTCCATCTTTTCTTCATCAAGTCTACCTTCTTCATCATGTCTACTCAAAGGAATAGAAAAGAAAAGGCTACATGCTCAAGCAATAGGAAACTCTCTTTGGATATCTCAATATTTCTAACAACTCAAGAACAAAAGGCAAAGTTCATAAAACACTTCCATAGGAAGAAATTGATTCCTCCAAAATATGGTAACCTTGACACTTTTCCTACTAGATTTTAATTTCCAATTTTATTTTAGACTCAAGGAATAGAGAAATTAGTTATGGATTATGGGTCATATTACCCTAACTTAGTGAGAGTGTTTCGAGTTTGAAGAATAACAACTTGACATCCTCTGTTAAAGGTGTTCAAATTTCATTGACCACAAAACAATTAGGAGAATGTTTGAAAATCCATTTTGTTGGAAGTGAGATTTAGGATAATTCAGATTATGTTTGGGAAAATTATGATAAGAAAACCTTTTACTACAACATAAGTCGCTTCTCTGAAATTGAAATTTTCAATAAGAAAAAGAGTGTTAGTGGTGTCATTCAAGGACACCCTCTTTGGTCTGTTAGAAATCTTCCGATTGATGATAGGATGTTACATTATTTTTTGTGTTATTTGTTGGTTCCAAAATGTCCAAACCATGCTCTGATCATTAATATGGAAATGCAATTGCTATTTTCTCTTAAGAATAACATTCCAGTTAATTGGGCTCATGTGATCATGCACCATATGCTGACACATGATGAAAAATCAAGTGGACTACCTTTTGCAAGATTTATCACAAAGATCTTCGAGTAATGTAATATGGACCTCTCCAATGAACTCTGTGTGAAAATGACTTACAATGGTTGTGACATCAACATTAAAACTATCGACAACTAAATGGGTGTTCTCTATGATCCAGTTGCAGGAACCTTCAAATATTTGGATGAAAAATTGACTGAACCTTATGCCCCTCCTCAAGAATCTTGTCCTTCTAACCAAATGCTTATAGAATACATGGTTGAATACTTTTTAAGTATTCATCATGTGTTAGTCGGGCTTTCGGAAAGAATGGGCCATTTGGAAGGTTTTCAATGAGGGAATGATGATAGAAATATGAATAAGGATTGAGTTTGATACCATTTTATCTCATGTTTAAATTCTCTTTTCTTTAAAACTTTGCTTATTAATGGTTATTTAGGTTTATTTAGTTTATGTAACATTTAGACATATTTTAAATTATGTTGAATTTTATATATGCATCGTTATTTTAGTTTCATATATGGAGCTATATATAAGTTTATATTTGTGTATGAATGGATGCCTGAATATGTATGAATGTATGTTTGGTTTACTATTTTTTTCACCCGTCTTTCCATTCTTTTTTGTAATGTCAAAAAGGGGAGAAGGGTGTATGTATTGTGTTTTCTCCTTGTCTCAATTTAAATAAGGTATTCAAAAGGCATTGGGGATGTATAATTTAAAGATTCATCAATTAATGTGGGGGGCATTCATCTTAGGGGGGGTTCAAAACACAGACATCAAATAAATTTGTCATCATCAAAAAGAGGGAGATTCTGAAGGCAAACTTTATTTGGAGTTTAGTTTTGATGAAAACAAATATTAAAGAAGGAAAAGTTCTAAAGGTTCAAAGTTCAAGAAGTCTCAAATACAAGGAACTAGTACACACAAACTTTGGATGTCATAGCTAAAGAAATTAATCATGAAAAAAGTACAACGTCAATTCATCTCTGTATAATGAAAGATAGTGAAGTACCATATTAGTAAAATAAATTTAATGTAATAGTTCAAAATAGAAATAATTATTACTAAACGATCTAAATTATACATATTACTCCCTCCGTTTCTTTTTAAGTGTCATTTTAGCAAAAAGCTCTTCAACCAAGATAGTAGATTATTAGAGTTGTTTTTTCTATTATGCCCTCATTTATTTTCTCTTTCCAAATAAATTCAATAATCACTCTCTTTTTTTAATGACTAATTAAGGAATTTATTGAGAAAGTAAGGGTATAATTGACAAATTATAACATTAAACTATAAAACGACAGTTAAATAGAAACAAAAAATTCCTCTAAAGCGACACTTAAAAAGAAACAAAAAATTCCTCTAAAACGACACTTAAAAAGAAACAAAAAATTCCTCTAAAACGACACTTAAAAAGAAACAGAGGGAATAGTTTATATCTTAGTCTCTATGTAAACTACATAGAAAATATGGTATACTAGAATGTACATTAGTTATTGTCTATGTAACATAATACAACTTATTTCACTATGCCAAAAGAGTGTTTAGGCAACACCCTTTTTACAAACACTTATTTATAAAAGCACGGGTAAAAAACACGATAGGATAATAGGAAACGCTTTTGAAAATAAGCGTTGATTAAGGTATCCATATTAGACAACGCTTTATTATATAAGCATTGTTGTATGTTTAAAATATTTTTTAATTTTTTAATATTATATATTACACGGCGCTTTTTTAGACAACGCTAAAAGTAAAAAACACTTTCTTTAATTGTACATTAGACAACGCTTATAATTTAAGAAAAGTGTTGCCTTAAGTAGTACATTAGATAGAGCTCAAAAATAAACAAAAACGCATTGTCTAATATCGAAAATATTAACGCCTCTTTACCAATGTTGGTTTTTAAAAGTGTTGTCTAATGTCAAAACTATTAATTCCCTTTCACCACCGCTTATTTTCAAAAGCGTTGTCTAATATCAAAAATATTTTAATGCCTCTTTACCAACGCTTATTTTAGAAAGCATTGTCTAATGATGCCTTACACCAGTTCTTTTATAAGAAAGTGCTACATTAAGAGTACTTAAGTTAGAGCTTTTATCAAAACGTGTTGCCTAGTGATTCCTTACGTCGGCGCTTTGTGCTGCCTTAAGAGGATTTACGTTAGTGCTTTTAACAGAAAGTGTTGCCTAAAGTGAACTTAAGCCAGCACATATACATTAAAAGTAAGCAATGTTTGTGATGACACGCAAATACATCGTTTATTGGACTTGATTAGTGCATGTTTTCTAGTTGTTTTGAATTGCATTTTCACTATTATATTGGTATTTAGTTTGTTTTCAAGTACTTAGTCATTTACGAGGCGTGTGCAAAGAAGCGAAGCAAAACAGGCGAAAAAACGGAAGAAATGAAGCAATTTACACACGAGACTTGTCCAACTATTCTAGCCATAACTCCTGATCAGTAAATCAGCATGATGTCCCGTTCGAAGCGTTGGAAAGCTAACGCAGATATCTACATCATGGAAAATGTACACATGGCGGGCGCCATGTAAAGGTGGCAGGCACCATCTTCCCAAAACATGGAAACTTTCACGTTCACACGATCTTCCATTTTGCAAAGGTGGTTGGTGGCAGCCGCCGTCTGTGCAAATTCTCATCCCGCCCAAAAGGAGTTGGAGGGAACTCTTTTAAAACCATTCTTTGAAGTTTTTCTATAAATAGGAGTTTTCGTTTCATCTTCAAGCATGGAAGCTTAGTACAATCTAAGCCATATACTTCACCATTTGAAATCAATAATCCTTCACATCGGGGGGTTATAGCAATCGTTCTTGTATCGAGTTTGGATCATTTAATTTGAAGTTATTTATCTTTCCGCCATTTACATTCCGTCTAAGTTTATTCCCGTTGTACCATATTCAAGTCTCCGTTTGGAGCAGGTTCTTAATTTATTCCGCATTTACACTTTGTTTGTCTTGCCTTTACTTTCTGTCTTATTTACTACACTTATTTCTCTTCGTTCTATGTATACTTTCTCACTTAAAACCATTTATGTTTTATTAAATATGTCCAGCTCATTTTCTAGTATTGGGATGTGAAGATCGTCAACAGACGATGCTCTATATGTTGTCTCTTTAGGATTACCTTTATGGGCTGTTTTTGGTTTAAACACAATCTTTCTGCACTTATTTTAATCTGCCCATACGAAAGTTGGGGCAGTGAAAACGTCGGGTAAGATCGAAAGCCGTCAGACACAAGAGATTAAGATTGGCTTATTTTTGTTAACAAATCGCGAAAGCACTTAGTTAACTAATTAGGGAGTCTAATATTACTAGAAAGTGATTTTAAAACTATTTACGAAAGCACGCCGTTTATAGGTTTAGGATCCGGTTATTTAGGTTTAAGCCTTTAACCCTTTTAAGTTAAACTTTCCAGTCAAAAATACTTTTCAACTAGGTTAAGAGTTTGATTTCTTAAAAATAGGTTCCCTACTTTAACGCCACAGGCACTGTTCATATGTGACAAATGAACGGGTAGATTTAAAGAGTCAATTCGGTTCTGAATCACGAAAGCGACAGTTCCTGTTAAATCAGTTCTTTTCAAAGTCGAAAACATTTGCCTTGTAGGAAATCTTAACATAGACATTTTGAGTTTTGTTTTTTGATGTGAATTACATTCCAGTATCGTTATTCATCTAAATTCATTAAAGTTATTTACTTCATCACTCTTACTCTTAAATACTTATTTGATTTGCCATAGATAAACACCGTAACAATCAGTAACGATAGATTTGATTGTTGGTCTTTGTGGTTCAACAAACTTTTATATTACTTTGATAGGTTGTGCACTTGCAGTTAGATTTTATACTCGCTTAATAGTCGATCAGTCAATACCTACAACAACGCTAAAATACACAACACTTAAAAGCGTTGTCTAAGATATTAAAAAGCGTCTTATTTAGCATAGGGTTTACAACTTTTATCTACAATAAAGGAGAGATCGTGTCTGTGACATCGCTATTCTCTAATAAATGGGGTAACATTAATTTTAAAGATGTGACATTGTTAATTTGGATAAAACATACTCTTTTTATTATTATAAATTAAAATTGATTTTTTAGATTTTTATAATAATTATATATTTAGTTTTACATTAAATAGATTAGGGGTGGTAAACGGGCATGGCCATCCCGCAAATGCCCACAAAAAAAAAAAGAACGGAACAGAGCAGACATAATTGAGGATGCGAGCCTAAACCCTGACTTGTTCAGCACAAAAATTGAGGGTGGAGCAGACCCACGAGAACTGCCCTTTTTAATGCTAAAAATAAAAAATTATGTTAATGTCGGTGCCAACAAAAATTTGCAAAAAATAGGGTAGAGCGGGGCAGGTACATTAGAGGGTGCAGACCTAAACTCTTGTTCCACTCCGCACTAAAGTGCGGATAAAACGAGTATACTCAACAGACCGGGCCGGTTTTTTCACCTCTAAAATAGATACATCAATTATTCGATAAATTAATAAATATATTATTATTTATAATAAAGAATGAGGAGAATATACACTACTACGAAATACACATTTAACTTCGGTTGGATATGAGGCATTACCTCGGTTTCAAATGTGAGGGTAACAAATGGCATCATAAAAAATGTGACACTTTACCTCTCGATTTTAACTCAACGGACGAGTAATGTGTAAAGGTCATGAGTTCGTTCCTCGGGAAATTATTTTTGGAATTTTTAAATGGTGAAAACACCTTTTCCCTAGGATTTGATATTCCACCGACGCTATAACACCTTTCACCTCAGTTTTTACATTCCATAGACGGATAAAACACAATTGAATTTACTATATCTAATGTGGATTGTTTATTTCACTATGTCCTAGCTGAACATATAACTTCTCAAAATTGGTTAGAAAAATAATTATATGAACAACTGTGTTATATTTGAAGAACAACTTACACTAATAAATGATTTTCGAGCATCATGTAACTAATCATTCATCTCACTTTCTTTAATGGTTAAAATCTCTTCAATATTTCAAGTTATTTATTGAACACTTCCTTTTCTACTAATTCATTCTTGAAAGCATAAAATTTGATGCTTTGAAAAATAAACAAATATGAAAGAAAGTTGAATGAAAGCTATAAGTATTAGAGAGATTTTAACCATAAAAGAACATGAGATGAATGATTAGTTGCAAAATGCTAGAAAAACGTTAATCACTGTAAAATATGTTTCAAATACAACATAATTTTTAATATGATTATTTCCAAAATCAATTTAATAGGTTAGATGTTCAAATATGGGTTAATGAAACAAATAATCGAAGTTACATATAATAAACTCAACTCGACGAACAAGATGCGAGTTGCACAAAGAATCACAAAAACATAATTTCAATATCAATATCAATCTCCAACTCAGACTCAATAATAACAACTAAACTACAACATATATATTTTCATAACTTTGGGTAGTAGAACAACTAAACAACAACAACAACAACAATAACATCAACAACTCAAAACAACAACTCATATTAAACAATAACTCAAAAAAAAAAAATCTCAACAAAACTATAACAACATCATCAATAAACATATAACATAAATTTGTTTAAACAACAACATCAATAAAATTAAACCTCTAGGGTTTCAGGTCCAACAACAACAACAACAACATTAATATAATATGAATATTGATGTTTGACGTACCAAATTTGTGAGGAAGAAATGAAAGGAAATCTTTTTGGTCTTTCATTAGAGCCAGTATCGAACGAGAGTCCTAAACAGATATTATCTCCGTATTAAGGATGATATGTGCTTAGGGCTCTCTTGTTTGCTCTCTTATTTAGGGCTCTTCGTTAGAGTTTTGTATGTGTTGTTTTAGACAATTGAAACTGAATGCTACAAGTTATATATATATATATATATATATATATATATATATATATATATATATATATATATATATATATGTATATATATATATATATATATATATATGTATATATATATATATGTATATATATATATATATATATATATATATATATATATATATATATATATATATATATATATATATATATATATATCACAAAAACAAACTCACAAAATCGAGGTGAAAAGTGACTTATTTTTAAATTAAAAAAATATATTCAAGAAGTCGCCACTTTTAACGAATTAAAAATATAAACTGAAGCTACTGTGATTCGAATCATGTACCAGAATTAGTTTACCTCTCGGTTTTCAACTAAAATCAACGGAATAGATTGTATATTTTTTAAAGTAAAAAATCATGGCGGGTCTAAAAATTATACTCCCTTTGCCCCAAATTATATTCCCCTTGTCCCAAATTATATGTCACTTTATAATGTCAATACACATCATTAATGATTTTTTTGCCTAATATATCTTCTACTATTTATTTCTTTTTCTACTTTTAGTTCTTTTAATTTTGATTTGCAATATAATTATTGAAAGATATTTTTGTAAACTTTTGCATAAAATGATAATTATATTTCTCAATTCGTGTGAAATGGATAAAACATCTTCCTTCGATTTTTTTATATGTGAGGTGAAATCATTAGTGATAATATATATATATATATATATATATATATATATATATATATATATATATATATATATATATATATATATATATATATATATATATATATATATATGGCATATCATATGAGAATGACTTTTTTATATGAGAATGTGAGAATGAATCTGAACCATTGGATTTTAAAATAAATGGTGGAGATTATAAGTGAATCTTTTTTTCTCTCTCCTCCATTATTAAAATAAATGAAGTAGGAGAGAGAAAAAAGATTTAATCATAATCTCCACCATTTATTTTAAAATTCAATGGTTCAGATTCATTCTCACATTCTCATATAAATATGGCATTCTCATATGATATGCTCTCTCTCTCTCTCTCTCTCTCTCTCTCTATATATATATATATATATATATATATATATATATATATATAAAGTGAGAGTATTTTATAATGAGAGATCAGAGGAAGAAATATCAACCATTGGATTCATCAAGAGAGATAATGTTAATACATTAATGAGGTTATTAATTTCTCTCTCTTAATGAATCTAATGGTTAATATTTCTTTCTCTCATCTCTCATTTAAAAATGCTCTCACTTGATATGTTCCATATATATATATATATATATATATATATATATATATATATATATATATATATATGGAGCATATCAAGTGAAAGCATTTTATAATGAGAGATGAGAGGAACAAATATCAACCATTGGATTCATCAAGAGAGAGAAATTAATAGCCACATTAATGTATTAACATTTTCTCTCTTGATGAATCCAATGGTTGATATTTATTCCTCTCATCTCTCATTATAAAATGCTCTCACTTGATAAGCATATATATATATATATATATATATATATATATATATATATATATATTAGTAGTGATATTAGCACATCATTACATATCTATTGCAATTCGCAATGGGTAACAGGAGTCTTAACTGTAATAGTAACTGCCCTAACTGCTTTCAGTTATTCAGTTACTAGTATAGTGCTACTGTACAACATCCCCATGTTAGCTTAGCTTGTTGCTTGTACATTATATATATATATATATATATATATATATATATATATATATATATATATATATATATATATATATATATATATATATATATATATATATATATATATATATATCATAATGTGCACCTTATCAATACATGGGGAATATTACCTTCTCCCTATTTTCTGCACCACTTTCAGTTTATAATATGGTATCATCGCAATCCACCTAATTCCTCATCTTCTTTCTTCTTCTTCTCTCTATGCTTTTCATGCACCTGCTTCTCCCTTCTTCGATCCATTTTCATGGCGCCTCCGCGAAATCACCCTCTATCCAACAATGATGTTGATTATGTGTACTATATTCACCCCAGCGAAGGACCTAACTCGGTCAAAATCACCCCTCTTCTCACTGGTTCCAATTACCTTTCATGGTCTCGATCAATTCAACGTGCACTTTGAGCCAAAAATAAATTAGCATTCATTGATGGTTCGATTGAAACTCCAACATTCGTTGATTTGAACTTTGCAGCATGGCAACGGTGCAATTATATTATTCATTCTTGGCTTCTCAATTCTGTTTCTGAGCCTATCGCATAAACCATCGTTTTCTTGGAAAACTCTCTTGATGTTTGGCTTCATCTTAAAGAAAGATTCGCTAAAGCGGATTGAGTTTGTGTTGCTGCTCTTCTTGTTGAACTAAACACAATGAAGTAGGGTGAAAGATTTGTTCTTGATTACTATACTTCGATGCTTGGTCTTTAGGAGGAACTGAACTCACATCGTCCTCTACCTGCATGCACATGCATGCAACAATGAAGATGTGAAGCAATGCATTCTCTCGACTGTTCCGTGTTGAAGACCAAATCATTCAATTCCTCACAGGTTTGAATGACCGTTTTTCCGTTATTAAAACTCAAGTCTTACTTATGGAACCTTTACCATCCATTAATCGTATTTACTCCATGGTTGTTCAAGAAGAGAGTAACCATGTAGCTTTACTTCCTAAGCCAGAGATAGTAACATATCTTGATGAATCTGACACACTTGTTAACGCTTATGATTCAAGAAAATTTCCAGATCGTAATAAGCCTTCTTCTGGTTACAAGAAATAAACTCGTATGTGCGCCTATTGCAATCGCTCTGGGCACACCGTGGATGTGTGTTATCGAAAACACGGGTTTCCTCCTCATTTTGGTAAAAATAATGCTTCTACAAATTCTGTTAATTCTTCAGGTGCAGAAGATTGTTCACAGTTGCATGCTGAAAATGGTAGTTCATCAACTGTTCAAGCCAGCATTACTCCAGATCAGATTTCTCAGCTGATTAGCTTGCTCCAAAATTCGACTCTATTGCCTCATCCCTCACCTCCCAACCATACCTCTAATTCTAATCAAATTTTCATTCTTAATGAACCTAAACCAAGTAACTCATCAAGTATCCATTTCATCTCTAACTTGATTTGTTATTACTCATGCATATTCCAGCTTCTGGATTCTAGACTCGGGAGAAAACGATCATGTATGCTCTTCCCTTAATTTCTTTTACACTTACTCTTCTATTCCACCAGTTAATGTCAGCCTACCTAATGGCTCTTCAGTGATAGCCAAACATGCTGGCACAGTCATTTTTTCTCCACATTTATATCTCACAAATGTTCTTTACATTCCTGAATTTTCACTTAACTTGATTTCTGTTTCCAAAATGTGTAAAGCTCTTCATTGCACTTTAAATTTTTTTTACCACAAGTGTATTGTGCAGGACTTGAAAACGCAGAAGATGATTGGTTTGGCTAATGAAATCGATGGCTTATACAAACTCTTGCATGATGGTAACATTCAGCTTAGTCACCCAGCCAAACACATTACCTCTCCTTCAGCTTTTTCAACCAGCATTAATAAAGTCTCTACTATACCATTACAATCTTTATGGCATTTTAGATTAGGGCATTTGTCTCATAATTGTTTTTCTAAAATGTATCAATTGTATTCCAACATTAATCATGATAATAAAGTTGTTTGTGACATTTGTCATTTTGCTAGACAAAAGAGATTACCATATCAGCACAGTAGTTCTCGTGCTACAACTCCTTTTGAGTTAATACACTTTGAAATATGGGGACCTTTAGCTATCACATCCATTCATGGCCACAAATATTTTCTAATTGTCCTTGATGATGTCTGTTAGAATCCTAATTGTACATATTTTGTTCATAGATTTTGTGGTATTCCTTAACTCTTTCACCAAGTTTTGATTCCTTTTAGTGTAATAGTATATAAATAAATAACATTTTGTTTAGATTGTACATAAGTTAAGTTTTATGACTTTTCTTTTATCTTTATATAGGTATTGATGATTTTGGCAAGCTTGTATTGAAAGGCTTTGATGGAAGGAGCTTGGAAAGAGGTCTTTTGGCTGAATGAAGAAGATTTGTATCAGCAAGTCCGTTCAACGGACCATAAGCGCGCTTATGCATCAAAATTTCAATAACCCCGCTTGAAGCGAGGCTTGGCAGAAGCAAATCACGTTGTTGAGTCCGCTTAGCGCAGCCATCTCGCTAAGCGGAGGTTGAAGACAAAACAAATATTTTGGGATGTCCGCTTAGTGCACCTAGGCCGCTTAGCGGACCTACTTTTAAGCCACATGTGGCTAGGCACTTAAGATGATATTTTTGAGGGTTTTCCACCAACTTTTTCATAACACTTTCTACCACAAGTTAGGGCAAGAGAATAGAGAAGAGAAAAACCATTTCAAGTGTATCTTCAAGATTTCAAAGCATCTTTCTTCATCTTTCTTTGAGTTTGATGCTACCAAATCTTATTTTGTTGCTTGTTGTTGAAACTTCCATGGCTATGGAGAGCTAAGTTTCATCTTGTGTCAAGATTAGAGGTAGTTAGTTTGTAAATATGTATTTTCTTTGATCTTTTGTCTATGAACTTGGTTGATGACTAATATATGGTGAATATCTTGTTATTCATGTTCTATTTGTTGTTTTGGATCACTATTGAGAGATATATTTCAAATCTTGACCTAAAGGATATTCATCTATCAATAAACAAACTCTAGAGATACATTTGTGAGTTGATAATCACTTGTATCAAGCTTTTAAGATTATCATGTTGATTGTCGGCATGAGAGATCATCTGACGGTTAATATGATAATAATCACGATATTGCTTTAGAGATAAACAGTATTGAGAGGATACGAGGTTGTATTATTTATTAATAGGTTCATATACATGATTATTAGAATACATATGAAGCAAACTAATGAACACTAATCTTGGCACAGTTTTCTCAAATCATTTTCAAACCCTATTTTATTGTCTTTATTTACTTTTCATGTTTTTTACATTTTATGTCACCAAACTTTTACCCAACCTTAGCTCAAAATATACTAAACTATAGAACAGCGGTAGTATCGCATCCATCCCTGAGGAAACGATAAAGGAAATACTTACCCTGTCAACAATTTCTCACGTTTTACATGGATCATCCTTTTAAAATCCAAAGCTAAGGTTTCTCAACATGTTCAACACTTTGTTACCCTCGTATAAAACCAATTCCATACTTGCCCTAAGTTCATTAGAACCAATAATGGTCCAGAATTCTTAATGCGTTCCTTTTACATGGCTAAAGGCATCATTCATCATCGATCTTGCGTAGAATCTCCCCAACAGAATGGGAGAGTTGAACGTAAGCATCAACACTTACTCAATGTTGGTAGAGCCCTTTTGTTCCAATCACATCTCCCTAAATCTATTTGGTCTTATGCTATTTCTTATTCCACATACATCATCAATAGAATCAAGACTCCCCTTCTTAACTATGAATCCCCTTACCAAAAACTTCATAATACTTTCCCTAATGTCAACCAGATCAAAGTTTTTGGGTCTCTGTGCTATGCTTCTACCTTACAAAACCATCGCACCAAACTTTGTTGTAGAGCAATAAAATCCTTATTTTTAGGTTACCAACTTGGCTTCAAAGGTTTTGTCTTACTTGATCTTTCCACCAATGAGATATTTATCTCCAGAAATGTCACATTCTATGAGCATATTCTACCCTATCAATCTTCCTCTAATGATACTTCTCCATCTTGGGAATATTTCATTGACATTCCCCATCTATGCCCAGTCCTAAGCCTACCACTTCATCTGACTCAGATGTCATTCACACCTCCACCTCTACAGGCATTTCTCCCCATAATCAACTCACTTATTCTAATGCTGAAACCTTTGTTGACATTGCTCCAAACTCTCCTCCTCCTTCACCCCCTCGTGTTTCCTCTCGATCCCGACACAAACCTCCACATCTGCAAGATTATGTTTGTGCCTCATTTCATGATGATCCTCACCAATCATCCCCAGGTACACCATATTCCATCTCTAATTTTTTATCTTATTCTAAACTTTCTTCTGCTTATCATCTCTACACCTTTTCTATTACCACACAAACTGAGCCCAAAACCTTTAATGAGGCAAATCGGCTTGAATGCTGGAGACAAGCTATGAAAACTGAGTTAGATGCTCTGAATAATACTGGTACTTGGACAATTGTCGACCTTCCATCAAAATGTCAAACCAATTGGCTGCCGGTGGGTCTACAAAATTAAGTATCATGCATACGACAGTATTGAAAGGTTTAAAGTGCACTTAGCTGCCAAAGGTTATAATCAAATAGAGGGTTTGGACTACACTGACACTTTCTCACCAGTTGCTAAACTCACAACTGTGAGACTTGTCTTAGCTTTGGCTTCAATCAATTCATGGCATTTGCATCAGCTCGACGTCAATAACGCATTTCTCCATGGAAAATGGCATGAAGATGTCTACATGATTGCTCCTCCGGGTGTCACTACACATAAGAAGAATCAAGTGTGCAAACTTTCCAAGTCACTCTACGGCCTCAAGCAGGCTAGTCGTCAATGGTATGAGAAGCTGACTTCATTACTTGTATACCACGGATATCAATAAGCTACTTCCGATCATTCCTTGTTCATCAAGTATTCTAACACCAACATAACAATTCTTTTAGTCTACGTTGATGATGTTTTACTTGCAGGGAATTCTCTTGAAGAGTTCACATTCATTAAGAACACATTGCATGCGGCTTTCAAAATCAAAGATCTTGGCATTTTGAAGTATTTTCTTGGCTTAGAGGTTGCACATTCCTCTCAGGGTATTTCCTTATGTCAACGAAAATACTGCTTAGATCTTCTCACGGATTCAGGATTACTTGGTTCCAAACCTGCCTCAACCCCTTCTGATCCTTCCATCAAACTTTGTTTTGATGATGCTGATCCCTTTCCTGACATCCCAGCTTATCGTAGACTCATTGGTCGTCTCATATACTTGAATACCACATGTCCCGATATCACTTTCATCACTCAACAGTTGATTCAGTTTTTATCAAAACCCTCAATCACACATCATAATGCTGCATGTCGTGTGCTTCGGTATCTCAAGTCTTGCCCTGGTAAAGGTTTGTTTTTCCCACGTAGTTCCAGATTGTGTTTACTTGGTTTCTCGGATGCAGACTGGGCTGGTTGCAAAGACACTCGTCGTTCCATTTCTGGATCCTGTTTCTTTCTTGGACAATCGCTTATCTCGTGGCGCACCAAAAAGCAACAAACCGTCTCCAGATCTTCCTCTGAAGCAGAGTACCGTGCCTTGGCTGCTGCCACATGTGAACTCCAGTGGCTCCTTTACTTGCTTCGTGACTTGCATGTTACTTATGAGAAACCGCCTGTTTTATATTGCGACAACCAGAGTGCTCTTCATATTGCGGCTAACCCCGTTTTTCATGAGTGTACTAAGCACTTGGAGATCGATTGTCACATCGTTCGTGAAAAATTCATGCCTGGTGTTATGAAACTTCTTCCTATTTCCTCCAAAAGTCAACTTACTGATTTTTTTACCAAGTCCTTATTACCACAACCTTTCAACTTTCTCATATCCAATTTGAACTTGATTAACATTTATCAAGTGTCAAATTGAAAGGGACTCTTAACTATAATAATAACTGTTCTAACTGCTTTCAGTTATATATATATATATATATATATATATATATATATATATATATATATATATATATATATATATATATATATATATATATATATATATATATATGGAATATTACTTTCTCTCTATTTTCTGCACCACTTTCAATTTATAATAAGGAGTGTTGCCCCCATTAAATCTTTAACCCAAGTTAAGTATTGTTATATATACTGACACTAGAAAAGACTTCAATCATATACGTTTAACATAATAAAACTAAATTTAAAATTTTTCAATAAATTATTAGTTGGGTTGTTTATACGGATGAATTAATAAAAAAATGTTTGTTTTTTAATAAAGACGATTATAGATACAAAAATCGTCGGAGATATAAAATTTATTTACATTTTGTCTTTTTTAAATATTTAGTTATAATATAATTTTTATTAAATATTTTGATATTATGAAAATTTATTTTAAAAAATAACATTATATTTTTATAGTTTTAATTTTAAATTTTACATTTTAATATTATATTGAAAATAATAATAAAAAATATTAATTTTATTATTTTAATTTATAATAATTATTACTTCTACAATGTTAAAGTTCTGGGTTGGTCCCTGATTTCACTAATCATATCTTAATTGTTTTCTTTAAAACTTATTGTTTCGAGTTCAAATAAGTCATGCAAACATCATCATATATAATTCTATGAATGAGCAATCCATAAATGAGTAACTTATTAGCAAATCATTCTGCATGACGAACGAACTGTCCCACAAATTAATTTTATATATCAATCATTCATAGCAATCATAATTAAAAGATGATGAAATGGTCATTGACATTCTCACCATTAAGTTTGAAACAAACCATTAAGTTTTTAGTAGGTTAAATTAATTATAACGTGTTTTAAATGTAACATATATCATACGCAATTGCTTACATAAACTAATATAATAATAGTCTTCATCAAAGCTCATCAAATCAGTACTATAATTTATGATTAATTAGTTCAACAATGAAATTCAGCAGTCTAAGTTCTAACTAGTAGCTAATATAAACGTTAAAATAAAGAATAGTTTACTTAAAGAGGTTCAAGAAGTTATAATTGTGATTTGGAAGCTTATAAGTGAATAATTGCCCCTATAGTCTAGGATGATGAATAAAATTGTTACTATAGTCCAAGAAGTTATATTTTCACAATTACTCAATTTTGTCCCCAACAATTTTCGAAAAGCCACCATTTTAATAAGATTACCACACAATTCTCTCACTCTCAAAACCCCACAAAACTTGTATGGTGTACATTTATTTTCTTAAAATTTTCCAACTTTAGTGGACATTTAAAAAAAATAATATTCACATGAATTATTTTTATCTTTTGAAAGGTCTAATATTCATATAAAATATTTTTTTAAAAAGTGAGTGGATAACTCAGCTGTTGTATACGGTAGTATAGTTAAAAATATGTAGAGTAATGGTATAGAGTTATTATAACCTAACTTTCTGAATCAGACACATTTTTTATCACTCACTAAAATAAGGTAAACTACCTTCTGATCAGTCAATTCATAAAAAATAATTTTATAAATAATTTCCTTCCTTTTATATCTTTGAAAACTATGGATTTGTCAAACACGTTGATGACTAAATAGAGGTTTTTATCAAACAAAACTTCATAATTACGGTCACAAAATTGACTAATGCTCAATCTACTAACCAAACATTATTAATAGAGGTTAAGGAATTACCAATAGTACTCATACTAATGATCTTCCCTTTTTGACCTCCTCCAAACCCCACACTTCCTTCCTCTTTTAGAGTTAGGGTTTGGAACATATGTTTTTTTCATGTCATATGTCGTGAGCAGCCATTTTCTAGATACCAGGACTCCTGCTTTGTTTCTCCCTTTAAGCATATATGTAGCAAACACAATTTCAAATTTAGGTACCCATAATGTTATGGGTCCTTTAATGTTAGTTCTGACACACTTTATTTTATTTTGAGCCTCTTTCTTATAGTAGGGTCTAGACTCATTCCAGACTTTTTATTTATAATTTTTTTGTCTTGGATAAGTCTTAACTTTGGCTTCTGAACCATTTAGAACCTTTGGTCCAAAAGTCTTGGGTTTTGGTTTCTTCAGAGCCTTTGACTTGAGAGTCTTGGGTTCTGGTTTGTTCAGAACCTTTGACTTGATAGGCTTGGGTTATGGTTTGTTCAGAACCTTTGACTTGAGAGTCTTGGGTTCTGGTTTCTTCAGAACCTTTTACTCTTGATTCTTAGGTTATGGTTTCTTCAGAACCTATAACTCAGCCATCTCAGATTTTGATTGGTTCAGAACCTTACCATATTAGCAAAAGGCACAAAATAAGTATCCAACTCTCTTTGAGTAGTGCTTGAAGAAGAGCGGTATGAGGGTTTTTTTAAGGTAAGAACCTTGGGTTTAAAAAAATTTCATTGTAACCTAGAGCTTCTCCTTTGCTCTTACTTACTCCATGGATCATGGAAGCAAGTTTTTTTCTTTCAAAACCAGTTATAATAAAATCTTGAAGATCTGTTTCATGCTCACTCAAGGGTTTATCGGCATCTTATTGAGCAATATGATCTCTTTCTAGAGATTTAATTGTATTTTGAGAAGAATTTAGTTCTTCTTTTAGAAGATCATATTGCTTTTTCAATATTTTCATGTGTATTGCCTTGTCATCGAAATGACTCATAAGGTCTTGAATACAAGAGATATGATCAGAACGAGATAGATTAGAAAATACCTCATCTTCTTCTTTAGACTCGAAGCTTGAATCTGATTTAGATTCTATGTCAGAGGATGTGACAGCCATTAGTGCCAAATTGGCTTTGTAACACCCTTCTAATACCCCGTATAAATGTTTAACAATAATCAGAGTAAAACATGAAAAGGGCATTACAACTTCCATATAATTAAAACAATACTCATGTCATGCCATAAAAGAGAACGTTAAACCAAAATTATTCAAATTATCATGTTAACACAGCGGAAATATCTTTAACATCTGAATAATTCAACAACCAAAGTCATAGACTTAAAACACCACCATAATTAAAACACCCAATAAAAAGAGTTTAACAAGTAACTCTAAATAACGTCCCCAGTGTTACACGACCAGAGCATGACACGGACCCAACCGACTCTAACGAATTACTTGACGAGCTAATCCTCACCAAGTACAAAAGCTACTCCTCAATCTAAAAAATAACAACAGTAAGGGTGAGTCTCATTCACATTTAACCAATGTTATAAGATATAGATAATAAAACATCAATCACATATTATTCACCCAATTACAGTTACGATCAGATTCACAACCACCCAATTAATCACAACCAATACACAATCACACGTATTATAACATTGGATAATCTTCCATTCATGTTATAATAACACAAGTAGCCTAATGCAATGCAACTATATGCATGTGATACCAATTCTGAGATAACCCATCTCACCGATCCACCATCGTCAAGGATACGGCGACACCCACTCACTAATTCCACACAATGGGAATTAGCTACCACTATCCACCATCGTCAAGGATCAGCCACATAATGATTATGAAATGCATGTATCAACCATAACATGTTCATCATCAACATTAACCAATCAAATGTCATAATCATCAACCAACCCAATATTCAATAGTCACACACAGTTATGCTATTTCTCAACCATAATAAAATACATATTTTACATCAACAATATATTTATATTAAACACCAATTACAACCACAACATCATAACAGGTAAAACATTCATTAATGTACCTGTACGCATAAACCACCACAACCAAATAAAATTGAGTGTTTTAAAATAAAATCGATTCACGACCCAAAACACTATTTTATTATGTAGATTATTTTATTAGCTTCACTATGCTCAAAACGGCACCAAAATCCGATTTACGGTTTAAAAGTTAGGAGTTTTCAAAGTTAAGAAAAATTTAGAAAAAGTACGTGGAACCCGGTTCCTCCCTACGTGGGAACCGGTTCCTGAAATCCTTCAGAAACTCCTCTCTGGTTTTTACTACTAGGAACCGGGTTGTACCTACATAGGAACCGGTTCCTGCTGAACAGAAATCCTTCGCTTCTGATTTTCACTACGGGAACCCGGTTCCTCCCACCTGGGAACCGATTCCTGACGTTGCTGTAGCAGAAAAACTCCATTTTTCCAACACCGTAGAAACCCGAATCCACACCAATTCGCACCCAAATGTATTATAACACCAAAACAGCAACCACAAACACAATTTAACACATTTATAATACATTTCAACCATCCAATTAATACCATACATGATCAATACAACATTATCAATCAATTCTCCCAAAACCTAACATTTCTACAACCTAAGCATAACTCAGTTGACATAAATAACATGTTCAATTCCATCTTACTACCTATAATCCCATAATAGAAGATAAATGGAAGAGTCCCCCCTTACCTGAAGGTTGATTCTTCGCTCTTCCTCTTTTCGCACTTCTCTGCTTCTCTTCTCTTTCACGTTCAAACTTTCTCTTCTCCTTGGTTCTATTCCTCTTTTCTCACAATCCCTTTATTTTGTGAAAAATAAAATAAAATAAAACCATTCTAATTAGTAATAGGGCCTACCAACACACCCCCTCTTTACTAATCACAGCTCAAGCCCATTTGCTTAATTTCTTAATAATTCTTAATAATTCCAAATAATTCCCCATAATTCAATTAAATTAATTTTAAATTAAATTATGAAAAATACGGAGTGTTACAGGCTTCTCCTTCATCTTTATCTGAACTGTCTTCATTATCAAGTTCATCCCATGTTGCCATGAAACTCTTCTTGAATTTACTTCTGAAGCTGTCCTTCTGGAAGCCTCATTTCTTTGGTTTGTCTTTCTACAGATCAAAACAACCAGCTTTAAAATGACCAGGCTTCTTGTAGTTGAAACATCTCTTATGATCATTCTTTTTGTCTCTAGAACTAGAGCCTCTAAAGCCATTACTTCTACTAAAGAATCTCCTGCTCCTTTTAGCTAGTTGTTGAACCCTTTTGATGATAAAGGCCATTTCCTCATCATCAGAGTCACCATCAGAACCTTCTTCATCAGAAGCTTCTTCTAGTTTCTAGAATTTTAAGGATCTGACAGCTTTACCACCAGATTTCTCTACCACTAATTTTAAAGCAATGATTTGGATTTCTTCATATGCTCATCTCTATTCAGCTCCATCTCATGGCTATGAAGGTTTCTTATTAGACTTTCAAGGGTCAACTTGTTCTGGTCTTGAGCCTCCTGAATAGTTGTGACCTTAGGTTTGTATATAACATGGAGACTTCTTAAGATCTTCTTAACATGGTCAGATATGGTATAACTTTTATTCATAATATGAAATTCTGATACAAGAACTTAAAACCTAGAGAACATAGTTTCAATATCTTCATCATCCTTAATTCTGAACATCTCATAGTATTATACTAGAAGGTTGGCCTTTGCCTTTTTTACTTGTTGGTTTCCTTTATAAGTAGAACACAAAGACTTAAAGATAGTCTTAGCATTTGAATCATCAATGATTTTGATGTGCTCTGTAGCGGTAAAAAAAATACCTGAGCATAATCGCGCGCTCGAAATATAAAAGAGTCGCCACCAAACTTTATTTATTCCAAGAAGGAAAGGGAAAATATCGATAAAACCCGCGAATAAAAAAGAAAGGATAGGATGGTCATCGCAACCAAATTTAGGTTCGGGAATCGATTAAGCAAGGGGAAGGTATTAGCACCCCTCACCTCCATCGTACTCGATGGGACCCATTTAGTTAGTTTCGTGTTTGAGTGTTAGCGTGATGTTTGCATTCTTGAGCTTATTAATCGAGAAAAGGTAAAAGAAAAGGTTTTTAGGATTTTTTTATTATTACTGTGAAGAAAAAAAAGAAAAGATTTTTTATTATTATGCTCGCCAAGACGTTTGTATCTTGTGCCTACATATTCCCTCGTGCAATGGGAAAGTCAGAGCAACCGTAGTTAGGGTGGAGAACCACGAAAGGTTTATTGGTTAATTTTAGCGAGAGGTACTCGATCGCTTTCAAATGGAAATACTACGCGCACATGGATATGAGATCACTACAAGAATGGATGACTAAATCAAGGATAAAACAAGATTTTGGCCATCATCGCATTCGAGTGAAAGATATTCGATCTTCACATGTGGAAGTATGTTCGCATTGAAAATTGACTAAGTGTCTCATTTATGAAAAGAGTTTTAAAATGAAAAGGCCATAAGGCAAAAGGTTTGAATAAAATCGAAGATTGTTTTTTTTAAAGGGATGTTTAGTGAACCTTTTGAGTATAGGTGTGCACCTAGCGCGTTGTTCACCCAAGATATTCAAAAGGATGCGAGTCCAATTGTCACTTGTTATCCACGTTGGTAAAAGAGGGTGTTCGCAGACGTTTAGTAAAGGATTGAGCATAGGTGTTCACCTAGCGCGTCTTTACCCAAGGTGTTCAACAGGAGTGAGTCCCATTGTCACTTGTTGTCCTTGTTAATAAAAGAGGATGTTTGCGGATGTTTAGTAAAGTGTTTGAGCATAAGTGTTCACCTAGCGCGTCCTTTACCCAAGGTATTCAATAGGAGCGAGTCCCATTGTCACTTGTTGTCCTTGTTAATTAATTTGTTTTGATTCAAAGGATCAAGGTATTCAAGAGGTGTTCATTTCTTGTCACTTGATCACTTTGATTTGATTAATGTATTTTAATTCAAAAGATCAAGGTATTCAAGAGGTGTTCACTTCTTGTCACTTGATCACTTTGATTTGATTAATGTATTTTAATTCAAAAGATCAAGGTATTCAAGAGATGTTCACTTCTTGTCACTTGATCACTTTGATTTGATTAATGTATTTTAATTCAAAAGATCAAGGTATTCAAGAGGTGTTCCCTTCTTGTCACTTGATCACTTTGATTTGATTAAGAAAGGTTTTAAGAAAAAGGTGTTAATCCAAAAGAATCGAGGTATTCAAGAGGTGTACACTTCTTGCCACTCGATCTTTCGGTATGGTTTAAAGAAAGTTTTAAAAGAAGAAACTCGACGTTGGATCGAGAAATTATTTGACGACTTGACGTTGGACCAAGGTTTATTGATTTTTGGATTGAGATTAATCTAATATATTTTGAAATATAAAGGAGAGAATAAAAATCTAATTTTAAAGTAAAATATTTTTTTTTGGATTTTTAATAGTATGAGAAATAAAATCTAAATCCTAACATTAACATATTTTTGGTTATTTATGAAATATTCTAAAACAAAAAAAACAAACAAAATTATAATGTCAATAAATATTATAGTAAGAAAATAATAGAAATGGAGGTGCAAACTGTAAAGTGGGCGCTGGGCCTCACATTTTTTATAAGAGCAGCTAGCAAGCAAAAGAAAGAGAACGATACTGGGCCTAAGAATGACCGGCCCAGCTTACTAGCAAAACCAAAAGACAAAAGGAGGAGAGATTCGGGTGGGCTGAGACTGTTTAGGCCCAACGTGAACTAAAACAACAGCCCTAAACCTATGAGGGATGGCCGCGCCTCTTCGTCTCTCAACATGATCTCTTTCTCTTTTCCATGCTAATCTATCATTTCTTCTGCAGAAGAGAAAACGGCGCATCTCTCAGACCCTCACTATCTCTCACGATTTCGTTCTCTCTCGATGCTTTCAATGAACAAACAACAACAACACTGATTGGCCCTCTCTCGGTTTTGCTCGCGGCTCTCTCTCAATCGCTCTCGTTGTGAACAAAAACAACAATGATTGGCCCTCTCTCAAATTCGAATCAAATATTCCTCTCTGCTATGAACTCACGACAACAGAAAGACCAAGATTCTAGAAACTTTGATTTAAACAACCAAAACTCAACAACATTTTAATATCCAAATCAAGCATTTAGAGATTACAAATTCAAACCGCAACAATACGATAATATGCTACAACAACACTGAATAAAAATGAGGGAAAATGAAGAAATACTCACTCCAATCGTTCTGGGAGGTGACGATCCACTTAAGGTAATCTCGACTCCTGTTGTTCTTGTTGTTTTTCGAATTAGAAAATATTGGCACAAAGAAAATTACCGGGACGAGTCGCGTACTAGGTCGCTTTCTTTAAGATGTTTCACCGTACTGCCAGTAATAATGCAAAGCAGTTTGAAATACGATGACGTCTCCAGGATAAAACATCCCGTTCAGATAATTCGACAATCACTTGCACTATGATGTGTCGTTCGAATTACACCTTCAATGGTTTAAAAACCAGTCGTAGTATCTGGAATAAATTCCAGTCGAAAATCAGAAAAAGAAAATATAGATGAAGCAGGGTAGAGAGAGGAGGAAGAATTTGGTTGTGAATTCTGGAGTCGTGAACAAATGAACGAAAGGAATGTATTTATAGCCAAAAAAGAATCCAACCGAGTGGAACAAATCGTGGGCGAAAATATAGTGGAAGAGTTGAACCGGCCTAGTCAAGGTAGCCGTTATTGACTTGGTCAGCAAGCTTGGAGGACAAGTAAACCTAGTCAAAATATAGGTTAAGACTTAGTCTTATGACACGTCACCAATTCGTATTAATTAATATTAAATATTAATTAATTTCATATTTAATAGTATTTAATTTTTACCGAATTAATTGATTATTCAATGATAATTAATTTCCATTAATTCGGGTTCCAAAAAATTAATTCATGTAGACCGAACCGAGCCGAGCCGTCCGGACGGATGGACGGCGGCGGCGCGCGCGCGTGTGTGTCTTCTTGGCACATTGGTGTGTCCTCACTCCTTTATAAAATTGTAGGTGCCCTTGGGCCCAACAACAATTGTTCAAGTTGGAATATATATACACTACTAATATTTGTGTTCCCTCCAATGTGAGACTTAAAATGAACCTTTTCAAATTCATCTCCATATTAGCTCTTACTTGTGTTCATTTATTGCTCATTTAATGTCAATAAATCTTTCCAACTCTTCCTCCAAGTTATCATCATTCCAAGTATTCCAACAATCCCCCACTTGAATTTAAAAGGTGATTTTAGAAGTACGTTAAACGTTTCTAAGATTGTGCATAAGCAAAGGTGTCTACGACTTGAACCTTTGTGTAGCAAGTAAGATTCTGATTCAACAAGAGTGACACTATTGTCTTGAACTCTATCTCAGACATCAGACCTGCACACAACCTTTTCTTAAGGTGTATTCTTGATAGCCCGTGCTTTTAATGGCCCTGCACGTGTATCCCGGTTTAGTGAAGGCTCTAGGAATTCTGCCTCGAAATTCCATAGGAACCGACCTCAGTTCCATAATCACATAGGTGAGTCTACCAAGAGTACTCCTGTAGCCTAGGTACTCCCTCATAAAGAGTATAGATCTCATTAAGAGTTTCTATTATCTCATCCTCTTATTACTTCAGGATTCATGCTTCTCATATTTACTCTAGCATGATCTCTACATATTACTCACAACTTGTTATTACCCATTGAACCTATTTCTTGAGATCTCCAGTCATTTAGGTCGGGTTACCATCATGAGCTACTCAGTTCTGTATAGGCATTAGTCCCATCTTCTTGGATGTATTGTGGACTTTCTCTCTAGCTAATCCTTTCGTCAAAGGATCTGCTAAGTTTTCATCAGTGCGTACATAATCCACTCTTACAGCTCCTTTAGAGATACAGTCTCTAATAGTGTTGTGCTTTCTTCTAATTTGACGTCTTTTACCATTATAATAACGGTTATCAATTTTTGCAATAGCCGCGGTACTATCACAGTGGATCAACACAGCTGGCATAGATTTTTCCCATAAGGGAATCTCAGATAGCAAGCATCTTAACCAACTTGCTTCTTCACTAGCTGTGGCTAGTGCTATCATCTCAGACTCCATGGTAGACTGAGCCAGGATGGTCTGTTTCTTTGATTTCCAAGATACAGCTCCCCCAACTATACTAAATATATAGCCACTAGTAGCTTTAGAATCATCCGATAGGGTGTTCCAATCTGCATCACTGTACCCTTCTAGTACAGTAGGAAATTTCTTATAATGTAGGCCGAGATCCAAGGTCCTTTTAAGGTACCTCATGACTCGCTCAATAGCTTTCCAGTGCTCATTGCTCGGCCTACTCGTAAACCTGCATAACAATCCAACGACATATGCAATGTCAGGTCTAGTACAATCAGTGGCATATCTAAGACTGCCAATGATGCTCGCATATTCGGATTGTCTGACACTTGAGTGCATGCTGGCTTACAATCAAAGTATTTATATTTCTTTAAGATCTTCTCCACATAGTGAGATTGATCCAAAGAAATTCCTTGTTCGGATCTTGTGATCTTGATACCAAGAATCACACTCGCTTCTCCGAGATCTTTCATATCGAAATTTTTGCACAATAATGATTTCATAGCATTAACGGCATGAATGTTTGATCCAAATATGAGCAGATCGTCTACATATAGACATATGATAGTGCATATGTGATTCTGAGATTTATAATAAACGCATTTGTCACTTTCATTCACTTTGTATCCATTCGATATCATTAAGTTATCAAACTTTTCATGCCATTGCTTAGGAGCTTGTTTTAGTCCATACAGAGACTTATCTAACTTACAGACCTTGTTTTCTTGTCCATGGATCACAAATCCTTCTGGTTGTTCCATATAGATTTCTTCTTCTAAGTCACCATTTAAAAAAGCAGTTTTAACATCCATTTGGTGTACTATTAAATTATAAATAGCAGCAATTGAAATAAGTACCCTAATGGATGTAATTCTAGTGACTGGAGAGAAGGTATCAAAGAAATCTACATTTTCTCTTTGTCTAAAACCCTTGGCTACAAGGCGAGCCTTGTATTTACCAATAGTTCCATCAGGTTTTAGTTTCTTTTTCAAAACCCATTTACAACCGATTGGTTTGCATCCAGGAGGCAAGTCTACTAAGTGCCAGGTCTTGTTAGACTCTAGAGAATCTATCTCATCATTAATAGCTTCTTGCCATAAGTCTGCATCCAGCGATGACAAAGCTTCTTGAAGATTTATTGGATCTTCTTCTACAATATAAGCCGCATAGTCAGGCCCATAGTCTTTAGAGACTCTTACTCTTTTACTTCGTCGAAGTTCTGTTGCTACATTGTCGTTGCTTTCTATGCTTCTTATCACAGGAATGTGACTCGATTGAGTGCCCCCACTATTTCTCAATTTGAAGGAAAATTTGTCTTCATAGAAATCAACATCATTTGATTCTATGATCACTTTTGCATTTAGGTCATAAAATCTATATGCCTTACTGTTTGCTGCATACCCAATGTATACACATTCGCATGCTCTACTAGCGAGTTTAACTCGTTTAGGATCCGAAATTCTGACATAGGCCAGACAGCCCTAAGTTCTCAAATAAGACAAGTTTGGTTGTCTTTTCTTTAATATCTCATATGGTGAGATCTTAATTTTTGACTTGGGTATTCTATTCAGGACATAGCAAACAGTCAATAAAATTTCCCCCCACCAGTGAGGTGCAGCACCAGAATTCATCATAATTGCAACAACAAGTTCAGTAAGAGTTCTATTCTTTCTTTCTGCTTTACCATTCATTTCAGGAGAATATGGAGCAGTCGTTTCATGTACAATTCCATGTTTAATATAAAATTCATTGAATAACCCAGAATCGTATTCAGTTCCCCTATCACTACGAAGTCTCTTAATCTTCTTATTAAATTGATTCTCAATTTCAGTCACATATATCTTAAACATGTCAAGCGCTTCACTTTTATTTTTCATTAAGTATACATAAGTATAATCAGAGCAATCGTCAATAAAAGTGATAAAATAACGTTTACTATTTCTAGTTAAGGTTCCATCTAATTCACATATATCAGAATGTATAAGATCTAGGGGATTAGATTCTTTAATTATTGATTTATGTGAAGTCTTAGTTATTTTAGCTTGACTACAATATTCACATTTATTAGAATCATTCACTTTTAATTTAGGAATTAAGCCTAAGTCGCTTGCATTAGAAATAACTCACTTATTAACGTGACAAAGTCTAGCATGCCAAATATTAAAATCACACAAAGAGTAAACGGAAGGAGAAACTTTATTAAAATCAACATTCAACTTAAACATGCCATCAGCGGCGTACCCTTTCCCAACAAAAATACCATTCTTAGTGATGGTGTACAAATATGCCCCTATGGTTTGACTAAACCCTGCCTTATTTAAAAGAAAACCAGAAACAAGATTCTTCCTAATTTCAGGAACGTGCATGACGTCCTTCAAGATCAAAGTCTTTCCTGAGGTGAATTTCAGCTCAACATCTCCAATTCCAGCAACATTAGTGGTGTGAGCATCTCCCAACAGCACTTTCTTATCTTCAGCAATGGTGTATGTCTTGAACATAGCACGATCATAGTAGACATGACGAGAGGCGCCAGTGTCTATCCACTAACCATCACTTCCATCTACCATGTTGACTTCAGTGGTCATAGCAACAAATGGCTCATCAGTCATGTTAATCTGAGCATTTGAGCCAGCAACAGGTTTAGGCCTGCTCTTACATTTTTTTGCCATATAACACAATTTTCCAGAATTGTAGCAAGTGAAAACCGGAGCGTCATTTCTCTGAGGTGGTGGTTGCTGCCTAGCAAATGGAGCAGATGGGGCCCTAGAGGGATTCCCATTCTTAATTCGGTTCACAGCATTGCGGTTCTGATTCTTTAATGGTTAGCCAGTAGGCTTCAGAACCGCACCGAATTTCTTTTTGTTGTTAGTAACAACTAAGACTTCATATTTTTGATCTTGTCTCCGAGCTTCCTCTTCAATTCGGAGGCGAGTAATCAGACTCTCGATTGAAAATTCTTTTGTTTTATGGCGAAGCACGTTTTTGAAATCTTTCCAACCAGGGGGCAGTTTGTCAATAATTACAGCAATTTGAAATTGTTCATTGAGGGGCATACCTTCAGTAATTATTTCATGAGCTATTTTCTGAAGTTCGTGGCTTTGAGCTTCCACAGATTTTTCATCCACCGTCTTGTAGTTCAAGTAGCGGCTGACAGCATATTTCTTCGCACCAGCTTCTTCCGTGCCATACTTCTGTTGGAGAGCTTCCTAAACCTGTTTAGCAGTGTTGTGATTACTGTAGTAGTCATACAGGTCATCAGCAAGACTGTTCAGAATATGATGTTTACATAGGTAATCATTTTCTTGCCATAGGGCAATTTCTTTTCGGAGCTGTAAGTTATCTGCTGCGGCTTTTTCTTTGGCAGCAGAGTCTCCATCAGATGTTTTGGAAACTCCATCCTTTTTGGAGGTTCCGTCTGATTCAGTAGTTGACTTACCATTAGTTATTTCGATTGATCCAGAAGGAACAATAGGGATATCCTCAGTCAGAACGTGTGCAACCTTTTTCAGAGTTAAGAAAAACTTCATCTTTGATTGCCAACGTTTGAAATTAGATCCCTCAAACTTGAATGGTTTGTCATTCACAGAAGCAGACGCATTAGTACCGATAATTTCCTAAGTAGCCATGGCAGTTACAAAAACGTCTTAAAATTGTTGTTTTTCGAATTAGAAAATATTGGCACAAAGAAAATTTTCGGGACGAGTCGCGTACTAGGTCGCTTTCTTTAAGACGTTTCACCGTACTGCCAGTAATAATGCCAAGCAGTTCGAAATACGACGACGTCTCCAGGATAAAACACCCCGTTCAGACAATTCGACAATCACTTGCACTATGATGTGTCGTTCGAATTACACCTTCAGATGGTTTAAAAACCAGTCGTAGTATCTGGAATAAATTCCAGTCGAAAATCAGAAAAGAAAATATAGATGAAGCAGGGTAGAGAGAGGAGGAAGAATTCGGTTGTGAATTCTGGAGTCGTGAACAAATGAACGAAAGGAATGTATTTATTGCCAAAAAAGGATCCAACCGAGTGGACCAAATCGTGGAAGAGTTGAACCGGCCCAGTCAAGGTAGCCGTTATTTACTTGGTCAGCAAGCTTGGAGGACAAGTAAACCTAGTCAAAATCTAGGTTAAGACTTGGTCTTAGGACACGCCACCAATTCGTATTAATTAATATTAAATATTAATTAATTTCATATTTAATAGTATTTAATTTTTACCGAATTAATTGATTATTCAATGATAATTAATTTCCATTAATTCGGGTTCCAAAAAATTAATTCATGTAGACCGAACCGAACCGAACCGAGCCGAGCCGGCCGGCCGGACGGACGGCGGCGGCGGCGCGCGCGCTTGTGTGTGTCTTCTTGGCACATTGGTGTGTCCTCACTCCTTTATAAAATTGTAGGTGCCCTTGGGCCCAACAACAATTGTTCAAGTTGGAATATATATACACTACTAATATTTGTGTTCCCTCCAATGTGGGACTTAAAATGAACCTTTTCAAATTCATCTCCATATTAGCTCCTACTTGTGTTCATTTATTGCCTATTTAATGTCAATAAATCTTTCCAACTCTTCCTCCAAGTTATCATCATTTAAAGTATTCCAACAGTTCTACTTTGATTCTCCTTCTTCTTCGGACTTCGGTATGATTCTGAGTTTTTGTTACTTCCACTTCGTGATGGCTTCAAATCCATTGGTGGTGTGAGTTTAAGGTTGAATGAAGGTTATGTGATTGAAGGCTGTGGACTTGCAATTTATCAGGTTTTGCTTTGGGAGGAAGCTTTGAAAATTAAGCGTGATTCTCTCTGTGTGACTTCCCCCCTCTCTATTGTTTGTGTCTGTGTGTTGCAGAGTTGAAAAGGTTGATATGGTAAGGTAAGGGTCTGGGAATGGATCGATTTGGTTATGAAGATTGGAGGAAGACTAGTTTTGAATCTAAGCAGAGTTTCTGTTCTTTTTTTTCCCGATTTGTCTTTTCCCTTGCTGTTGTGATGAATCTTGTTTATATAGGCTGAGATTAGGTTTTTAGATGTAGAATTGGGGAAAATTTGGGATGAAGTTTGAACTTTTATGGAAGTTGAATTTGGTTATTTTCTTGTGCAGGTTTTGGTTTAACCATTTTTGTGCAATTTTTGGATGCATTGTGCAGAGCTATGGTGCAGGGTAGCAGGTTTTTGGCATGGCATGAATAGAGATGTTGAGATGTGAGAAGATAGAAACACAAATATGGCTGCATCAAAAAAGCAAACGTGAAAGACCCCAATTTTTTTAATTATTATTTTTTATTTTAACAATTACAATAAAAAAGGGACATAATAATAATAATAAAAATAATAATAATAACTAAAATAATAATAATGATGATAAAAAAGTGTTAAAACAAAATAGAGAATAAAAACTAATTTTTTTTTTTGAATTCAATGAAGAATCTCTCCCTTTTTATGCTTTTGTACATTTTGAAGCTAATTGAAAACAAAAATAAACCCTAAATATAAATAAAGATAAAATGCTACTAATCTTAATAGATGAACAAAGTCAAATTAAAAATTAAGACACAAATTTTTGAGATATATATTTTTAAAAAGATAACAATAAGAACAAATATCTGTCTAAAAACAACACTCATATAGAAAATATGCAAAGATGCGAATGCAAAGTTATTTTTTTGTTGACTTTAGAACCAAAAATCAATTTTTTTTCAAAATATGCGACGATGTGATAATTGAAATGCGCGGGGCAAAAATTGGGGTATGACATGCTCATAATGAGGTAGAGCATCCACCATAATGCATTTAACTCTATGATGTTTCATGCAAGTTTTCTTATGAGCTGGTGTGAGAGTTTTCCTATCAGTTGCCATTCCAACACCATTTACTTCGATGTCAATGCCATCTTCAAGGATATCCCACAACTCATCATCAAGACCAATGATATATGTGTACATCTTTCTTTTTCACCATTCAAACTCAATGGAGTAACCACTGAATGTAGATGGTTTAGTTGAGTAATGAATCTTCTCGGTAGCACTGTAGTCATAAGGTATATTCTTATTACTTGGCTCAGTGCCAACCATCTATTATATTTTTCTCTTCACGATATTTTTGTGTATCACTGTCAAGTGTTTAGCACATACCATGCTCTGATTCCAATTGAATGTGAGAATAATACACAATAATGGGGGGTTGAATTGTCATAGATAATTATTTCAACTTCTCAAAAAACTAACTTTAGAATATGAACAAGTTCAGAATCTGATCTTAGAGACGTTAGCAGTGGAATATAAAGGTTCAGAAGCAAGGCAAAAATAAAGGATAACACACATAGTTATCTTAGTTCCTTTCAAAAATCGGTATTAGTCCATCCCCCATGTACTACAAGAGATTTTCACTATAATCAAACAAATTACAACTTTGCTCAAGAAAACTAGCAAGAGACTAACTGCTCAATCACACTAGAAAGAGACTTATGCTCAAGCTTACAGGTAAGAGGCTTCAACTACTCAAGCAAACTAACAAGAGACTTCCTACACTATTAAACAAAAATAGATAACAACTGCACCTGATATACAATCAGAGGTACAAAAATAGTACAACATACACACAAAGATTATTAACACTTAAGACTTCTAAGATATACAAAGATAAGAACTCTTAAGAATTTGTGCAAAGAATCAACTCTGTTCACGTTAGCTAAATATAATTGTATAATGTGTTGATTTCTTCCTTCAAATATTCATCTACTTTTATATAGGAAAAAAGAGACGTTGGAAGATTTCTTGCACAAGTGGTATTTTCTTAAAAGCTTTTCGAAAAGATACGTTGGAAGTTGTTACAACCTTTTTGTGAAACACCTTTATCTAAAACACCTTTTTCATACTAGGTATCTACTGAGTTATCAGAGCAGACACAATGAGATAAATCAACTATTCTTGAGCCTTGCGCTATAAAGATCTAGTTGACATTCTTCAAAATATGGCTTTGACAAAGTAGATTTGCTTCAAAGTCTAAGTGTTGTACAGAAGCTGAGTTCCCTAGTCTTGGTCTTCAGAGTCTGAGTCTTTAGCTTCTCTTCATATGCTCTTTCAGGGTCAGAACCAAGTTAAATTTTCGCTTATGATCATGCACACTTGAAAATATGTTAATATACCTTATTGTTCTTTTAGTACTTTATCATCATAAAAACTTAAGGGATATGAACAATTTTGTTCCAACAAAAACAACCGCAACTAATATGTTGGTACTGCTTTTTAAACCAATCTTATATGATTCAAATTATGTTTGTAAATATATTTGTTAATAGCTAAATGAAATGTTTTTATGGATGTTTTGCAGCACTTTCCCAAATGTGTAATTAAGAAATGTCCCAGGCCTAGGCTGAAGGAGATAAAACTGATTGATGTTGAAACTGATCAATGTTACAACTGCATAATTCATAAAGCTAAAACAAACAATCCTAAAACTGATAAAAATGAAAATTTTATTGGAAGGGGTTTGTATAAGTTCGCCAAGAAAAAGAAGCTTTGCGTTTATTATTTTTTAGAATCCGACGGTTTTCAAGATTCATGTTTGTTACTTAGAGAAGGAATTGATATCCGATGTTGCAAAGTTCTATTCAATTTCTACTACCAAGATGGAGTTATTTAAGTGGAAGTTTGTTTTTTAGCTATAAAGTTTTGTTGTCTCTAAACTATTTGTTAACTTTTCACTCAAGTTTTTGTATTACACTTTGACACCTTCTCAAGAATGTTAATTAATTTATTGTAATTTAATATAATTACTGTTATGTTTAAATTAACAAATCATTTTACATATTTCAATGGTATTACGATACTCATTTTTAACTTAATATGAAATATGGAATATATTCATGGATGAACCAAAGTACTCATTTCGTAGGCCCAAACCTAAAAACTTAAACCTTCTAGCTAAACCAAATTTTTGAGAAGCTTTGATAATGTTTGAACTATTCATGCTGAAGTTCAATTACCCTTAAACTGAAACCCTTATCATTTTTATATGAGAATTTATTTGTACACCCATATAGGGTGAAAAACATCCCTGAAAATCCCAAAATATCCTTCAGAAATGCATCTCCGAAGGCACCCATATCATAATTTTAAAGATTTCGAAAAATGCATCTTCGAAATCACCCTTAATCAGATTTCAATAATTTCGGATATGCATATCTGAATTCACCAAGAAGTTGTTTCGGAGATGCGTATCCGAAATATGCAGATTTTCAATGATTCATTTCTTTCCAAAACAACAACATAGTACAATTAAAATTAAAACCTCCTACTATTCGATAAAATGTAATGGAAATAAAAAATACGCAAATATAGATTAAAAAGTCGATACTATAATATGGAAGTTGATACTATAATGTTCAGATAAGTACTCAATGTAAAAATATTACAACACCGGATAAAGAGTCATAAATAAAACATAAATAGACATCTACTACTGAGCATGCCTAATGTGAACTCCCTGCGATCGCCTCTGACTCCTATACCCTACCGCATTGGACGCCTCACCGACCATCCTCTGCACTATGGAAACCGCCTCTGGACCTCCCTTCTCAATGATCCCTCTCCAATGCCTCTTGCCCTATCGAGTGTATCCGCTGACAGGTCGACAAGAGATCAGTGACATGGTCATCCTCGTCCTGCTGGTTCTCCAAGAGCTCCTCATGTGCTGGCCTAGGTGGACGCCCAGGAGCATCGGGTGTCATGATAGGATGTGACTCCTGATAGAACCATGTCACATACCCATATACACAGTGTCAGCTTTGGGTGGCCCGTGTACGCCGATACTCCTCTAGGACTAGATGATGCGCCTAATTCTCAAAGATAACAGTGAGCTCCCCGCGGGTAACGATGTCAGGAGAAACCTCAAATAGAGACCTCGGTATCATCTGCACAAGTCCAAAATGTCACATGCATCGTTTAGGCAGATACCTGACCATTGTGCAGCTCTCTCGCGCCGAGCTGAAGTTGTTTGCGTCTCCCTACCGTCTAAGTCGAGCAGTCGGTGCCTGGTTGCCTGCCATTTTCCTGAAAAAGTGCAATCGATAAGACTTTAAAACAAATTTGAAAATAAAAAAATACAGTTCAGACCATATTTCGGAAGTGCATCTCTGAAACTGGTCAGAGGTGATTTTGGAAATGCACTTCCAAAAACACCTGCGAACAACCATTTTTGGCAGACCTCCATTTCTTGCTCAAACTTAATAAAAATCCAATTTTTACCAACTAAACACTATCATTGACCTACAATAACTACACCCTACAACCTTTTTCTAATTTTTAACATCCCTAATAACATTTCCAACTTAGAGTTCAAAGTTATGGAAACTTAAACTTCGTTGAAGCTTTAAGTTGATTTTGAATGGGGATTTGAATGTTTGTCTATGCTTGGAATGAGTTGTAGAGCAAGAATCCTTTGAATGCAAGTTGGCACAAATGGGTTTGTTGGAAAAAAGTTTGTACTAAAGAGAATGAAAATGAAGGGGTCTATGTTTGGGTTTTGTAAAAAACGCAACAGTTTTCGAAGATGCATCTCCGAAGACACCATTTAAAAAAAAAGTTATTTCGGATATTCATATCCGAAAACAATTTTTTAAAAAAAAAATGTGTTTTTGGATATGCATATCTGAAATCACCTTTTTTTAAAGAAAAATATGCCTTTGAAGATGCGAATTCGAAATTTAGGGATATTTTGAGGATTTCACAATAGGCTATGTTAAAACTCATGCAATGTAAATTTTAGGCTATGTTTGGGAGTTTGGAGGGGAGGGAAGGGGAAGACTTTCAAAAACGAAATTTTAAAAAAATATAGAAAAATATTTGACATTTTTTGAAAAAATAATTTTGTTTAGAATGATAAAAGAGTCATTATCATTATTAAATTTTTAATTTTCAGAATACTATAACAACCTAAAAGATATTTGAAAAATTTATGTAAGCCCTTCAAAAGCCTCCTTCAATACAATTTTTGAGTTTTCTATTTTATGGGGTTTTTGGTGTTATGAATAAACTCAAACCCTCCAAAAGTCTCATACCCAAAATCTTTTTACCCTTTTCACCCAATTCTTCCTATTTTTCAAAGCCCTCCCCTCCCTTTCCCTCCAAACTCCCAAACATAGCCTAAAGGTCTCATAATTTTAAAAATAGTTTTAAATATATTTTTTTAAATATTTATATTTTATTATCAATATGAATTGACACATGATTTATGATTAATCTAATGATTGTGAGATATTAAAGGGATGAGACATATTCTCATATTTTATAATTTTAGTTTTTTGTTATTTATTAATTAAAACACTTTTCTATTAATATTGCGATAATTATTCAATAAACTAGTTTCCTTAACAAACAAACTTCACATAAAACAAACAACAAAAATCATTTAAATAAATAAAATTTTATTTAAAATATTTATACAATATTTTTTTTGGATATTAATATTATTTACCATTTTAATAAAATAATTTTATTTATTTATTTACATTTCATTTTATTAGAATTAATTTTTAAAATTAGAACAAGATCTTCAAATAGTTTAAGACAGTCCTGATTGGTCGATTTCAAAAATTGCATGTAATTGAGAAAATTTTACTTTGTACCCCTACACTCGTCTCTGTACCCCTACAATTTTTTAAAATACCAATTTTAACCTCTAAAAATATTAACTATTTTACCATTTTACTTTTACCATTCAGTTAAAAAGTCAAAAAAATTTGGAAACTGCACCCCTACGAGCATCAATTTCGGAACACTTTATGTAAGTAATCCGGTATGCAAATTTACAAACCGAAACTCTTTCTTCAAGTCTTCTGGTTCACCAAAAAAATCTTCCGGAAGCCTATTAATAACTGTTTCGGTGAAATGAGAACTGTTCTGGACCGGCCCAATCCAGTCAATTGGGCCATTCCCGCCTTCGGCCCAACACGCTTCAGGACGCACATGGTGGTTTCCAGCCGACCAGATTGGGCAAACATGCCAAGTAACCAACCACGAGGACCCCTCGTGCTCGGTAAACAACTAATCCACGCGTCCCCTAAATATCCGCCCTAAAAGGAGGCGTCCAATCCGTTCCAAAACATCCTATAAATAGCCCTCTACATGCAGAGGGCAAGATAATCTTTTTCTTACCACTAAAACCCCATTACTTTGTTGTACCTTGTGGAATTTATACTTACTTTAGCATCAGAGTGCCTTGCAGGTACAACACCTTTTTCTCCACATATGTCATCCCGGACTTCAAGCCTTCATTGTTGCCGGTCATCTGATCTGCTCGGTAAGATCAGTGGCGCCGTCTGTGGGAAATCTAGCTCCCCCGTTCCTTTTTCTTGCACCTTCTTGATCCATTCTTGCCTCTTGCAAGAACCCAGGAACCAAAGCTCTAATCAAATCATTACTCATGGCCGGTAATAACTAAGATCCCTCGTCAATAGACGCTGCAATTCTCAAGAAAAACGACATCTCCATCGTTCCTCCATAAAGAAACACCATTCCTCGAGACGGTGTCACCGCGTCCCCGTCCCCTAAGGATCTTCAAGATGATCAATCTCATCGTTTCGAAGATCCCAGCGGGAAGGACAACCACGAAGAAAATCTGGGCAACCCTTTCCTCTCCAAAGGACAACCTCCTCAGGACCAGACCATAAACGCTGTCCTAGCTGCTCTTGCCCAGACCAATGCGCTCTTGCAACAGCAAAGTAACCGGATCGAGGCCCTTGAGCAGAAGCGCCGCTCAAGAACTCCCCCCGATCATAAAACTCGTTCTCGGCATGAAATGATCACCAAGAAACGCCCACGTTCCCCTTCTCCCAGGGAGAAGGCGAATCCTTCTTCCAAGAAAGGGTCGAGCGAGCAGCGTCCCCGACACCATTCACAGTCCCCTCGGCCAAGAAGAAAATCTAAATCACCTCCGGCCAAGCACGACGACAACCGGAGGCGACGCAGGTGTAGCCAGAGCCGATCTTTTTCTCCATCCGCCAGCGACGACAAAGAGGAACGCCATGGTCCTCTATCCCAGTCAATCTTAGAGGCTCCCTTGCAAACCGATCTCGAAAAACCCCCTCCCTTAGGGACTTATGACGGGACCACAAATCCGGACGAGCACATTGAGAACATTGACGCCCTTCTCGACTATAGAGGAGTGCCCAGCGCCATTAAATGTCGTTTGTTCCCGACCACCCTGTGAAAAGGAGCCATGACTTGGTATAAAAGTTTGCCAGATGAGTCCATCACGTCATGGAGGGTGCTCGGAAAACTTTTTTCAGACATTTCACGGCCTCCCGAAAACACCCAAAGTCAGAAGCCTCCTTGGAAGCCATTATCCAAGGAAAGGACGAGTCTCTACGGGCGTACATAGAAAGATTCAATAAAGAAGCCGTACAGGTATCCACCACTGCCCATATGAAGAAGTTCTTGCTCGAGCGCGGCCTCCGACCATGCTCGGACTTCGCTAAAGCCGTCGGAATTGAAACACCAGCCACTCTTGACGAATTCTTCCTCAAAGCCCAAGCCTACATTCAATATGAGGAGAAAGAAGCCGCCCACGCCGTCCGCAATTCCAGGCACGAAGAGAGCAGTAAAAATGCGCGCCAAGATGAGTTTCGTCGGGGAACTGACAAAAAGAAAGATGATAAAACTCGGGACCCCAAGGACTACAAAGCCCCTGCGGGGAAATTCCGAGAGTACACCCCGCTGAACTCCTCAAGGGAGCGCATCTTAAACGAATGCGCAAACACCGAGTTTCAGACGGGCAAGGTCTGATTCCCTAAGAGCATGCCCGCTCAACCAAACGTTGATAAATCGAAATTCTGCAGATTCCACAAAGGCCACGGGCACAACAGCGAAGATTGCATCCATCTTAAGGATGCCATAGAGATATTAATCAGGGAGGGACATTTGAAACAGTATGCGAAGAAGCAGAAGGCCACTAGAGAAGCTAAACCAGTCACCGAGGAAAAGCCGGCGGAAGATATGCCCGCCATGCAAGTAGCCATGAGCGTTACCAGGCCAAAAGATTTTTACCTCCCTGACTGGGCCAACGCAGCAACCACCTATTCCTCCCATAGCACATGGGAAAGATTCCCGTCCGCGATGGTTATATCAGGCGGGGGTTTCAGCAAACTGGGCGTCGGATCCGTGAAACGCAAGTTCGACGAGCTAATCTCGGCCAGCGCGAACGTAGCCTCGACCTTCGACCACGCCAAAGGCAGTCCCTCCTCAATATCTTTCTATCAAGAAGAGTTGCCCGGAGGAGCACCTAACGCGACCATCCCTCTCCTCATCCGAGCCCGGATGACTAATTTTGACGTGCGACGCATATTGGTCGACCAGGGAAGTTCAGTGGACATCATGTACTCCCAATTGTTCAAAACATTGCAGCTGAATGACAGTCACCTTACACCATACGTAGGATCTGACCTACAAGGATTCAATGGCACAGTAACCAAGCCGTGGGGATTCGTGGAACTCATAGTTTCGATCGGGTCGGCAGAGACCACCAGGGCAGTGAAAGTCCAATTTCTGGTCATCGACTGCCCGTCAATATACTAGTGCATCCTCGGACGCCCCACTCTGGACGAGCTAATCGCGGTTCCCTCAACCGTACACCTCAAGCTCAAATACTATACAACCAAAGGACAAGTAGCGACACTCAACAGCGACATCAAAGCAGCCAGGAGGTGTTTTGAAGCCTCCACCAAAGGCCTGAACGCGATAAAGATACCGGCCCAAGAGAAGACAGCAACCAGCGCTACTTCAGAAACCAACAAATCTATGCCCCGCATCGACACTGCCGACCTCGACAGTCATTTTTTGGGAGAACTCGAGCAGAGCATCAACTCGGACGCATCAGAAGGGATCCTCCGGCCAATTCCAGACAGAGACTTTGAACTCGTAGCCCTCGGAGAAGATCCGACCAGGGGAGTCAAGATCGGATCAGACCTGCCAGACCTGGCCAAAAGGCAACTCAAAGCTTGCCTCCGTGAGAACGCCGACCTATTCGCCTGGAGCACTGCAGAAATGCCCGGACTTGACTCAGAAGTAGCTTGCCATCACCTGACCATCGACTCGACCTGCAAGGCCGTCGCTCAGAGGAGAAGAAAACAGTCACCGGAAAAAACGGCTGCGGCCGAACTAGCTGTAAAAGACCTCCTAGAGGCCAAGTTTATATCTGAGGCCAAGTACACTACTTGGCTCTCCAATGTTGTACTTGTTAAAAAATCAAATGGAAAATGGCGCATGTGCACTGACTGCACTGATCTTAATAGGGCTTGCCCAAAAGATGATTACCCTCTCCCTAACATAGATAAATTAGTCGATAATTCCGTTGGTTTTAAATTACTTTCATTCATGGACGCATATTCCAGATATAATCAAATACCCATGGCTAAAACTGATAAAAAATATACGGCCTTCATGACTGAATCAGGCAACTATTACTACAACGTGTCACAGGAAAAATCATCGTTTTGTGTGATGAGACACCAGATGCCTTCTTTGGGCTCGAGTGCTCAAGAAAAAGATTTTTCTTTGTTTTTGTCACGACCAAACTTTTTATTGTTTCCAAAGTAGGAAAAGGAAAAAAGCTGCAATAACCTTAAAAGTGGGGGAGAGATTCCGGGTAAGAGGGTTGGTTATACGAAGGGAAGGTATTAGCACCCAACGTATCTATAGTACTCTATAGGCTTCTTTGTTATGTTTTTCATTCTATGTTATTGTGGAGGTTCTGTTGTGAAATAGGTGGGACCTAAGGTGTTTGTTTGATTATGCTCGCAAAGATCATCGCGATCCTCTGCATACATATCCCTTAGAGGGAATCAGAGCATCTGTAGCTCGGGGTCTACGGGTGCTAAGATTTGAGTGGTTTGAGGGAGAAGTTTTGCTCGCCAAGGATACGACCTTGTGCCTACGTATTCTCAAAGGGATGTTGAGTAAGTCAGAGCAATCGTAGTTCCCACTTATGCTAGTGGAAGCAAAGGATAAGAGACAAATGTCATCTAAATGTTCGATGTATCTAATCTATATCATCACATACATCTGTTTGTTTTTGTTTGAAATCTTTTCATTATAAGCCCTGGGCTGTGCCACTTATGGCGCTTAGAATGATAAAGATGTTTTTTGTTTAGTCAGCCTTGTGGCAAAAACAAGTTTGATTAGCCAGCCTTGTGGCAAAAACTTTCAATGAAGTCAGCCTTGTGACAAAAAGTTTTGATTAATCAGCCAGCCTTGTGGCAAAAGTTTCGACGAAGCCAGCCTTGTGGCAAAAACTTTGATTAATCAGCCAGCCTGGTGGCAAAAAGTTAGATTGATTAGCCAGCCTTGTGGCAAAAGAGTTATTTGATTGATTGATTGTCTGTGATGATATAGATGAGATACTCCTATCATAGAGATGATAAATGTCTAATCTCCTAGGGCATTTGTTTTGGATATTGGGGATGCTTATAAGAAGCCCGTGGGTCCTTGTACGAAGCCCAAGAGGAGGCTATCCGAGGGTCCTTGCATTGTAAGCCCAAGAGGAGGCTATGGGAGGGACAATCGAGGGTCCTTGCATTGTAAGCCCATGAGGAGGCTATGGGAGGGACAAGTCGTTTGTACAAAGCCCAAGAGGAGGCGTGGTATAGTTGGTTTGAGCTCTTAGAGCAATTTCACCGGGAAACCATACTCTATGTCCTAACCTAAACTAAGGGAGATTCTTTGCACGAAGACCAATAGGAGGCTATGGGGAACCTAGTGTTGTACTAAGTTGAACAAGTATATATAACACGATCACAAATATGAACCAGTACGAACAAATATGAACAAGTACATGAACAAATATGAACAAGTATGAACAAGTATGAACAGTTATATATGGCAAGGTGTGTGTATACAATGGAGTTTATGAAGGAAATATACCTGTAAGCATGATCCATTTGTAAACACGGGGCTCGGGACTTATACTCGGGGAGAGGCCCATTGAGTTTATTCAAAAGCTATGTAAACAAGTATTTACAAAAGGGCTCGGGACTTAGACCTACATGGAGGCCCATGGTATTTTTGGGAAGATTTAAAGAAAACCTTCATTTTTGATTTGATATTCGAGGTTAAAAATCAAATTGATCGAGGTATGTACAAAAAGGTGTATGTACAATGAAATACCTAATTTCATGTAAGGGAATGGGACTTATACCTATGTGGAGGCCCATGTTTTATTTTATAAAACAAGGTTGATTGTTTTGTTAAAAGCGCGAGGTTTCGTCGTTTGAAAACAGTTTGAAAGTTTTGAAAGAAGTTTTTAAAGAAAAACTGTACAAAGAAAAAGGAATGGGACTTATACTCTCTAATATTCGAGAGGCCCAGTGTTTTGAAAATAACTTGATCAATCAAAAAGATTTAATCAAGAGTTTTTGAAAAGAAAACCAAAAAAGAAAAAGGTTTATTGTTTTGAAAAACCGTGATCGTTTGTTTTAAAAACAGTTTGAATTTTCTTGAAAGAAATTAACTTAATTTAAACAAAGACAAATCTTATGTTTAACTAAGACCTAAATGATTAGGATTTGGTCACAAAAATATTTACAAGTGATTATGTTTAAAAAATCAAATGAAAAATAATATTTAAAGTATTTAAAAAACACTTAAAAACAATTCATTTTTAACCTAATAAAAATATACCAAATAATAAATATTTTTTGTGATTTTTTTTTATATTCATAAAATATATATATTAAATAAAGAGTGTACAAAAAATGAAGTGAAAATGAATTAATTTGATTGGTTAATTAATTAATTAAAGTTTGTGTAAAAATGAAGAAAAATAGTGTTAAAAAAAATGGTTTGTCTTCACAAGGGTTTGAACCCACGCCCTCTCTCTCACCAACCAAAACACTTGCCAACTGAGCTGCGCGCGCAGCTTGTAAGTAACACACTTCTATTTAATTATATTAAAAAATAAGAATTTGAACTTTCTGAACAAAAAAACGCGCCAAGAACACCATCCCCATTTGATTTTGAAATTCTTTGAAACTGGATTGTTTTGATCGAGTAGATAGTCTATCTCACTCGGTTTTTCATAAGGAACATAATGGTGATCTTTAATTTCATTTATTCTCACTCTAAGGCTATCAATTTTCTGATGAACACGAAGAACGCTAATTCTATGATTCAATCTGAAATTGTGTATGATTGATGAATTATGAAATTGATTGAGGGTTATTGATCAGTGATAGTGCAGAAACAAGATGGCAACTCAATTTTTCATTTATGATGCATGTATGATGGAGTTTGAAGTTCAAGAGAGCTTACCTTAAAAATGCCAAAACTGAGAATCGAATTCTGCAAATGAGAGGTTCCAGATGTTGTTTCTTGATCTGGACAGCTTCAATGGACCTTAGGGAACATGTTTGAGTGATTGGAATGAACTGGAAACCTCTTGATCAATCTATGGTACCCGATCTGCAGTATGGCTCAAGTGAGGATCAAGCTTGGTGATTTTGGTGTTTCAGATCATGGATGATGGTTGGAACAGTTCATATGAAGTATATGGATGATGTTTAGAAGGTTAGTTTGGACAGATATGGCTTGGTATGAAAATTGGCATGTTAAGGCTCACTTTATGCAAACATGGAGGTTGAAGAGTGATTCTGGGTTTTAGATGTTTTTGGGGTGTGTGAGTGGATCAAACACATCCCATATGATGTTTATGAGTTGTGGGAAACATCACTTTGCTCAGAACTTCAAAGGTTTGGAGGTTGGAATTTCTCCCTCTTTGAAAAACTATGAAACTTGCATTCTAAGAAAGGAAGAGAAAACCTATAATTTGTAAGGTTTTGGTGTGATTTTGAATGAAGTTTGGACCTCTATTTATAGGCCAAGGATTCTGAATGCAAAGCTTTGCAAGTTGATCAAAGAATGGTGATTTGGCATTTGGAGATAAAATGGAATCTTTACATTAAATGCAAATGGTTAAAAGTGACTTAACCATGGTTAATCTTCCAAGCTTCTTATCCTCTTCCATTCTGATCTTCAAATCAGAAAATATCTCTCAATTATTGCATTGATGCATCATTACTTGCATTATAGGTCATGTAGTAATGAAACTTAGTGAAAATGGTTTGAAATTTCAAGTGAAAATGATCACTAAATGCATAATTCAAAGCCATAGCTATGCTCCATATTTTTTCATGCTCTTGGACATTTTGGAAAGCTCATGTTATGTGCTTCAAAACCCTAGTTGAAAGTTTCTTCAAGACATTTAAGGAAATGGGTGAAAAAGATCCATGAACTTTGAAGAAAGTGAGATTTTAAGTGAAATTTTCAAAAGATACCAACTTTGAAGCTCCATATCTCTTAAATGGTTGATCTTTTGGAAAATCATTTTATGTGACAAAGTTGTTCATTGGATCAAAATCTACAACTTTCATGTTGGAAGTTGTTTTCAGTTTGTAGGTGAAATTTTGAGTTATTCCCTTCCAAAGTTTGGAAAAAACCATTGAAAAACACTTAGAAAATTTTCGAAGTATGAAAGTCAAACTTTTGACTTTTTGATTCTTGATTGATTTTCTTGATTTTACTTGATCAAATGACTTCATATATCATATATTGATGATTTGAAACTTCAAAAGTCAAGGTTGACCAAAATTTCCAAAAAGTCAATGGTGATCTTGTACAGTTGACTTTTTCAAACGAATCGTGTTTCTGGAGATTTCAAATGAACCAAACTATCCTCACCAAATGAATGGTATGAATGAATCATGTTGAGTTATTGGAGGACCTTGAGCCATGGTTTAAGTTGTGGCACCATGTTCTGTTTAAAAAGTCAGTTGTTTAGGTGTATTAGGTCAAAACCCTAATTGTCGACCTGATGAAATTGATGACTGTGGATCTTGAATTGAGATACAATCTCTATTGAATATTGTCATAGGGATTATTTTAAGATGATTAAAACCTTTGAGTGATCCCCTGGAGCTTTTTAGGGTTTCTAAAATGTGATCCCTGATTTCAGTCCCTGATAGTTCAAAAACCCTAATCTGGTGATTTGAAATTTCACTGTTGATCAGTCCTTGTGTAGGGGATGTCCTGAGCCAATAGATTAGGTCAAAATGATGTACTTGGGGTCTTGAGGTCATGTCCCAAGTCATTAGGTCAAATCCTGAGCAAAAGTCAGGGGTATGCTATCTTCAGTCAAAACCCTAATCTGGTTGATTCAAAGTCTCTGAGCTTGTTGAAATGAATCTTTGAGGACCAAATGTTGATTGTTGATGAAGATGGTTCTTTTGAGATGAAGGGAAAACAAAACCCTAATTGATTGTTTCTTGTACTGATGAGGGATTTCTTGTTTAAACCCTGCTGAGTCACAAGCAGCAAACACAAGTTATGCAATTTGTTAGAGATGCAAATGATGCATATGCAAATGATATGAGGTGGTATCTTAGGTCAAAAATTGGGGTATGACACAACGTAATGCCTTTCAGTCTGAAGAACGCTGGTGCAACGTACCAGCGCATGATGAACAAAGTCTTTCAAGCAGAGATAGGTGATATGCTCGAAGTCTATATGGACGATATGATCGTCAAATCCCAACGGGAAACCGATCACGCTGCTCACCTTAAAAAGGTTTTCGAGCAAGCCCGAAAGTGCAAAATGAGATTCAATCCAGAAAAATGCACATTCGGCGTCCGCGCAGGAAAATTCCTCGGCTTCTACTTGACAGAAATAGGAATCGAAGCCAACCCAGATAAGTGCAGGGCGTTCTCAAGCTTGCCCACTCCAAATTCAAAAAAGTCAATCCAAACCTTGAATGGCATGCTCACATCACTATCCAGATTCGTGGCCAAATCCGCGCAGCATGCCCTACCACTATTCAAACTCCGCAAAGAGACCACATTCGAATGGACGGAAGAGTGCGAACGCGCCCTCTCCCATCTCAAGCGGGCATTATCCAGTCCACCAGTTTTATCTAGACCAGAAGCTGGAGAAATCTTATACCTCTATCTCACCGTAGCCACCGAGGCCGTTAATGCGGCCTTAATACGAGAAACCTCGGAAGGCCAGAAACCCATTTACTTCACAAGCAAAGCACTCCAGGGCCCCGAGGTCAGATATCAACAGATCGAAAAGGTCGGGCTCGCGTTAATAACCGCGGCCCGAAGACTTAGACATTATTTCCTAGCACATACCATAGTCGTGCGAATTGAGCAACCCGTAAAACAATTGCTTGCACGCCCTGACATGGCCGGGAGAATGCTCTGGTGGTTGTTGTAACTTGCGGAGTTCGACATCAAATACGAGGGAAGAAAAGCCCTTAAAGCACAGGTCTTGGCAGACTTCGTAGCCGAAATGGCCTTCCCCGAAACAACAAACAACAACGCTCGAAGGTGGACCTTATATGTGAACGGTGCTTCAAGCTCAACCGGCAGTGGAGCGGGGATTATTCTTGAAAATGGAGAAGGCAGCCTCATAGAGGTATCCCTTTCACTATCATTCTCGACATCCAACAACCAAGCAGAATATGAGGCCCTGCTAGCCGGGCTGCGCCTCGCAAACGACTTAGAAGCCGAAGACATTGAGGTATTCACCGATTCTTAACTGGTCGCATCCCACATCTCGGACGAATATCAGGTTAAAAGCGAAGCCCTCGCCGAATACCTGACCCTTGTGAAAAAAAGGCTGGCCCGATTCAGGAGTGCCAGAGTAAAACATATCCCAAGGGAACACAACGCACGAGCAGACGTCCTATCAAAACTAGCGAGCACAAGAAAGAAGGGAGGTAACAGATCCGTAATCCAGGAGATATTGCCAAAACCCAGTACCGAGACCTCATCTTCCCTCTAACTCATAAGCGCAATTGGGGACGCGTCCTGCTGGATGATCCCCGTATACAATTACTTAACAAGTGACCTCTTGCCCGCCGATCCGAAAGAGGCTTCCACCATCCGAAGACGAGCTTGCTCGTACGTCTTAGTCGAAAATCGCCTCTACCGGCGAGGATTTTCCATACCTTTCCTCAAATGTGTAGACGAGGGCATAGTCCCCCACATACTCTGAGAGATACACGAAGGAATCAATTCCCAACATCTAGGAGGAAGATCACTCGCTCGGAAGGCTCTCCGAGCAGGCTACTATTGGCCGACGATGCAGGACGACGCCAAAGAATATGTTAAGAAATGCGACAAATGCCAACGTTTCGGGGACATGCACCTCGCGCCCCCCAACGAACTCAAATTCTTATCGTCTCCCTGGTCATTCGCGTGGTGGGGGATGGATCTCCTCGGTCCGTTCGTGACCGGAAGCAATCAGAACAAGTATCTCATAGTTGCGGTCGACTATTTTACCAAGTGGATCGAGGTCGAGCCACTGGCCAAAATCACATCCTTGAATGTACTCCGCTTCTACAAAAGAAACATCCTCGCTCGGTTCGGGGTACCATTAGCTATCATCACCGACAACGGCACCCAGTTCACAGACGGACGCTTCCAAGAATTCGTCACGAAATTAGGTACGAAGCAACATTTTGCGTCAGTCGAGCACCCACAAATGAACGGGCAAGCAGAGGCCGCCAACAGAGTAATTTTGAGGGGCCTCAAAATAAGACTAGACGAAATAAAAAGGGGATGGGTAGAAGAGTTGCACAGCGTCATATGGGCTTATCGCACCACCCCACACTCCACTACCGGGGAGACCCCCTTCCGACTGACGTATGGAGCGGAGGCCGTGATCCCCGTCGAAATACATGTGCCCTCTAGACGCATCGAAGAGCCACTCGAGTCAGAGGGAAACACCGAGGCAATCAGGGAAGAGCTCGACCTGGTCGAAGAAATTCGCAATGGGGCCGCCCTACGAGAAGCTTCACTTAAGCAAAAAATCGCCCTAAGACACGACGCTAAGGTCATTAAAAGAGAATTTAAAATAGACAGCCTAGTACTAAAAAGAAACCACAAAGATTCCCGAGAAGGCAAACTGGTCGCGAATTGGGAAGGCCCCTATCGTGTTCGAGCAAGGACAGAAAATGGGGCATACTACCTGGAGAACTTGCAAGGAGAAGAACTCGCTCGACCCTGGAACGCTGAGAAACTCAAACAATACTACAGCTAATAAGGTGCAGCCCGGTACGAGCCGAGCACCTCTAACTGAAACAAAACAACGGGAGCCCGCTCTCTTAATCGAGCAGACTCTTTGTTCTTTGAGGGGCCCTAAATACAGAGCATCCCCGTCGTAAGCACGTACCGTGACGGAAGAACTCCACACTCGCGAAGGGACCGTTCACGCCATGAGCCCCGAAGCTCAATACAATGAAATCTGAGACTCACCATATGCCAGGCACACGTCCCCGACAATCGACCACAGTTCCACACACTAGGCGATTAACACGTTATAAGTCGAGCAAATCTTCATAAAATGCAACATAAATACATAAAGGAACAGCAACAGTATTTTATTCATCATTCATGAGAAATTACAAAACAAACAATTTAAAAGAAAACACGTCATTCCTCCCGATTGGCAAATTCCTCCGAGTGAACATACTGATACCAATCTTCATTCCACTCGGTCTCGGAACCATCCGCGTCAATCACGACTCTCACACCAGTCTCCCGAGCACGAGCATCTGAACTCAAAGAGCCACGAGAGCGAGAAGCGGAGCCAGTCGAAGCCTTCTTCTTCTTGTTCACCTTCATCACCCCGCGAGAACGCGAGGATGAAGACACTTTTTTCACAGTAGCTCCACCCATTCCTGCAAGAAATGAAGAAAGAAGAGGTCCACGAGACCTCCTTTTATAAGGGAAGAAGGGGAACAATAATCTTGGGAAACGAATGTGCCGTTAATGAATAAAGACATTGGAAAACGATAACGCATCTCCCAAAAAACTCATAACGCACGCGCACAAATCCCAAAGAAACTCACAAAAGCGTTAAAAACTAAGTGTGTTTAAATAAAAACGGGCAAACAACCCGAAAATGTGCCCAACTACGGCCATATAGACCGAGCTGGTAAATTGTACATACAGGATCAAAACGGGGGGCATACCCCCCCAGAAAAACAACATTACAAAATAACGGGCACGCAGGCCCCACACTTAGACAGAAACTTCAAACACCTTCCTTGACTTGGACATCCTCGGCTCCCTGGATCACGGGCCCCTCGCCGAAGGCCGGAGAAACAATCTGGTCGCCCTCCACACGGTGGTAAGGCCCGGTACCTTCGACCACCAACTCCACCCCCAGATTCTTCAATTTAAGTTGGGCCACAATGGAGTTATAGGTATCCTCGGCAGCCGCCACACAATCGCTCCCCAAGACTCTGATATATTGAATCAATTCTGCCCGGGTTAAAAGAGCCCTCTCCTCTTTTGATTCGTCCTTAGCAGGAGTCTGAAAACGACGAAGAGATACCTCCTTAACCGAAGAAGACAGCATTGTTCTATACAAAGTCCTAGAGAGCATGGTGTATTGACCTTGGACATCCATCAGAGCAGCCTCCTTTTGGGCCAGACGAGCCTTCACCGTGTCCAGTTCCTCGCCCTGTTCCCTCAGTAATCAGTCCTTCTCCTCCACGGCCGAAGCATCATGCACGAGGAACCTCTGACAAACAGAAGGATCCAAACCCTCAATATGCAAAGATTAAACACGCGAAATAGTCAAGGAAGGACCACCTTCGAAGAACCTGGGCTAAAGAAAGCAAGAAGGAAGGGTGAAAATGTCAGCAGCCTCATCTTGAGTAAGATCCGCGGCTTCAGTTCTCTGGCGCTTGTGGCAGACCAAGGCATCCGGATCAGGCTTAGGGCGGAGAGGAGAAGGAAGAACCGTGACTGGCCTCAAGGATTCACCCTGATCTGGAGTCCTGGAGGGGGAACCAGGGACGCGCGCAGAGGAGGAAGAAGCACCCGACCCGACAACCGGGGACCTTTGCACAGCTGCCAACCGAGGATCAGCACTTTTCTTAACAGTTCCTTTCAACTTGCTGGCTTGCCTCAGCATCCGGTCATGACGGGCACGATCCATTGACTCTGCGAAAAGAAACGGAAAAAACGTGAGAATTCTGCCCCTCATAAAACCAGTAAGGAGAGAAGCTACTAAAACAACAAGAGCTAAAATAAAAAACAAAACAACTTAAAGATGATACCCAAATAAGCAAACGCTCCCTCGTCGGTACCCCCAGCTAGAAGCTCCTTAATACTAATCACCCCTGGCTCTCTGATCGGCTCCCCGTCATCACCAAGGACAGGTACCCCCGAGCGGTCCACCTTAGCAACAACGGGAAGACCCTGCACAAACTGCTGAAGAGCAGCATAATCCCTTCGAGAATCATCGTCTAAATCCGAAAGCCGGGTGATGTATTGGTCGGTCCCATACCTAAAATGGTCCCGCGACCAGAAAAACGTGAACTTATACCGACAAGAGGTGACGGGCTCCCCAATATCATTGAGCACCGGGTGACCGTTAACATCCAAAGTCGGCACGCGATCAAAGACACTTTCCCGAGCTTCCCGAGAGTGAGGGCGGATGAGGAAGAAGCAGGACTTATAGCCCTTCAAAGAGTCAGAATAAGAATTGAAAACCTTTCTGGACTGCTTCAGAGACACCCATCCATAGCGGCCGTCCTTCACCGTACGCTGAACACAAAATATATAGAAAAATAGAGAAAGCGTCGCCGCTATCTTCAAATGGGCACAAACCAATTCAAAAGCTCGAATAAAAGCAATTGAATTAGGGTGAAGCTGCCCAGGGGCCACCTCCAAATGGTGAACACCGCCACTTGAAATTCAGTAAAAGGGGCACGAAAACCCATCTCCCGGAACACCACCTCGTACATAGGAATTAAATCGGGGGTATACACATCACAGATTCGGTCGTCTTCGGCCGGAATAAGAACCGACCACCCTTCACCCACCTCAGTAAAAATATCATAATCATCCTCCAAAAAGTAACTCTCTATGTCCTGTGCCTCCTGATGCACCCAGACCCGCTGAGGCGCCTCTTGCCGGGCAGGAGGGGTGGAGGACGACGAATCCGACGCCATCGGACGAGTTTCATCGGCCATTTTCACCTGAAACACATGAGAGAACAGTGAATTCGACAATCGAATCAAATCCACCCTTCCACCATCTTCCAGAGTGAAAGGGCACGTCAACGGCCCATAGACCAGATGAACCACGTCCTTGCCCCTCCATAAACACAAATTCCGAGCCAGACAAAGTTCGCGCCCGGGAAAAGGGCAAAAACGCAGAACATCTAACTATGACGCAGAAAACACCAAAAGCATAATCGAGCGTCTTTCGACGGTACAAAAAGCTGGAATCTAAAGATAAACTCATCAAAACACTCATGAACGGCGGAGAAACCTCCTATCTCCGTTGTACGCCACCACATTCATCATCTATGTTCATCAAAAAATCTTCCTAAAAGCTTACCCTAACCACATGCCATCGATTCTAAATAAAGATCAAAGCATAAAAATGCAGAAAGCAGAGATCACAGGTTAAACTTACAGTTACGATTTTTTATGAAGAGTTGAGAAATCTGTAACAAACACCACTGCAAGAGAAAAGAGTCGACGGAGGGAGAACGAAGCAAACGAATTTGAAAAGTTTGGAAAAATGAGGGTTATTCTCTATTTATAGGCTACTTAAGTCCCCACACGCGCCGCACGTGCCAGACTATGCAGAGGGATGGTCATCATTAACCCTACAACCTAGATAATTGATTGCCTATCATTTCGCATTAAATGCAACGTTCCCAATCACCAACTTTTCGTAAGCAACACGCTTCCTCACTCCCGACCTGACCCTTCCTCTCCTCGGAAATAAACGGCCTACCTCCCTCGGATAGACAGGGCACGGACCCTCAGATCAACTTCTTATAAGTCGTAACTCCTCTGACCTGAAGCAACGACTTGGGGGGCTCCTGTTCTGGACCGGCCCAATCCAGTCAATTGGGCCATTCCCGCCTTCGGCCCAACACGCTTCAGGACGCACGTGGTGGTTTCCAGCTGACCAGATTGGGCAAACATGCCAAGTAACCGACCACAAGGACCCCTCGTGCTCGGTAAACAACTAATCCACGCGTCCCCTAAATATCCGCCCTAAAAGGAGGCTTCCAATCCGTTCCAAAACATCCTATAAATAGCCCTCTACATGCAGAGGGCAAGGTAATCTTTTTCTTACCACTAAAACCCCATTACTTTGTTGTACCTTGTGGAATATATACTTACTTTGGCATCGGAGTGCCTTGCAGGTACAACACCTTTTTCTCCACATATGTCATCCTGAACTTCAAGCCTTCATTGTTGCCGGTCATCTGATCTGCTCGGTAAGATCAAAAACCAAACCGAAACACTTGATCAAAGTGTTCCGGTACGCTTTTTTCCAAACCGGAAGACTTGACCAATGTCTTCCGGAATACGTTCCCGGAACGCTTTAATTATGTCTTCCAGGTTTTTCCATTTATTTTTTATTTTTTATGTTTTTTTTTCATTTTTTTCTTTCAATTTTCATGTTTTTTTTCAGGTATGGAAATCCCGCTCCAGATTTGTCAAAAAAATGAGCCAACTGTAGATACCACCAATGTTTTCACTACTTCACAAAGATTTGTCACACGGGAAGAGGTTATTCGATGGGTTAAAGAGACTGGAATCAACAATAAAGTGACCGTTATCATCACCCGTTCAGACACCAAAACAGGCAAAAGAGGAAGAAGCAACAAAGTGATATTTGGGTGCGATAAAGGGGGGAAATATAAGGATAAAAGTGAGACTTAAAGTGCTACTAAGAGACGTGGATGTCTATTCAAAATCAGGTCGACACCGGTAAAAGATGGTTCTGGATGGAAGGTTGATGTAAAATGTGGAGTTCATGATCATAGTTTACCAGATAGATTAGAAGGTCATTCTTTTGTTGGTAGGTTGACAACAGATGAGAAGCAGGATGTTGCTGATTTGACAAATAGACATGTTCCGCCTAGACACATATTGATTTCCTTGCAAGAGCGAGATCTTGAAAATGTCACTCGGATCACCCAAATATACAAGCATAATAGTGTGATAGAAGCAGAGATAAGAGGTCCAAGAAGTGAGATACAACTGAGGATGAACGGGTCCTGCATCAAATACAGGAACTGGAACCTCTCTACGCGCACGAGGTGGAGGCAGCACCAACTGAGGATGCGATACACGGTAATACCACTGTAAATATCCATCAACCGTCTCATAGGGTGTCTGACAGGTGCAGTGTCTCTAATCACATCCACCATGATCCGGTCATAGCCAATCCACTCCACAGCAATGTCATCATCGCTCATCGTATCAGCGGGAGGTGGTGGTGGAATATACTGACGAAGACCAAACTGACGAAGACACCTATCAGGTAAGTATGGCACATGTATGTCACCCCAAACAAGAAAACCTCTATAGAGAGATAGCTCGTTAAAAGGAAGGTGACGTCTGTGATCCTCGAATGGGTGCCATACGACGTTTGTAGGTGTCAGCTGGTCCAAAACCGGTCTCAACTCGTCCACCTTCATGGCTCCTTGCTTGTAGGACCATCTCATCGCCCGAGGAAGCCCACGGTTTTCAGATGGACGCCAGTTCTCTCCTTTCCTTCCAAGTGTAGGAAAATACTTATGAATCCAACACTGTTACCGAATAAAAATATAACATATAAATTAATATACATATATTAAAGAATATAAATAAAAATATATGAATTAACATACAATTAATTAAAGGATAAAAATTAAAATAACATAAATACCTGTAGAAGAGTAGGATATCCACCTAACTACTTGCAACTAAACATAGATGCATCTCCAAGATGTTGGTAAAGAGTGACCAGTGCAGCAGATGCCCAACTGTAAGCACTGAGTCTCTCTAAGTCTCTGAAAAGCAGCAAATATCGGGCCTGGACAAGAGTGAAAGTCTTGTCCGCAAAAATCGTAGAACCCACCAACATCATAAGATATGTCCTGGTAGCAAAAGCCTAGCTACTAGCAGCACGATACTCCACGTATCTATCATATAACCACTGCAGTGAATAATAAGCTCCCCGACAATCACGCACATGTTGAGCCATCTCACCCCTCTCCACTCCCAAGTAGTGGATGCCGAGCTCAACAGCCATCTCCTCGGCGACATGCTCCTCAGGATACCAGAACAAACCTCTAATGGGCAAGTGCAGCAGACTGGCAACATCGTCCAATGTAATCATCATCTCACCAAATGGCATGTGAAATGACGATGTCTCTATATGCCACCTTTCCACAAATGCTGAGACAAGATTAACGTCTATCTTGGTCAGGCTAGTCCTCTGGAGACAAGTAAGACCTGACCTAGACACCAAAGCCTCCATCTCTGGTGGGAGCATCTGAGGAACTTTATCCTGAAGCTTCGTCCCATATCCTGCGACTTTGAGCTCCTTTTTACGATCTCTTTCCTGAAAATAAAAAAAATACACATTATAAAATATAATAATAATTTAATTTGAAAATAATAAAAGTAGAATAAAATAAATAAATTTATTTTACATACCTCCCCGAACCATAGACGACGAGCAACATGGTCCTCGTATCGAACAAGTAATGATCGATCCGAAGGTCCTCCAGGATACCCGACTGGCTGTGGTGGCTCCTGTGGTGGCGGAACTGGTACAGAGGGACCAACTTCATCTGCTGTGCGGCGGCGTCGACTAGTAGGCCTCCCGTCTGTTCCTAGTGTGCGCATGTTTCTATCCTAAAAATAAAAAATTATTAAAAAAACCATGGAAAAAAAACGGAACAATTCAAAAAGGTGTTCCAGTGTGTTTTTTTCTTGAACCGGAACAGTTGTCAAAAGGGTTCCGGAATGGAAACTACTGAACCAAAACAGTTGCAAAAGCGTTTCGGTATGAAGCAAGCGAACCGGAAGACTTTTGTAAAGCGTTCCGGTGTGTGTTGTGTGTGAACCATAACACTTTTTGAAAGGGTTCCGGTGTGTTTTCAATAAACCAGATCACTTACCTCAACTGTTCTGGTGTGTGCCAAATGTGAACCGGATGCCTTCTAGAAAGTGTTCCGGCTTGTCTTCTGAAAATATTTCAGAGTGTTTTCGAAAGTAAATGGTGAAAAAGTGAAAATGAAAAAAAATTTACTTATTTATATGAGGATAATTTCGTCCAAAAAATTTTACAGTCGAGGTACAGGAACAATTTTAGAATACAAAGTAAAATTTTCTGTAATTAAATGTGATGTTTGTTGTCTTCCAAAAGAGTGAAGGTGGGCTTCACATTAAGAAACCTCACCTTATGAGTGAAATTTTTTATTAATAAGTCTGTTGATCTCTAGTGTAAGATCCTCAAACAAGTACGTGTATGGCAATGACCTACTAAGTTTTTATCCTTATTGATACTCTTTCATTTTTATATTATTAATCTTATGCAATGTTAATCTTCTTTGTTTCAACTTCAACCTTTTAAAACAGACATTATTTCTTATGTAATCTTGAAATCCAGAACTACGTAAAAAAAAAAAAAGTCTCTATTCATTCATAGTGTAACAACCATATAAAATACACTAACATTATCTACTATACTATGCAAGTTAGTTGGCTTATCGCTAATCCGTTAAGTAATCACAGTCAATTATGAAACGACTAATCAACTAAGAAAGCGGCTAATAAACTAATGTATACTTATTGTTAGTTTAACATAATTTACATTTGTTACAAAATATGTCGAAAATAAGGCGGTAAATTACATTTGTCACAAAATCTCATAATCTAAGATAAGGTAAACGGATAAGAAAATCTGAAATGTGAAAGTAAACATAAAACAACACAGTATTACTATGTACTACAACAACATTAGAATCAGAAACAACGTTGTCTTAATATCCATACCAACAACAAGAAGATGCTATATACAATATAGTAGTTGAATTGAAACCTTCCATTCTTCACTCTCTTCAAAAACAGTAATGGAACTACACTGATAGGTATGGCAACTATTACACGTGTTCCTTTTGTTTCCGCTACCACACATTTCCCCAACCAATGCCATAAATACTCCTTACTGGCAACGTCAATTCCTTTACCAGTTTCTTCTTCCTCATTAACCCTATCTTCTTCTTCTTCTTATTCTTGTTATTCTACTTCATCTCTTTCACTTTCAACAACAAGAACTCTTAAGGCTGTGAAGAGGTTTGGAACTAGAACTAGTCCTGTTGTTGCTATGGCTCAATCTTCAAAACCTACTGTGCTTGTTACTGGTGCTGGTGGTCGCACAGGTTTGGTCTTTTTGTGTTTTGCTATCACGGGTTTGCTTCAAATTTTTTGCTTTTTGTTAATTGCTGTTGTAATGTGTGAAAACTGTGGAGTTTGAATCTAGGGTTTGTGGATTTTTAGATTGTTGGAATATGTAGGGTTTTTTTTTGTTGACATGGTGTTATTTTCAGGGCAATTGGTTTATAAGATATTGAAAGAGAGGGCAGACCAATATGTGGCTAGAGGGTTTGTTAGGACAGAAGAGAGCAAGCAGAAAATTGGTGATGCTGATGATGTTTTTGTTGGTGATATAAGAGATGTTGACACTCTTGTTCCTGCGATTCAAGGTATTGATGCTCTCATTATACTGACAAGTGGAGTGCCATTGATGAAACCGGGATTTGATCCGACACAAGGGAATAGGCCGGAGTTTTATTTTGATGATGGTGCATACCCGGAACAGGTACTACTAGTCTTTGTTTGGATAAACATGTTAATTAAAGGCTTGTATACAAGTGTATATGTGTAAATTATTTCTATAACAAAAGTAATATAAAGTTAAATTGTTTTCATATAAGTTATGTAGTTGTTAAAAGTAGAATAGAGTGAGGGCCCTGCTTATGAGGATAAACGCAACAGGGTTTAAGTGTGCTGATTGTGTGAAATTAGTGAATGATCTCCTCAACCCTGGAGGTTGGGGTATTAATAGCCAAGACTATGGGCCGGATCAAGAGATTGAAGCGGTCTTCCCTCAACTTCCGAACTAGTTCGTGGGAGTAGGGGAGGAGTGGTTTCCTTAGTAGCCTTGTCCAAAATTGGCTTTTTCAGGGACACCTCATCGGCCACGTATTGAGGCCGGTTGGCTTGTGATGGCCATGGGCTGGGTCAGGCGACCCAAGCTCCGGCTAGTGATGGTCAGGGTTTATGTTGGGTGACCTAAGCTCCAGTTGGGCGACCTGTGGCCTGCCTTATCGCGTCCGCCCGTTCTGTATTCTAGCCGTTTCATAACACCGGCCTTTTGAGTTATGGACCGCTCCCTATTGAGTTAAGGCCCAATCGGGATTTCCCAGTCCAAGTTATAAACTATTTTAGAGAGCTTATGGAAGTAAGCTGAAAACAAGATATGAACATGTAGTAAGTTGTTTCCATAAGCTCTTCCAAACTGCTCACAAATACTTATGTTAGCAGATAAACTTAAATAAGTCAACCCAAACATGTTTACATTTTCCTTATACTATGCTTAAGTTGGCAACTTCTTCCTTTTTATTGATATTTTAGTAATTTTGTTATATTAGGTTGATTGGATCGGGCAGAAAAATCAAATCGATGCTGGTGAGAATTCATTTCTTTTTTCCTCCATTAATCATAGATTATGATATAAACTAAACATGTTTGTTGTATTGAAATTTTTTTATTCTACTTGAACAGCTAAGGCTGCAGGAGTAAAGCAGATTGTGTTAGTCGGATCTATGGGTGGAACAGACCTTAACAATCCTTTGAACAGCTTGGGTAATGGAAACATATTGGTATGTAATGTTTCCTTCAACATCATTCTGGCCTAATTTTTTGGAGAAAAAATGCAACTTTTGTAAAGAACGATGTCTTCATATTGGTTGGTTGCAGGTTTGGAAAAGAAAGGCTGAGCAATATCTGGCCGATTCTGGTGTTCCATATACGATTATAAGGTGCACCAATCTCTATCTGATATCTGTGATTACCATATGATCTTTACTCCCTAAATGCATCAATAACTTAGTCTTTTTCTGAGCCAGGGCCGGTGGCTTACAAGACAAAGAGGGAGGTATCCGGGAACTCCTTGTAGGGAAGGATGACGAGCTTCTAAAGACTGAAACCAGAACTATCGCTAGACCTGATGTTGCAGAAGTCTGCATTCAGGTAACTTTTTTTACTATCTATGTATTGGTAACAAAATAAGTTCGCAAGAATTTAAACTGCGATTCTTGCTCAAGTATGTGATTTGGATGTTCCTTGGTTAATCAGGCTCTAAATTTCGAGGAGGCAAAATTTAAGGCATTTGACTTGGCATCTAAACCTGAGGGAAAAGGTTCGCCAACGAAGGACTTCAAGGCATTGTTTTCCCAGATCACTACTCGTTTTTGAATCCGAATGTTGTTGACGTTATCTTAATATCCTTCTTATTTACATTCTGGATTGAACAATAAATCTATCACTATATCTAAAGCAAATTCGCATTGTGTTTTGGCAATTTAGAAAACGTTTGTATCTGAAGAAAATTATAGACTTCCTCAATTATGTAATCCTTGAGAAAAACTCATGTCTACTTATCAATGCAACAATTCATTATCTTCATATTTCCTTCCTAGTGTATTCTCAAATGTTTATCATTGCATATGATTGAAGACTAGTTTCATGAGACAAAAAACAAATACACAAATTTCAAGTAATGTGTTAAAGTGTAAATTAGATTTAGATTTAATTAGTTTCAATTTAGTCTCAGGAAATTAATTAGTTATTCTGTTAGAGTAATTTGCTCTAATTCAACTATATTTTCTTGTATATAAGTCCTCTAATGGCCCATGTAACTAATTGAATCTTTGTAATAATATCCCATCTTTTTAGTCTTTTTTTGTGTTAGTAGGATACACAAGTTAACATGTTATGAGCTGCATGAGATATCACTTTATCTTCATTCTTATTAGATGTTTCATCATATTTGGTTCCTCAGATTTCACTCTTATCAACTTACCCTTTAGTAAGCTAAAATGCATTTCTTTTCAATTGTCCCTTTTGTTTTTTTATCCTCCCATCGATGGTGTCATTGATGACGGAACCATAACATCACATATATCTTCACACCGATCAACATTAATCCCCGAACCAACCACCATTAACAATTTCATTCCTAATCAAAACCCTAATGTTCATCGTAGCTATCTATTTGATATGTTGGACACATTTTTCATGCATCCCTTAGATAATCCTGGACATGTAATCGTTTCTCCATCCCTAAACAACTTACTCTTGGTCGAGATCAATCAAAGTGGTGCTCAAATCGAAGAACAAATTAAAGTTCATTGATAAACCCTAATACGCCTAACAACCTCTGATCGAACGGTTAAATCGAAGAACAAATTAAGGTTCGTCGATAAACCCTAATACGCCTAACAACCTCTGATCGAACGACCATGGTGTGGGATTGTTGTAATACCATGGCCATGACATGGATTACAAACTCCATAGATGTTGATATTGTTGAAAGTGTCTTTTGGATGAAGTCTATTCAAGAAATGTGGCAAGATCAAAAAGTTCGTTACCGTAAGGGAAATATCTTATGTATCTTTAATTTGCAAGAAGAAATATACTCTCTGAAGCTAAGGTATCAATCCATCACATAATTCTCCACTAAAAAATATGTGGCAAGAATTAGAGAACTTCCATCCCATCCCAATATTCAATTGCTTTGTTCAACGCTCTTGCCTTCTTCTAACAACAATAAGAAATTATCACGACAATGACTATGTCATTCAGGTTCCCTTAGCATTTGTCTTTCACTTAATTCTCATAATAACCAATGGATTCTAGTCAGGGTCACAAATCATGTGTACCACTCTAGTCACATATTTACTCACTTATTGAGACCATATTTGTTATAATTTGGATTCTTAATGGAGCCTCTATTACTACTTCTCATTCAGGTATTGTATAATTTGGATTCCCTGCACAATGATTTTTAATAGCTTACTTCTTTCCAACCTTAATAATAATAAAGTTATGACTAGTCATAGTACTAACAAGAATATTTCTACCACCTGTAATCACGCCATTCATAATTGTAAATTGTGGCATATTCTCATGAAACTCTTGTTCACATTAATAAAGATTTCAATTTACATCTTACATCTAAACTAATTTTTTTCTTGACACATGTTTTTATCAAACAAAAAAGGTTGAACATTTGGGGTCCTGTTTCTATCCCATCCATGTCAGGCTACAAATACTTAAGAATTGTTAATGATCACATCAGATTTTGTTGTATCCATCTAATGAAACTCAAGTTTAAGACATCCTTTTTAATTTAATCCTTTATTCAATATGTTGGAACTCAATTTTATAAAACTTTCAAACCACTAGGCTCTTAGAATGGCCTAGAACTTCATATGAAACCAATTGACTCTGCAAACCAAGTTGCTAATGTAAATTAGGCTTAGATTTTGATTAGTTTCCGTTTAGTCTCTTGCGAAATTAGTTATTCTGTTAAGAGTAATTTGCTCTAATTCAGTTTTTTTTAATACAAGTCCCTTAAGGGTCCATGTGACTAATTGAATCATTATAATCAGATTCCATCTTCTTTTATTTGACAGCCAGATTCCATCTTCTTTTATTTGACAGCCAGATTCCATCTTTTTATTTAATTCTATTTTGTGATACCATTCGATGAAACTTGTGTCAGTAGCTTACACAAGTTAACATCATGCCTCATCTGATATGAGAATCTCAGCAATAAGTAAACCCTAATAAAAAAAATATTTGAGCCATTGTATTATCAATAATGACCTTGGACCCCATAAGCTCCATATATTATGCTAAGGAATTATAAGCTTGAAAATTCTGTTTGCAAAATTATTCTTTGTTACACTATTTGCTTGGCATCTTGTTTTCCTAGAAAAGTCACCATACTTGTAATCCCCCTTCAAATTCCATGCACTTGACTTGTTGGTTTGTTGACTGTATTTTGAAAAACTGTCACTTTCAAAAGTCTTATTCTTGTTTTCCACTACTATGAATGCATCAAAGAGGTTTTTGTTTGCTGTCCACATGAAATCAAAGTAAATATTCAGTTTCTTTTCATATTCACCTTTTATCTATTCCAATTTAGTGCCTAAAAAGGATATTTTTTTTTTTAATGATCTGTCACTATATGATGTGAGATATCATCATCACATTGATTCATTTCACACTGTAATCAATGATTTGATGAAAAATACTTATGTTTTTATTATAAAGAATACAAATTAAATACTAATAAATTGTCACATAAACAATAGATATTTAGATTTACTAACAATGGTTTAATCCTTAGCTAGTGTCCCGTTAAGCTAGCTCAATTGATAGCTGTGCAGCAACATCCAATTGCGGAGGCATGGATTCGAACTCGTGACATTTTACTTATTCACTTTTAAAAGGGAAAATTTCAGCCACTAGTTTATCAGACAAAAAAAAATTGAGATAGAAACCTCAAAATAAACTATCACAAAGATTGAGACAGAAACCTCACAATGAGTCACAGCAATGAAAAAAAAACTTTTTATTACATGTCAAAGTTGTCAGTAACATTACATTGAATCATGTTCATTTGAAAATCATCAATTTAGCTACCAAACTACAAATTGAGCATACACTATTAAACTATTTCAGATTAAAGTTAATCCAAATTACATTGCACAACAATGATAAAAACCAGCATTGTTGACTAGAACTGAGAAATGGGGTCTCAAGCAGTACCTGATTTCCTCATATGTCAAAAACTAATTCACAAAGCACAAGTAAAGTGTACTCGAACCGTCTTAATCAAGCAGGTTTCCAACAAGAAAGCGCAAACACGATTCGCCCTTTCCAACCTTGCAATAACCACTTGCTATCTTCATCGATTACAAAATCTTTGTGGTAGCTAGTTCTTACTTTCTCCACTGCCCTTTCTACCGTCTTTTTTCCGAAAGTTTGTTGTGAAAACCCGGCTCGTAGAATACGAACTTGCCACTGCCTATATGTCTCTGGTCTCTCTACTCTCTCGCAACCTTCACAAGCTGTAACATTCAATGCTTCCTTCCCGAATATCTCTTTCTCAATTAGCATCCTTTCCCAATCCTCCCGAGGCACAATACTTTCGAGCATATCGAAAAGTGAAGAGAAGTGAAACAACGCCTCTCTAAACCGAGTCACAAAGAAAGGCGCATTAAAGGCTCCGTTCGTAATGCCATGAATGAATATATCAGGCTTGATCCTCCTTATCAAATTGAGGAATTTGTTCCTCGGACTGTCTACTACAACGGATTCATCCAGCAAGTTTTTACCGCGATAAAAACATGTAACAACAAGGTATTCGTCTTTGTCGATCTTAAGTTCCTCGAGCTGAATGGTCTCCCACTTTTTCGCTATGGCATTATACTCAAACGGCACTTTAAAAGTTTCAGCATATGCTGCCAAGCGCGAACCGGTCTCTATAATTCTCTCTGCAGGCCTGAAACCGGGTTGTGGAAAGTCTATTCCTGTAATCCGAAGCTTTGGTGGTCCTCCGGGCCGTAACGAAAGTCTTTGTATTAAGGTAGGCCATTGGAAACCATAGAGGATGCCAAAATCTACAATATGGACCCTCATTGAACTTTCCGCAGAGTTCATTATAGTAACATTTGAGACGAAACTAGTCATCTTTCGAAAAGGGCAAGCAGCAAGGTATAGATGATAAGCTTTCAGATAATTGGCAGCCGATGTTCTTTTACTGATTAGTCCTTTATAAATCTGGCTTCCAGTACCAGCCAAACGTGCCTCAAGGCCATCGGCAAATATATTAGCCAACCGCTGATTTCCATCTCCGAAAGGGTTCGAGTGCTGCCTGATCTGCTTCAGCAATTCGTGCGCACTTTTATGGTCGTCTGCTGCAACAGCCTGTGCACAAATAACAAGCAGTGTTCTCAAATCAATCACTTCCTTTTTTCCGTTTTGTTTTTTACCTTTACCTCGTCCTTTTCCACTAGTACGAGCTTTCGATTTATTACTTGGCACCATATTGTTCTTAGTTTGCAATGCCTCACGACGAGCCGTAAAATGCTTCTTACCATCTCCTAAACTATGAAGTAGGATCGCATCGGCCAGATTTGACCTCAACATAGGATCCGAGTAAATCGCCGCTTGCTTGTTGCTTCTATTTTCTTCGACGTCTCCCTCATCATCATAATGATGCTTCCTTCCCTTAGAAAGAAATGACTTTCGCTCACCCTTCTCCACCTTAACTGATAATTCATCTTTCGCCACTTCAGGCTCTAGTATCGAAAACTTAGCAACATCGAAATTTTGAAAGAGGCCATTTCCACTAGGGAGAAACTTATTAGCCTCCTCAACACCCTTTTGAAATTGCAAAATCGGTTGACTCCCGTTATTCTGATCAGAAACATGTAAAATACTATCCGGAGAATCCAAAAGCCCTTCCACAGTACTTTTTACGCTATTTGTAGAGCTATGAGATGATTGTGAAACACTATTTCCTTGAAAATCTGGTTGAGGAAACTGAACTTCCCTCGAGTTACCGCGAAAAGAATTCTTTGTAAAAATGCAACTAAGATCACCATCATTAACACAAGTACCATAATCATCAAAGAAGTTACTATCTCCAACACACTCATTTTGATTACAAACACTTGTAAGTTGTCCTAATGGCGAAACCGAAACCGAATCCGGGTACTTTTCGCCTATTACTTCATAGAACGATTTCTCAGCAATCTGAAGATCTAAAGAATCTTGCAACATACATGTCTTATCTTCCATATCTTCTTCCATAAGGATGTTATTAATGTAATTCAAAACAGCATCAGAAAACTCACAGTCCTCAGGAGACGGTTCCTCGTGCGTTGAAACCGAGGTTATTGTCGAAGATGGCGTACAATCAGCCGATACCAAATTGGAACCAAATTCAAATCTCTGATTCTGAATAACTGGATAAGATTGATTCCCAAACCGGATCTCATTTGTGGAACCACAAAACCCATTGAGATGTGGATCCATCATAATCTAATTCTGACAAGCTTTTTACATAAAAAATTCAATCTTTAGTCCTAAAAAGTCTTCAAATAAACGACCCTTTTCCTTCAAAATCAAAACAGAATCATCAAAATTCATCCTAAACCCTAATAACATAAATCATGAATTGGGGTGCAATAAAAACATATAAAAATTGAAACTTTCAAAGATAATATTAAAAAAAAGACTAAATTTTTACACTTCAATAGATGATAGTATTACACAAAGAGATAAAGTATAAAACATGAAGATCAATAAGTGGAAGGAAATCAAAGCAAGAAAAATGAAGAACAAGATAACAAATTGTGATAGTAATGGAAAATAAATAGGTACTATTACATGAATAAAAACAGAAAAACTATGGATAATGGAAGCATAGTGGAGATAGAAGTGAGACAAGTTTGTTTGTTTACCTTTTCTGGAGAGAAGAGACCCACCACTACAGAAACAGCACTATTTCCCAGAGAAAGCAAGTGTTAGAGAGAGAGGGGGGAAAAGGGCGCTGAAAGAGTTAAGATCTGTTTAGTTTCACTTTCATGTCAAAGGTAATCATTGATTTTTTAATGGTTAGACTAGACAGAGAATCAAAATATAAGCTTTATTTAATACATAAAAAAATTTTATTATTATTTTTTTTAATAGTGAAATTTTGTCAACAAAAAAAAAAAGTAGTGAAATTTGTATTTTATTGTTTAAAGTTTGAATTTTTCTTTTAACCATAAATTCTAAGTAATAATATTTAGTTCTTGCTAGGTAGTGTTTTAGTGGTGAATTTTAGTGTTTTTGTGTTTTTGTCACCAATAAAAGCTTATGATTTAGCATACTTATACATTTATTCCCTTCATTTTTTTATTATAAATAAATTTTAATTTTTTAAATTAAATAAATAATTAATATATTTGATTTATATCTAACTTATATAAACATCAAATACATCCGTTATTTAAAGAATTAAAAAAATTGTTTATAATAAAAAAATAGGAAATATATGTTTGATCTAACTCATTTAGTAGAAAAGTCAAACTTTTCAAAGAGCTTGTTTAATTAAACAAGTCAAACTTTAATTTTATAAAAGGTTAGGAAGCTTATTAGGTCATCAATATATATAAAATATAAAATAGTAAAGTAATCAACTTCTAATTAAGTTTGGAGACTAATGATATTCCTAATTTATCATTTTTTTTCTAAAAAAATTACACAACTTCTCCAAAGTCTTAAAGTCTGCCCTTAAATGTAATTGACAAAATAAAATACCATTGACCAATCAAAATTAAAGATACTTTCAAGTAGCTGTTCATTTCAAAGCAAAATTCAAAACCATCACAAAACTTCTGGCTATTGCTTTTATCTGGGTAAAAGCGTGAATGAGCCTTTGAACCTTCTTAACATCAACTTCACATCTCCTTAATTACAACCTTTAGTACCTCTCTCTTTTCTCAACCTCACTCGTCTACTTCATTTCCTTCATCATTGAAAATAATACTCGTCTCCATACAAAGCGTTTTTCAGGTACTGAATGAGTTCATATCGTTTTGCTTTTGAAATTCGCTTTTGTGTTGCATGGTTAACATATATGCTTTTGAATCAAGTTTTGTGTTTTATGCATATTTTCTGGCACTCGTCTCCATACATTTCGTTCTCCATGTAATGACGTTTTTTTGTTTGCAATCTTCTTTGTTCTGAATCTTACCAAATACAAAAGATTTTCTGTTTTTCATGTTTATTTAATTGTGTTATCATGTTTATTTGGTTGTGTTGTCATGTTTATTTTGTGATATTATGCATATTTTCTGGTATAAGAACATAAGAACATGGTTTTATTGTTAACATCAAAGCTTTTTCTGAATCTTACCACAACAGCTTTATCTTATGTTTAATGTTAACAACAAAGGTTTTTTTTTTTACTATTTTGGAATTGTTTTTAGAACCATCTGTTAAGTTGTTTTCATGCTTACTTAAGTTACAGACTAAATGTATTTTATGTTATTTCCTGTGTTCCATTTTATTTCCAGCTTGTCTTACTTAAGTTTTTTTCTATGCTTAAGTAAGTTGCAGACTAAACTTATTTGATGTTATATTATGTGTTCCATTTGATTTCCTGCTTGTCTTACTTAAGTTGTTTTCTTGCTTACTTAAGTTGGTTTCTTACTTAAGTTGTTTTCATGCTTTATCTTATGCTTACTTAAGTTCCATTTGAAATTCATTTTCTGTGCTTCAGCTTATTGCTTAATGTGCTTCAACTTATGTTCTTTTCCATGTGCTTCAGCTTATTTATTTCCAGCTTCCAGTTTATATGGTTTTGATGTTTTTTTTCCAGGATTTCTGTTTATCTTCGACTTAACTTTTCTAGTTTATTGTTTCATAATATCCCTACATAATGTCAAGACCAGTCCAACTTATAAAAGACTTGACACCTGGTCTTAATGTATGGAAAATAATTGTCCGTGTTATTGACCTATTATCATACCCTAATTTTTGACCCTAAGATCTCACCTCATTTACAAATTCTCATTTGCGTCGTTTAAAAGTAAAAATAACCGAAAATCACATTTCATGCATTTTTCATTGCCTCAGACATCTTTTTGAATCATTCTCTACGGTCTTCTGAATAAAATTTGTGTTCTATAGGCAGACAGGTAAAAATGACTCTACATAGTGCGGAAAATTAGCAGGCAAAATATTTTGAGTTCTGATCTGTAACTAGTCATTTTATGAAACTACGCGCCGCATAGTTCATTTTGGTGTGCTCGTTTTATTTTTTTTCAACGTTGTTTGTGGTTGCATTTTTACCTGTCAGGGTCTGTTTAACCGGATATTTTTATTTGTGATTTTAAACTTTTTCAGATATTTTTATTAAACTTTGTCGCGTGTAGGTCACGATGGTATGTTTTTTTATTTTCCAAATCAAGCATGTGTTCGACTGTTATTTGTTTCGGTCTCTCTTTTATCACTAAAAAATAATAAAGCTCTCTCCACTCACATTTCATTACTCCCTCATCACTGTTCACGTAACCCTCTCACTCTCTCCGCTGAATCTTCACCATAACAGCCACCACATGATAACAACCTGATAATATACCATTCACTATTTTCGCATTACACAAACTTCAAATAACCATATCACCTTCTCATACCACACATCAAATGATAGAAAGGGGCTTAGCAATTGTTACCAAATCTAGGGTTAGCCATTGAACAAACACAAAACAAGAAAAATGTAAATTCTGAATTCTTTCTTAGCTTCTCCAAGAAGATAATGAGGCTATAAATACTAGTACATAATTCTGCTGAAACAATAAACCCTAATGGGCCAAGCCTAACTTAGACAAAATATATTAAAGAAATTAATATCTAATAACACCCCTTTAATAAGTAATGTAATCCTGCATTCTTTTGGGCTACTTTCTTGAACGAATGGGCCTTCTATCACTACTATCCGGCCCAAGGACAACCTTGTCCTCAAGGTTGGGCTAACAGACGTGTTGGGTGGATGAAAGGAAGTGGACCATTGAGAAGTATCACATGTTGAGTTTGGAAGATGTGTAGGGATAAAATCAAATAATAGTGGGTTGGGAACAGTTGGAGGATCAGATAAAGGAGTGGGAGACAGCTCATTAATATGCGTGGGAACCAATGTCACGCGTGTCACTAGTGATTCACGAGGTTTCAAGGTGGCAAAGGATAGATCTTGAACGGTTGGCAAGGAATCCAAAGCATCTTGTGGTGGATAAGGAGAGAGAAGAGTCTTTGGAACTCACAAGTCTTGTACCTTGAAAGTCTTCAGACGTACTTGAAAGGGCTTCAGTTCCCATAACATTTTTTTTGAAACCCTTTATCTCTAGGTCTTTGCCTTCATAAATTTCATCTTCACTAAAATCTCTCTCTTTTCCTCTGAACACATGCTTCTCCTTTTATATGGATGAACCTTGCTTCTCGTTTTGCACTTCATCTTGAGGTATTTTGTCTGTAAGGGTTCCACTGTCACAAGATCTCGAGCCTGATACCGAAACCGAAAGTGGGTTAAGTATTTCCTCCTTATCTGGTATGTTGTTTCATGAAAAAATTTGTGGTGCATGTTGTTGATTGGTAGATATTTGCTCTTCTATTGCATGGAAAGCTTCCAGATTCGGAGGAAGGGAACGAAAATCAGAAGATGAGTTATCTTCATGATAAGCTTTAAGCTGTGAGACATGGAGGACAGGGTGGATCCGTGAGGATGGTGGAAGATCTAAATCGTAAGCCACAACTCTGATACGGCGGCGCACAGCGAAAGGACCGAAATAACATGGTGAAAGCTTCTGTGAATGGCGGCGTTGGATGGAGGTCTGTCGGTATGGCTAAATAACATGGTGAAAGCTTCTTCTGATCTGATGTTTGTGAATACAACGTATGAATATCATCAGAGTCAAACAGCTTGGTGCATAGCATCTTCTGATCTTCTGACCTTGAAGTGCTTCTGAGCGTGATACCATCAGAACTTCAGTGCTTCTGTTCTCTTGTTCTTCTGATGCTTCCATAGACCCATGTTCTGATTCTGCTTCGACCATCTTCTGATGTCTTGCCAGACCATGTTCTTATGTTGCATGCTGAACCCTTTGAGACAAAGCTTCTGAGCGCTGAATTATGCGTACTCTTTATATATTTCCTGAAAGGGAAATTGCATTGGATTAGAGTACCATATTATCTTAAGCAAAATTCATATTATTGTTATCATCAAAACTAAGATAATTGATCAGAACAAATCTTGTTCTAACAATCTCCCCCTTTTTGATGATGACAAAAACATATATAAATGATATGAATTTGCGATCAGAAAGAACAGACGGCAAAAGACAAATTACACAGCTATAGCATAAGCATATGAATATGTCTCCCCCTGAGATTAACAATCTCCCCCTGAGATAAATAATCTCCCCCTGAAATAAATACTCAAAGAACTTTAATAAAAGACTTCCCTGATTATTTCGGTAGAGACGATCATATAAGCTTCTGTCTTTAGAGAATTCATAGCTTCTGACTTCTGCTTCCATTGGACAGCTTCAGAACTAGAATTTCCTTAGATCCCTAGAACACTCACAGCTTCTGATTCCTGCTTCCATCTAGGACAGCTTCAGAACTTGAATTTCTTTGATCTTCTGAACATTCACAGCTTCTGATTTCTGCTTCCATTCAGGACAGCTTCAGAACTTGAATTTCTTTGATCTTCTGAACATTCACAGCTTCTGATTTCTGCTTCCATTTAGGATAGCTTCAGAACTTGAGTTTTCTGGATCTTTAGAACATTCACAGCTTTTGAATTTCTGCTTCCCTCGGATAGCTTCAGAGCTTGAATTTCTACCAACATCACTTCATGCTAGATTTGTATCAGAACATTGTTGAATGTACCAGAGCATCATCAGAGCATCTCTACATCCTGAAATGTTACAGAATAAAAACTAAACGACAAAAGTCAGCATGAACGAGTTAGAACATAAAATGTATATTCTAACACATTATATGTATCGGAGCTATAAAATTATATGTATCAGAGCCATATAGGCTAAAATAATGTATCAGAGCAAATAGAATTTTGTCAAAGTAAATAGACAAATATAGATCAAATTCTATTATCAGTGCTTCTGATTCATTCTTCTTTCTTGCTTCTGATCTCTGAAGCTTGACAGCACTCGGCTTGCTTCAGTTTCCATGGTTTTGCTTCTTGTGTTTGCTTTGAAGATTCTCTTCACTTCTTTATACCTGCAAAACACTTAAACCATATAGAACTTGCAGTTCTTGTTAGTAAATGTGTGGGAGCTTTACCCAGCAACTGATAGATTAATCAAATCATTTATCATTTATCTTCTCCCCCTTTTTGTCATAACATCAAAAAGAATATTTCAAAAGATTCAGATGCATAAAACGACAAATAAAATCACTGGAATGTAAAACAAATTTTTCATTGATAGTCAAAAAGGATATTACATGAAGATGTTTAACAAGCAGATGCAACAAGGAAAAGAAAACTACAAAGACCAAAACCTAAGACCCTAGCTAAGACAAAGTCTGTGCCAGCATGCCATGAAGGAGTGAAACGCCTCATTGACTGCTTCTTGGGCTTCCAGGCGAGGGATCAGGGAGACTTGGTTCTGATGCAGATCTTCCACCATCTTTACCAGAGACAACATTCTCAGCGGGTGAAGATGAAGAGATTTCTTCGGAATGGATTAAGGGAGAGGAAAGGTTAGATGAAGAGGAAGCTGAGTCTTGAAGGTCGAAAGATGAGGAAGAAGATGGAGATGATGGAGGGCTTTCACCAGGGGGATGAAACACACGTCTAGAATAGTTTCCAGACAACATTGCTTCGAATGGATTCACCTTGAGAGGATCATAGGTGATTTTGATCTTTTTGGGTTTGGAAGGAGATGTTTCAACAGCTTTTCTTTTGTTGATTTGATCATTTTCATGGTTTCCTGGGCTTGATGAAGAGTTCATAATGGATTTGCAGATAATGAACAGCTAGGGTTTGATATGAATGCAGAAAGATAGAGTGAATAGAGAAAATATGAGAGGGAAAGAGAAGTGTTTGAAGAGTATTTAAAAGAAAATAAAATGAAACGAATGATGAGTAGCATTTAATGTTACGTGACGTGAGGAGAGATAATAAAGACAAATGAGGTGACTAGCACAGTTACCTATGGTCGGCGTCCCTTCAACTGCACGCACGTTTATCCATGAATAGTAACGACAGGTTTACCATCCCGAGATAAAACGTAACAGCTGTTTTGCTTTAAAAGAGGTTCTGAATCAACTTAGACAATGAAACGTTAGTAATAACCGAATCATAATTTCTAAAAGATTTCAATCAGAACTTCTGATATATAAAAAAAATGATCCATTTTCATTTCAGAAGATACTCATACATAAGAACTTCTCATCTTCTCATTCTGGGCATAAATCCATACTGATGTTCTTCAGAATGAACTTAAACCTATCTTCAGCCAGGGGTTTTGTAAAGATATCAGCCCATTGATGGTCTGTATCAACAAAGTTTAAAGATATAACACCCTTCTGAACATAGTCCCTTATGAAATGATGTTTAATCTCAATATGTTTAGCTTTTGAATGAAGAATAGGATTCTTAGATAAACATATAGCCGAAGTATTATCACAGAATATAGGAATGTTACTCTCAAATATCTGATAATCTTCTAACTGACTCTTCATCCAGAGCATCTGTGTACTACAACCAGCAGCAGCGACATATTCTGCTTCTGTTGTTGATAGAGCAATAGTTGCTTGCTTCTTGCTATACCAAGAGATCAAATGACTTCCAAGAAATTGGCAACTTCCTGAAGTACTTTTTCTTTCAATTCTGTCTCCAGCATAGTCAGCATCGCAGAATCCTACTAAGTTGTATTCTTTAGATTTTCTGTAAACTAAGCCAACATTAGTAGTACCTTTCAGATACCTTAGAATTCTCTTAACAGCAGTTAAATGAGATTCTCTAGGATCTGATTGGAATCTAGCACACAAACAAACACTGAACAGAATGTCAGGTCTAGAAGCAGTCAAATATAGAAGAGATCCAATCATACCTCTGTATAACTTCTGATCTACCTTCTTACTTACCTCATCCTTACCTAGAATGCATGTTGGATGCATAGGAGTTTTGGCTTCTTTGCAGTCTAGAAGATTAAACTTCTTCAGAAGTTCCTTCACATACTTGGTTTGGTGAACATACGTTCCTTCTGATGTTTGATTTATTTGTATTCCAAGGAAATACTTGAGTTCTCCCATCATGCTCATTTCAAACTCAGCCTGCATAGACTCAGCAAACTCCTTTCCAAGTGTAGCATTAGATGTTCCAAAAATAATATCATCTACATATATTTGACAAATTAAAATATCCCTTTTAAAGGTTTTACAAAAGAGAGTAGTGTCCACTTTTCCTCTAGTGAAACCATTATCCAGAAGGAAAGAACTTAAGCGTTCATACCAAGCTCTGGGAGCCTGTTTCAATCCATACAATGATTTCTTAAGTTTAAAAACATGATTAGGAGACATAGAGTCTTCAAAACCAGGAGGTTGATGGACATAAACTTCTTCATCTATATAACCATTTAAGAAGGCACTCTTAACATCCATTTGATAGAGAGTGATGTTATGTTGAGTGGCAAATGAAATTAATAGACGAATAGATTCTAACCTGGCCACTGGTGCAAAGGTTTCTGTATAATCAATCCCTTCTTGCTGACTATAACCCTGAGCCACCAGTCTGGCTTTGTTTCTTACCACTTCACCTTTCTCACTGAGCTTGTTTCTGAAGACCCATTTTGTACCAATTATATTGAATCCATCTGGTCTAGGAACAAGATCCCAAACATCATTCCTTGTAAACTGATTCAGTTCTTCTTGCATAGCAATTATCCAGTCTGGATCTTCTAGAGCATGATCAACAGAAGTTGGCTCGATCAAAAATACAAGACCTAATTGACAGTCTGCATTGTTCTTAAGGAATGCTCTTGTTCTGATTGGATCATCCTTCTTTCCAAGAATGACATCTTCTGAATGACCAGAGATGAGTCTGGATGATCTTCTGACAGATGGTTCTTCAGAAATGCTTAGATCCTCCAGAGAAGCTGATACTTGATCTTCAGATTCTTTGCTTCTGAGAAGCTCTGCTTCTGATGCGTTGCTTCTTGGCTCAACAACTTCTGATATATCAATATCACAATCTGCAAAATTATCAAACTGCTTTGGTTTTTCAGAACCAAGCTTATCATCAAACCTGATATTGATTGATTCTTCTACAATCAATGTTTCAGTATTGTATACTCTGTAGCCTTTTGAGCGTTCAGAATATCCAAGAAGGAAACATTTTTGTGCTTTGGAATCAAACTTACCAAGATGATCTTTAGTGTTCAGAATAAAGCATACACATCCAAAAGGATGGAAATATGAAATGTTGGGCTTTCTATTCTTCCACAGTTCATAAGGAGTCTTATTTAGAATAGGTCTGATAGATATTCTATTCTGAATATAGCATGCAGTGTTTATTGCTTCTGCCCAGAAATGCTTAGCCATATTGGTTTCATTGATCATGGTTCTGGCCATTTCTTGCAGAGTCCTATTCTTTCGTTCTACAACCCCATTTTGCTGTGGAGTTCTAGGACAAGAGAAATCATGGGCAATACCATTTTCTTTGAAGAACTCTTCAAAGGATCTGTTCTCAAATTCACCACCATGATCACTTCTAACCTTTATGATTTTACACTCTTTTTCAGATTGAATCTGAATGCAGAAATCAAAGAACACTGAATGAGTCTCATCCTTGTGTTTTAAGAATTTTACCCATGTCCAGCGGCTATAATCATCTACGATGACTAATCCATATTTCTTCCCTCTGACAGATGCTGTTTTGACTGGGCCAAACAGATCAATGTGCAAGAGTTCTAATGGCCTTGAGGTAGAAACAACATTCTTGGATTTGAATGCAGGTTTGGAGAACTTGCCCTTCTGACATGCTTCACAAAGAGCATCTGATTTGAATTTCAGATTAGGGAGTCCTCTGACCAGATTCAGTTTGTTAATCTGAGAAATCTTTCTCAAACTAGCATGACCTAATCTTCTGTACCAGACCCACTGCTCTTCAGAAACAGACATAAGACAAGTCACCTTCTGACTCATAAGATCTTGCAGATCCGTCTTATAAATGTTGTTCTTCCTCTTGCCTGTAAATAGGATTGAGCCATCCTTCTGATTTACAGCCTTGCAAGACTCTTGATTAAAGATTATATCATAACCATTGTCACTCAATTGACTGATAGATAAGAGGTTATGTGTTAATCCTTCTACAAGAAGTACATTAGAAATGGAAGGAGAGTTACCAGACTTTATAGTTCCAGAGCCAATTATCTTGCCCTTCTGATCTCCTCCAAACTTGACTTCTCCTCCAGACTTAAGCACCAGGTCTTGGAACATAGACCTTCTTCCTGTCATGTGTCGCGAGCATCCAGAGTCCAGGTACCATGACATGTTGTGCTTTGTCCTTTTTGCAGTCAAGGATATCTGCAATAGGAATAATCTTATCCTTAGGTACCCACATCTTTTTGGGTCCTTTCTTGTTAGATTTTCTCAAGTTCTGATTGAACTTGGGTTTAACATTGTAAGCAATAGGAGGAACAGCATGATAATTTTTAATGTGAGTTTCATGATATTTCCTAGGTTGTGTCACATGCTTTTTGGTGTGTGTTATATGAAAACTTTGAGCATGTGAAGTGTGCCTAATATCATGGGAGTGGCCATACTTGAACTGATCATACAATGGCTTGTATGTGATTTTCATTTCATCAACAGGTTCAAGTTTGTATGGGGTTTCACCCTCAAAGCCAATGCCAACTCTTTTGTTTCCAGACACAGCATATATCATAGAAGCTAGCTGACTTCTGCCAATACTTCTAGATAAGAACTTCCTGAAACTTAAATCATATTCTTTCAGAATATGGTTTAGACTAGGAGTGGATTTTTCTGAATTAGAAGGAGATCCAACATTATTGGATAATTTTAAAAGTTTTTCTTTTAATTCAGAATTTTCCAACTCAAGCTTCTTTGTTTCAAATTCAAATAGCTTTTTCAGCTTTTTGTATTTGAGACTTGAGTTCCAGAAGTTCAGTTAGACCGGAAACTAACTCATCTCTAGTAAGTTCAGAAAATACCTCTTCAGAATCTGATTCTGATGTAGATTCTGATTCGTCATCTTCTGTCGCCATCAGCGCACAGTTAGCCTGCTCATCTTCAGAGTCTGAATCATCTTCTGACTCATCCCAGGTTGCCATAAGACCTTTCTTCTTATGAAACTTCTTCTTGGGATTTTCCTTCTGAAGATTTGGACATTCGTTCTTGTAGTGTCCAGGCTCATTGCATTCATAGCACATGACCTTCTTCTTGTCAAATCTTCTGTCATCAGAAGATTCTCCACGTTCAAATTTCTTTGAACTTCTGAAGCCTCTGAACTTTCTTTGCTTGGTCTTCCAGAGTTGATTTAGCCTTCTGGAGATCAAAGACAGTTCATCTTCTTCTTCAGATTCTGATTCTTCAGGATCTTCTTCTCTAGCCTGAAAAGCGTTAGTGCATTTCTTGATATAAGATTTTAATGCAATAGACTTACCTTTCTTTTGAGGCTCATTTGCATCCAGCTCTATTTCATGACTTCTCAAGGCACTGATGAGCTCTTCCAGAGAAACTTCATTCAGATTCTTTGCAATCTTGAATGCAGTCACCATAGGACCCCATCTTCTGGGTAAGCTTCTGATGATCTTCTTTACGTGATCAGCCTTGGTGTATCCCTTGTCAAGAACTCTCAATCCAGCAGTAAGAGTTTGAAATCTTGAAAACATCTTTTCAATGTCTTCATCATCCTCCATCTTGAAGGCTTCATACTTCTGGATTAAAGCTAGAGCTTTAGTCTCCTTGACTTGAGCATTTCCTTCATGAGTCATTTTCAAGGACTCATATATGTCATATGCCGTTTCCCTGTTAGATATCTTCTCATACTCAGCATGAGAGATAGCATTCAGCAAAACAGTTCTGCATTTATGATGATTCCTGAAAAGCTTTTTCTGATCATCATTCATTTCTTGCCTTGTCAGCTTTACGCCTCTGGCATTTACTGGATGTTTGTAACCATCCATCAGAAGATCCCATAGATCACCATCTAGACCAAGAAAGTAACTTTCCAGTTTATCTTTCCAGTATTCAAAGTTTTCACCATCAAATACCGGCGGTCTAGTATAACCATTGTATTGCTCAGCAGAGCCAGATGTAGATGCAGGTGTAGACTTTTCACTTTCATCAACCATCTTTTACTGAAGCGTTTTTCTCTTCCTGAATCTTTTCTAAACACGGTTAAGTGCTTGCACCTTAGAACCGGCGCTCTGATGCCAATTGAAGGATAGAAAAACACTTAGAAAGGGGGGGGTTTGAATAAGTGTAGCTTTAAAAACTTGACAGATAAAAATAAATTGCACAGTTATTTTTATCCTGGTTCGTTGTTAACTAAACTACTCCAGTCCACCCCCGCAGAGATGATTTACCTCAACTGAGGATTTAATCCACTAATCGCACGGATTACAATGGTTTTCCACTTAGTCAGCAACTAAGTCTTCCAGAGTCTTCTGATCACACACTGATCACTCCAGGAACACTGCTTAGATACCCTCTAAGACTTTTCTAGAGTATACTGATCCACACGATCACTCTAGTTACAACCTGCTTAGTTCACTCCTAAGACTTCCTAGAGTATTCTGATCCACACGATCACTCTAGTTCCTTACAACTTAATGTAATCAATTCTAAGAGTATTACAATTGCTTCTTGAAAGCGATAATCACAACTGTGATATTTCTCTTAATCGTTTAAGCTTAATCTCACTAATATATTACAACAGCAATGTAGTGAGCTTTGATGAAGATGAAGATTCTGAGTTTAGATTTGAACGGCGTTTCAGCAAGTTTGATATGAGTTGTTTTGGTGCAGAATCGTTAACCTTGCTTCTCATCAGAACTTCATATTTATAGGCGTTGGAGAAGATGACCGTTGAATGCATTTAATGCTTTGCGTGTTCCGTACAGCATCGCATTTAATGTTATACGCTTTTGTCAACTACCTCGAGCCTTGTTCACGCTGTGTCTACTGACGTAGCCTTTAGTAGCTTTTAACGTTCCTTTTGTCAGTCAGCGTAGCTTGCCACTTGTACTTTCTTCTGATCTGATGTTTGTGAATACAACGTATGAATATCATCAGAGTCAAACAGCTTGGTGCATAGCATCTTCTGATCTTCTGACCTTGAAGTGCTTCTGAGCGTGATACCATCAGAACTTCAGTGCTTCTGTTCTCTTGTTCTTCTGATGCTTCCATAGACCCATGTTCTGATTCTGCTTCGACCATCTTCTGATGTCTTGCCAGACCATGTTCTTATGTTGCATGCTGAACCCTTTGAGACAAAGCTTCTGAGCGTTGAATTATGCGTACTCTTTATATATTTCCTGAAAGGGAAATTGCATTGGATTAGAGTACCATATTATCTTAAGCAAAATTCATATTATTGTTATCATCAAAACTAAGATAATTGATCAGAACAAATCTTGTTCTAACAATTCTTTCTAATTTCTGCTTCAATGTTGTAAGGATTTCTTGTCTTTGTTGCAAGGTGGCTTCTAGATCCGGAACAGTGGTGAGTCCTTTTTGGTACTGAGGAAATAATGGAGGGTGGCGGCCGTACAGAGCTTCAAACGGGGTCACTTTGATGAGGGAGTGATATGCGGTGTTGTGCCAATACTCTGCAAGGTGTAAGTAGTTGTACCACTTTTTGGGTTTTCTCTTGTAAAACATCTAAGATATGCTTCAATACATCTGTTTCTAACCTCTGTTTGACCATTCGTTTCAGGATGATAGGAAGAACTAAATTTCAAACTTGTGCCCTGAGTTATAAATAACTCTTTCTAGAAAGTGCTCTTAAAAATAGGATCTCTATTCGAGACAATGGAGGAAGGAATACCATGTAAACGACAAATCTCAGTGGAGAAATGCTTAGCGAGGTCCTTATCTGTAAAGTGAGATGGCAAGGCAAGAAGATGCACAAATTTTGTCAGTCTATCGCAAATGACCCATATAACAATATGGCCGAAGGATGAAGGTAAGTGAGTAACAAAGTCCATCGACAATTCATCCCAAACAAGAGTAGGAACTTCCAATGGTTGTAATAACCCCAGTTTTTGTTTTGGTCTGTATTTGTTGTGTGTCCTCTAGTGTAACCCTTATTTGGTGATATCCATATCGAAGATCGATCTTAGAAAAAATAGTTGCTGAACCCAATTCATCAAATAGCTCATCAATGGTATGGATAGGGAAACGGTCGCGTATAGTTACTACATTTGGGGCTCGATAATCAACACAAAACCTCCAAGTACCATATTTTTTCGAAATAATAAGACCGGGGAGGAATGTGAGCTGTTGTTGGGTTTGATGATACCTTCCTGAAGCATATCAGAAATGATTGAAGTCGTTGCTTCTTTTTAAGAATGGGGGTATCGATAAGGTTTCACATTAACAGGGGCAATGTTAGAGAGAATTGGAATATGGTGATCATGTGGGCGAGGTGGAGGTAAGCCTTGTGGTTGTTGGAATATTGAGGAAAAGGATTGTAGTATGGAAGTGATTTTTTTGTGTAGGGAATTTGGAATGTTTATGAGGGTATTGGTCTGTTTAGGCAAGGAAAGTGATTCAGGTTCAGGTGAAGGTTGGTAAAGGAGAAGATGGATAGATACAGTGGAATCAGTGTGTAGGAGATAAAAGATATTATTATAAGATGAGTGTGTTAGGGCAGATTTGGGGTCTCCCGTGATAGTAATATCATTGTTGTTGTGTGTGAAAGAGATTTTTGGGATAGAGAAATCGGCCATGAGAGGACCAAGTGTGCGCAACCATTCCATTTCTAAAACAACATCAGCTCCCTCAATTAGTAGTAAGTGGAAAGGAATTGTAAACAAATTGTTTTGGAGGGTGATTGGGACTTGTGGGCAGAGGCCAGAACAAAGAAATTTAGAACCGTTACCCACCGTGACGGAAAAGTTAGGAATTGGTGTAGTGGGAAGTTTAAGGTGTTGGGCTATACAAGGCTGGAGGATATGTGTGTACTGCCCGTGTCAATGAGAACTGTTACTGTTAGACCGTTAACGAGTCCTGTAAATTTAAAGGTTTTGGGCAAAAATTGACCCATGGCGGCTTGAGGGGAAAGCTGAAAGTAAGTTTCCTCAGGTTCATTAAAAGGAATAACATCTTCAATAGGCGCCAAGGTCTCTTAGGGGGATGACTCTTCCTCATCAACCAGCAATAATAAGAATTTACCCGCTGAGCATTTATGTCCCGGAATAAACTCTTCATCACAACTGAAACATAAGCCTTGGGCACGCCTTTCTTGCAATTGAGCATTGGATACTTTTCTTATAGGAAGCTTAGCTGGCTGGGATGTATGATAGGTTTTGGGGCTGCAATAGATTGTGTGGAGAGTGGTGTGGTTTAGGCTGGACGGGATAAGGAGTGGAAAAGGGTTTTTGAAATTTTGGTTTGGCTTCTCGTATTTTGGATTCAATAAGTTTAGCTAGCCCAATGGCTTGAGAAATTGAAGTGGGTTTTTGAATAGCAATTTCATTTTGGATATTCGGATTTAAACCCGAAAGGAAACAGTTTAGGATTGCCTCATGGGATAAACCTAAGACTTGATTTCCCAATTTTTCAAAAGCTGCTTGATATTCCATAACAGATCCGTTCTGCCTTAACTTAAAAATTCTGCTTGGTGATTAACATACGTTGAGGGACCAAAACATAATTCTAACGCTTTTGTAAATGAAAACCAATCTACCAATTCATGACTTTGGTGCATCCATTTATACCAACATAATACTTCTCCTTTCATGTAAAAAGATATCATGAACAACCTATTTTTCGGGGGTAATTAGTAGAAATAAAAAAACTATTCCGCTTGGAATAACCATTCAAGCGGATTTGATCCATCAAACATTGCAAGTTCTAATTTAAGGGGGCAAAATGGGGGTAAGGGAGTAAAATGGGAATGCTGGTTGTATGGAATTTTTGGGGTAAAAGGAATGGTAAAGGGCTGAGTTAGAGAGAATCCTGCTGTTATGAATGGTAGGGTGTAAGGTTGTGTAAGGGAAAAGGGATGGGCGGTAGTACTGTACGATGGAAATGGCTGGGGCAGTGGTAAGGCGTTGGGTAGTTGAAACAGTAGCGTGTAAGGGTGGCTGGGTAAAATGGGTCGTGTGTCTAGGAGGAGGTGTGTGTGTGTTGGGGAAATAAAGGTGGAGAAATTAGGTGTGTGTAAAGGTCTTGTGGACGTTTGTTTAGTAATACTTGAAGAAGATGCAGATTGTGTGGGTTGTGGTAATGATGTTTGCTGCTCCTGTTGAGCTACCAGCTTTACCAAAATGGACATCATCAAATCATAGCGATTGTCCGCTACATGTTTATCCTTGTCCATTCGAGTGTGAAGTTTTCCTACCTACTGCTCCAATTCTGTAGCAGGCATAGCAAACCTTTCATCAAGCTGATCGCGACTTTGCGTGTCTATTAGACGGGATAACTGCAAGTGCACAGTCGTGTCGTGTAGTTTTAAAAGATATCGAATCCACAGGGACTATAAATCGACCTACCGTTATCTAAAGTTACTATTTAAAGCTAAGGCTAATGATATTTGGGGTTTTTTTATAAATGGGGAAACTAAAATCTTAAATCTAGGTAAAATATAATAACAAACGGATATCAGTATGTATTTCATCTATCTTAGGTGATCCGAAGTTCCATTGGCCAGATTCTAATTAAATCAAAGATCTTTACTAACTATGTTATTTAAAAGTCCTCCTCTCAAACTCTCGCTCTATTGATTCAGACTACGATCCTAACTCTTAATGTACGCTTTCGCCATCCCACCAGATTTAGAAACGCTTTTTGAAAACAACATAGTTAATAAAATGCTTGTTTTATGAAGTCGTTATCTACTTAAATCTCCTAATCTCAAACTCTCGCTCTGTTGACTCGGAACATGCTAATATCCCTAACGTACGCTTTCGCCATCCCGCGCGGGTTTAAAAACACTTTTTGAAAATAAATAAGTTCTAATTAGTTCTAATACGCTTTCGCCGTCCTTAAAACTAATGTCCTATGTCTACTATCCAGTTAAAGATCTCAAACTTTCGCTCTATTGATTTTAACCTTTGACCGTCTTAAGCCCTCAAACTTTCGCTCTATTGGTTTTAAGACTTACTAATTAAATTAGACATACAAACCAAAAACAAGTGATATTTAATAAAACATAATTAAGCCAATTGATTTCGGATCCCTACAGTTAAATTACTCTACATACAGACATCTAAATAAATTAGCCAGACATACTTAAAGAAACAAACATGAAATTATAATTATTAAACATGGAATTATAATTATTAAACATGAAATTATAATTACTAACCATATTATAATGATAATGATAAAACAATATTATAAGAACATAAAACTAAAATAATTGCAAATAAATAAACCTGGAAGTAAAGCAGACGAAATAAACTTGAATTAAATTGCGAACAAAACAAATCTTGAAACTTGAATGAAGCTTTGAAATAATGTCGGCAAGATTGTGATCCAAGAGTACATAAATTGTAGGCCTAAAACTAATGATGTGGTAGTTCCTCAATGTGAGAAACTACCACTTTTACAAAGTGATAATTTATGCCTAAAACTATGAACAGCGCTTCCGCGCCTAAAACTTGGATGCCTTCAAATGAATGCTAAGACTCTATTTATAGTGAATGGAAATGGAAGTTATTTTCAGCATCACGTGAGAAGTAGTGGAGATAGTGGGAAGTTGAGAAAATTATGGGGTGAGTGGACTTGGTATTGTCCACGAAATTAATGGAGAAAGTGGCGGGGTCCACGTGCTTTTGGAGACGGGCGTCTCTTAGTGGGCTTGGAGCTTGGGGACGTGGCAGTGGACTGGAGACGGGCGTCTCCACTTTTTGGGGAGAGCCTTTGAACGACTTGAGACGTGCGTCTCATGTGGAGAAGATCTAGAAGGCAGCTGGAGACGTGCGTCTCCTTTTGGTGAAGTGGCATAGAGACGTTCGAGACGTGCGTCTCCACGTGCTGGAATGACTTGGGCCACGCGCAATTGGCTTCTTCGTGGGCTGAACTTGTAGTTTGCTCAATTGGGCCTTCTTTGCACCCCTTTATTGCTACAGCACCCCTTTTCCATCTTTTAGGCACAAATAGTAGTGATTTTAGCTCCATTTCTTTCCTTTTCACAAATAGTCCTCAAAACGAACATAAAACCTAAAACAATGAAAATACCAACATAATACCAACATAAAACAACATAATTAAGATAAAATAGGGAAATAATTGATATAAATCGAGCCAAATAAACGATACATTTTCGTGTTATCACAAGCTAGTTTTGTGTGTCTTCAAGAACATTATTAAGATGGAGACCAGCAGTTTGCACAGCAGCTTGAACAGCCTCATCGATGATCTCTTTAGAAGAAGGGTTAGGAGGTTTAGGGGGGCGGTAGTGCTGTACGATGGAAATGTTAGAGTAGAGAATTATTATTAATTAGATAAATTAGATATTAAGTTAATTTAAGATTTGATATTAGTTAGTATTTAATTTTAAGTGTTACTCCCTCCGTTCCTTTTTAAGTGTCATTTTAGCAAAAAGCTCTTCAACCAAGATAGTGGATTATTAGAGTTACTTTTCCTATCATACCCTTATTTATTTTTCTCTTTCCAAATAAATTCATTCATACACTCTCTTTTTCCAATAACTAATTGAAAAATGTGAGGTGGAGTTATTGAGAAAATAAGGGTATAATTGACAAATTATAACACTAAATTATAAAACGACACTTAAATAGAAACAAAAAAATTCTTCTAAAACGACACTTAAAAAGAAACGGAAGGAGTATTGAATTTGGCTCTTTTAATGTTTGGACTTTTAGTTTTATTATCCACTGTGTCTATTAGATATTATTGTGTCTTTGACACATTTGTGGTATCAATGAAAAGAAATGAAGTTTAATTTTATAACTTAGTTTTATCTTTCTCTTAGTTTTATAGCTATTTTCTAGTTTTGTTAGGGTTTAGATATTAGCTTGCTAACATTGGTGCTTTCATTCTTGCACTCAATCTCTCCCATGGAGTATTCCAACTTCACCACATTTCTTCAATGGAGCATTCCTCCAATTTATCCTTATTATCCCACCGTTTCAACCACACCACCTATATCATCTAACCCATATCCACCACCCATTTACTCATACCCTCCATATTACTATTCCTTCTCAAATACTTCATTTTCAACTTTCCCTCCACACCAACAACACCTAGATTCTGCTCCACCTCAACCTCAAAATTTCTTCTCACAACCAGAAACACTTCACCAACTAGAAATTCTAAAACAATATATAACTGAAACTCATGAAATCTCAAATAGATCTAGAGAGGAGTTGAAAGAACAAATTCATAACCTTTCTAATTCATTCAAAAAGTCACAAAAAACATTGAAAGCAAAATATGCATTCAAGAGAACTATAGAGGAACAGACAGAAGAAAAAGAAAATTATGCCCTACACATAATTTCTCTGGCGAAATTTTCGGCGGCGTCTTCTTCAGCGAAATTTCCGGCATCTTCTCCGGTGAAATTTTCGACGGCGTCTTCTCCGGTGAAATTTCCGGCATCACCTCCGGTGACTCTTTCAAAGACAAATCCGATGTCATTTCTAGCGGAAATTCTGACATCATTTCCGGCATCAACTCAAAACTTGTCACCAGCAAAACCATTAGATCTACTCTTTTTGTGGTCACCGTAAAATATATCAGATCAACAACGACCACCGCCAAAACCACCACCGTTGGATTGCTTCTATCATTTTAATTTTAATTTAGTTTTGTTTAAAAAATGAAAAAGAGAAACAGAAACAAGAAGATGTTGAAGAAAGAATAGAAAAGCAAGCAAGGAAAAGAGAGAATGAACGAACAAGAAAGAGAAAGAAAAAAAAAAGAGAGAGAAAAAAGGAAAAATATGTCATTATTTTGTGCATCCCACTCTCTTTCCCATACCCATCATTCAACTGTCACATACACAGTCTTCAATACCACCGACCATCCCTCCATTTTCTCTCACCCATGTGCTATGTTCTTTTATTTCAATTTTCATAATGAAAAAAAAGTGTCATAGCCTTTCATGGGCTACTATTAAATTGAACTTTATTCTAATTATATTTTTAAAACTTGAGTATAAGGTTCAAGTGGATCCGATGGCAATGTTAGAGTAGAGAATTGTTATTAATTAGATAAATTAGATATTAAGTTAATTTAAGATTTGATATTAGTTATTATTTAATTTTAAGTGTTACTGAATTGGGTTCTTTTAATGTTTGGGCTTTTAGTTTTATCATCCATTGTGACTATTATATATTGCAGTGTCTTTGACACATTTGTGGTATCAATGAAAAGAAATGAAGTTTAATTTTATAACTTAGTTTTATCTTTCTCTTAGTTTTATAGCTTTTCTCTAGTTTTGTTAGGGTTTAGATATTAGCTTCCTAACATCAAACCACGTCAACTTTCAGTTGTGAGTTGGACTTCATCACAACTCTTGCGATTGTATGCTATAGATGTGTTCATCCATTTCTATTTTGCATGGTTTATGTTGCAGGTTTGGAATCACTTCAATTTTAGGGATATCTCTGTGTCGTTACATGTTGTCTTCGTAATGAATTTGTACTGCTACTGTCTTGTGATTCGAAGTCATCACAAGTTAGCTCGACAACATCTCTAAGCAGCAAGTGAGTTCTGTGAGAACTGGATCAAACTCTAGTGGGTCGAAGATCTACATGCTGTAGTCGAAGTGTGTCCTAGTATGTGGGTGGCGAAATGCTAGGATTGTTAGCATGTTAAATTAGGTTTTTGTATTTAAACCCTAATTTGTTAAGTTAGCTTGGACATTAAGTTAGCTTGGACATTAAGTTAGCTTGTATAATGGGCCTAGTGAAAAACATTAAGTTAGCTTGTCATATTCCTTAAGAATATTTTTCATGTTTGGAATAGACTTTTCTGAACTAGAAGATGATTCAACATCTTTAGATAGTTTTAAAACTTTTTTCTTAAGTTCAGAATTTTCTAATTCAAGCTTCTTAGTTTCAGATTCAAAGAGCTTTTTCAGCTTTTTGTATTTGATACTAAGTTGAGACTTGATTTCCAGAATTTCAGTTAGACTCGAAACTAACTCTTCTCTAGAAAGTTCAGAAAATACCTCTTCAGAATCTGAGTCTGATGTAGATTCTGATTCATCATCAACAGTGGTCATCAGCACTATGTTTGCCTGCTCATCTTCAGAGTCTGACTCTTGATCAGAAGAGTCTGAGTCATCCCAAGTAGCCATTAAGCCTTTCTTCTTTTCAAACTTTTTCTTGGGATTTTCCCTCCGAAGCTTTGGACACTCATTCTTGTAATGTCCAGGTTCCTTGCACTCATAGCACGTCACCTTCTTCTTGTCAGATCTTCTTTGTCCAAAAGATTCTCCTCTTTCAGGCCTTTTGGAACCTCTGAAGTTCTTGAACTTTCTTTGCTTACTCTTCCAGAGTTGATTTACTCTTCTTGAGATCATAGAAAGCTCTTCTTCTTCTTCTTCTTCTTCTTCTTCTTCTTCTTCTTCTTCTTCTGATTCTGACTCTTCAGAATCTTCTTCTTCAGCCTGAAAAGCGTTAGTGCATTTTTTATTATTTGATTTTAATGCAATAGACTTACCTTTCTTTTGAGGCTCGTTTGCATCTAACTCAATCTCATGGCTTCTTAAGGCACTGATCAGCTCTTCAAGAGACACTTCATTCAGATTTTTAGCAATCTTGAATGCAGTTACCATTGGGCCCCATCTTCTGGGCAAGCTTCTGATGATCTTCTTGACATGATCAGCCTTTGTGTATCCCTTGTCAAGCACTCTTAACCCAGCAGTCAGAGTCTGGAATCTTGAGAACATTGCTTCAATGTTTTCATCTTCCTCCATCTTGAAAGCTTCATACTTCTGGATTAAAGCAAGAGCTTTTGTCTCCTTGACTTGGGCATTACCTTCATGAGTCATCTTCAAGGATTCAAAGCTGTCATAGGCAGTTTCTTTGTTTGTTATTTTCTCATATTCAGCATGAGAAATAGCATTCAGCAGAATAGTCCCTGACTTATGATGATTTTTGGATTGTTTCTTTTGATCATCACTCATTTCTTGTCTTGACATCTTTACTCCACAAGCATTTACAGGATGTCTGTAACCATCCAAGACTAGATCCCATAAGTCACCATCTTGACAAAGAAAGTAACTTTTGAGTCTATCTTTGTAGTACTCAAAGTTTTCACCATCAAACACTGGTGGTCTATTATAGCCATTGAAACTATTGCTTCCATTACCATTGTTGTTTTGTTCAGGTGTAGGAGTAGATGTAGCTGTTTCAACCATATTGACTTTGTGTTTTTCTCCCTGAATCTTTTATCTAACACGGTTAAGTGCTTGCACCTAGAACCAGGCTCTGATACCAATTGAAGGATAGAAAAACACTTAGAAAGAGGGGGGGGGGGTTTGAATAAGTGTGACTTTAAAAACTTGTAAGATAAAACAATGAACACAATTATTTTTATCCTGGTTCGTTGTTAACGAAACTACTCCAGTCCACCCCCTTAGAGTGATTTACCTCAACTGAGGATTTAATCCACTAATCCAACTGATTACAATGGTTATCCACTTAGAAAACTTCTAAGTCTTCTAGAGTATACAAATCACAACTTGATCACTCTAGGAAATCACCACTTAGAAAATTTCTAAGTCTTCTAGAGTCTACTGATCACAACTTGATCACTCTAGGAACCTTTTACAAATAATGTAAAATAATGTTTACAAGAGTAATATTGCTTCTTAATAAGCTATAATCACAACAGTGATATTTCTCTTAAGTTCTAAGCTTAACACTCACTAAATATTACAAGAGTTTGTGAGGTTGAAGATGAAGTTCGTGAGCTTTGATTTTGACAACGTTTCAGTATTTTGCGCAAGTGTTCTCTATTTGCTGCTTCTGATAAGAACTTCTATATATAGGCGTTGAGAGAAGATGACTGTTGGTTGCATTTAATGCTTTGCGTGAATAGTACAACGTTGCATTTAATGTTTCAAACTTTTGTCAATCTACCTCGAGCCATGCTTTTGCTGCTTTTACTGACTTTACCTTTTGTAGCTTCTAACGTTCCTTTTGTCAGTCAGAGATTAGACTTAATAGCCTGTCATCTTGTACTTGCTTCTGGACTCAGATTTGTAGATAATAACGTTTGAATTTCAGAGTCAACAGCTTGGTGCAGATCATCTTCTTGTCTTCTGACTTTGAAGAGCTTGAGCGTGATACCATTCAGAACTTCAGTGCTTCTGCTTCTGACTTCACGTTCTTCTGATGCTTCATAGTTCATGTTTTGATTCTGCTTGACCATCTTTTGATGTCTTGCCAGAGCATGTTCCGATTTAGCCATCCAGAACCTTCTGAGTCAGTGCTTCTGAGCGCTGATTTGTGCGTACTCTTTATGTATTTCCTGAAATGGAAAATGTAAAGGATTAGAGTACCACATTGTCTTATACAAAATTCATATATAAAGTTATCATCAAAACATATAATATTGATCAGAACAAATCTTGTTCTAACGCATACTAGTCTCTCATCATTGCCATACTGCAAATCCTAATTTAGGGTGAGAGGGTTATTTGTTATTCTTGTAACTTGTAATCTTGTTTTAAAGAGAAAGAAAAGAATAGCAGTTATAACCAATTATTGTGTTCTTCTTATTTTGCCACATTTTCTAACCCTTGTGAGTTTCTTACTGTCAAGAAGAAACTGTTTATACTTTGTTTACGGTATCGTTTTTCACAACAAATTAGTACGGTGAACGTGGAGAAGATGCCTTCAACAAAGTAGAAGATTGAAAAGTTCACCAGAGTGAATGATTTCGGTTTGTGGCGCTTGAAGATGAAAGCCCTACTAATTCAGCAGGGTTGCTTAGAAGCGTTGAAGGGAGAGGCAGCCTGGGGGTGGGAATAGGCCAGGCCGGCCTACAGGGGCCTATGGCCTAGCCTATATAAGGCCAGGCTAGGCCAGGCTTATTTAACAAAAAGGTCAGGCTTAAGCTTTTTTAAAAGCCTATTTAATAAAATAGGCCAGACTTAGGCTATTAGAAAAGTCTATGAAGCCTTATAGGTCGGCCTATATTTTCATGTATATTAAAAATAGGCTAAATAGATCGGCCTATATTTGCATGTATATTAGAAAAAAAATTTAATAGGCAAGCCTATATATGCATATATATTAGAAAAAAGGCTAAATAGGCCGGCTTATATATGCATATATAGGACGACTTATAAGGTTTCTTAAATAATATGGATTAATTGAAAACCATAATGAAAAATAGGTTTTTAAATAGGCTTTCAGGCCAGACCAGACTTTTAAAAAGGCCATGCTAGGCCAAAAAAGAGAGCCTATTATAGGCCACAGGCCAGGCTCAGGCATTTCAAGTTTATCATAGGCCATGTCCAGACCTTATAAAGCCTAGCCTAGCCTAGCCTATTTCCACCACTAGGCAACCATGAATGCTGCATTAACGGCAGCGGAGAAGACGACTATGATCGAGAAATCACACAGCGCAATTTTGTTGAGCCTTGGTGATAAGGTTCTCAGATAGGTATCAAATGAGACGACGATATCAGAGTTATGGGTGAAACTTGAAAGTTTGTACATGACCAAATTACCGGTAAATCGACTCTACCTGAAGCAAGCTTTGTATTCATTCAAGATGATTGAAGACAAAGTGTTAGTTGAGTAGTTGGATATGTTCAACAAGCTGATTCTTGATCTTGAAAATTTTAATGTGAAGATCAAGCGTTGTTACTATTGTGCGCGTTGCTTCGAACACATGCTCACTTCAAAGAAACTGTCCTCTATCGAAGGGAGTCCCTGACCTTTGAAGAAGTTCAATCAGCCCTATATTCTAAGGACTTGAACGAACGAAAGAAGCATAAACCTTCGACTGTTGGTGAAGGTTTGGCCGTTAAGGAAAAATTCTTGTGAAAGGATAGTAAGTTCGACACGAAGAAGGGCGAAAGTCAGCAAAAGTCTTACACTGGCGAAGCATCTGGCATTCGATGCTATCATTTTAATAAGGAGGGTCACACAAGAAAGGTGTGCCACGAACCCCTGAAATATCATGGAGGTAAGGATAATGGCAATGCAGCCATTGTCCAAGATGGTTTTGAATCATCTGATTTTCTTGTGGTTTCGAGCAGTGACTCGAGAAGGGATTAGATTATGGATTCAGGTTGCACTTGGCACATGACTCCAAATAAAGACTTGTTCGAGGAATTATGTGATCAAGATGGTGGGTCTGTATTGCTGGGAAACAACAAAGCTTGCAAGATTGCAGGTGTAGGATCTGTGAGATTCAAGCTCCATGATGAGTCAATAAGGTTGTTGACTGAAGGCAGGTATGCTCCTGATTTGAAAAGAAATCTGCTTTCTCTTGGTGAATTCGACAAGAAAGGATATGTTTTTCAAGGAAAGAAAAGTATCCTAAGAGTCATGAAGGGGTTGAAGGAAGTCTTGAGAGGCGTGAAGAAACAAGGCTTGTATACTCTTGAGGCTGGAGTTGTAAGTGGTTTGACAAATGTTGCATCCACAAAACTGTTGTCGAAGACAGAAATCTGGCACATGAGATTGGGCCATGTCAGTGAAAGGGGTCTGGTCGAATTAGGGAAACAAAATCTGCTTGGTGGAGACAAAGTCGAAAAGCTGAAGTTTTATGAACCCTCTGTACTTGGAAAATCTTGTAGAGTGAAGTTCAACAAAGGCAAACAAAGGATCCATGCTGATCTTTGGGGGCCTGCAAGGTGCCCATCACATTCAGGAGCAAGGTATTTTCTATCCATAGTTGATGACTATTCCAGGAAGTTATGGGTATTCATCTAGAAGACTAAGGATGAAACTTTTGAGAATTTCAAAAGTTGGAAGACTCTGGTCGAAAATCAAACTGGCAGAAAGGTCAAGAGGTTGAGAACCGATAATGGCCTTGAATTTTACAATGAGGCATTCGACAACTTTTGTGTTGCCTCTGGTATTGCAAGGCAGAGAACTACTGTAGGCACTCCACAACAAAATGGTTTGACTGAAAGGTTTAATTGAACTATTTTGGAGAGAGTTAGATGCATGTTGACTAGTGCTGGATTAAAGAAGATGTTTTGGGTTGAGGTTGTTTTGACAATAAGATATCTGATAAACAGATGTCCTTCGACAACATTAGATATGAAGACACCTGAAGAAGTTTGGTTGGGACATCCACCGGATCTCGACAAACTGAGAGTATTTGGCTGTGTAGCCTATGCTCACATTAGGCAAGACAAGGTCGAACCTAGAGCTCTTAAATGCATGTTCATGGGATACCCTGAAGGAGTCAAAGCTTATAGGCTATGGTGCCTAGAGCCATGTTATAGGAGGTGTATCACCAGTCGAGATGTAGTTTTCAATGAAGCTGAGATGGCTTTCAAGAAAATTGATGATGATGATGGTCAAAGTGCAGAAGAGCTGGAACAGGAAGAGATTCCTGTTGAGGTGGTGCATGTTGATGCTGAATTGCATAACCCAGATAAAGTCGAAGAAGAAGCAGAAGATGCTGATGAAACTGGGGAATTTGTCGATGATTACCTGCTGGCAAGAGACAGGTCGAGAAGAGTCATTAAGGCACCTCAGAGACTTGGTTATGCAGATCTCATAGCTTATGCATTAATCTCTGCTAGTGAGGTTCTTGATGATGAACCTAGAGATTACAAAGAAGTTACGAGGAGTCGAAATAAGACTGGATGGCTGAAGGCCATGAATGAAGAGATGAAATCTCTTCATGATAACCACACTTGGGAACTGATCAGGAAACCTACTGGGGTCAGGTTAGTCGCAAGGGGGTTCACTCAGAAAGAAGGAGTGGACTTCAAAGCCTGTTGTGACTCCGACAAACCCTCAATTCAAGCTGAGTATTGATGAGTGTCCCAGTACCGAGGTTGAAAGAACTTATATGAATAGCATCCCATATGCTAACATAGTTGGTTCTTTGATGTATGATATGGTTTGTACTATACCCGACCTAGCATATGCAGTAGATCTTGTAAGCAGGTACATGTTGAATCTTGGAAAGGCTCATTGGAAAGCAGTAAAGTGAATTCTAAGGCATATAAATGGGTCTCTGAACAGAGTCCTAATTTATGGTGGAGCATGTGGAGATGTCGAAATCGACGAATTTGTTGACTCTAATTATGCAGGTTGTATGGATTCCAAAAAATCTATTTTTGAATATGTCTTCACTATGTTTGGCACAACAATTAGTTGGAAAGAAACTCTTCAGAAGGTTGTTGCATTATCAACCACTGAAGCAAAATATATTTCCCTAACTGAAGTTGTGAAAGAAGCATTGTGGCTTGAAGGTTTTGCGAAGGAGCTGAAACTTCAAGGTCAAGTTATCATTGTTAAATGTGATAGTCAAAGTGCAATACACTTGTTGAAGAACTCAGCCTATCATGAGCGAACTAAGCATATTAATGTGAGGCTGCATTTTGTCAGAGGGGTAATCGTGCGTGTAGAAGTCCAAGTGCTGAAGGTTTCGACATATCACAATGCTGCTGATATGATCACGAAGAAATTGCCAAGTTGCAAGTTTTTCCACTGTATGCAGTTGATACAGCTGCATGAAGAAAGCTAGTTTTTTTCCTTGATGTTGTAGAGTTAGGTCCAAGGTGGAGATTTGTGAGAATTGGATCGAACTCTAGTGTGTCGAAGACCTACATGCTGTAGTTGAAGTGTTTTCTAGTATGTGGGTGGCGAAATGCTAGGATTGTTAGCATGTTAAATTATGTTTTAGTGTTTAAACCCTAATTTGTTAAGGTGGCTTGGATATTAAGCTAGTTTGTATAATGGGCCTTGTGGAAAAAGGCCATTAGTTAGTAAGTTAGGTTTTATTATAAATAGCATACTAGTCTCTCATCATTGCCATACTGCAAATCCTAATATAGAGTGAGAGGGTTATTTGTTATTCTTGTAACTTGTAATCTTGTTTTAAAGAGAAAGGAAAGAATAGCAATTATAACCAATTATTGTGTTCTTCTTATTTTACCACATTTTCTAACCCTGGTGAGTTTCTTACCGTCAAGAAGAAACTGTTTATACTTTGTTTACGGTATCGTTTTTTACAACAAATTCGATTCCAAGTGAAGAAATAACTTCAACAATACCACCACCATCATCTTCCATTTTTCCTCGACGGTAACTTTGAATTTATATTTGTTTTCTCTCTGTTTGTTTTGAGTAAGAAGGTTGTTGTTATTTGTCATTGGATTTGTGTTCATGGTCACGTGAAAGATGAGAAGAAGAATGTTGTATGAGTTATCAAAGCAATCTAAGAACTCCATTAATGGAGGAAAAACAATGAACGAAAATTGATGAAAATAGAGAAGAAAGAGAGATATTCATTATTCTCACTAACTGAAAACAGTTACACTGTATGGTGCATATATATAGCTAGCTAATGCCACGTCATTCAATCTAAATAACTAACTAACTTCATGCACACGTGAAGATCACATGATAATAGCCATGCACACGTGGAACTCCATAACCAGACTAGTTTGTGCTTTTGCTTGTGTTAAGTAGCTCTTTATTTTCATCAGTTATTACCCCCCCACAAGCTTGAGGCTGGTAGATATCAACCAAACCAAGCTTGGAGATACAGTCAAAGAAAGGACGTGGGCCAAGGGACTTTGTGAACACATCTGCAGCTTGTTGTTGCGAAGTGACCGGAAGTAAACGCATGAGGCCAGCCTGCAGCTTCTCCCTAACCAAGTGACAATCAATGTCAAGATGTTTTGTCCGTTCGTGGAACACGGGATTGGCAGAGATATGTAAGGCGCTTTGATTATCACAATAGAGGACAGGCAAACGAGAAGGATGTTGCTGTAGATCGTGAAGAAGAAAACATAACCATTGGAGTTCACGAGTCGCGGAAGCAAGAGCACGATATTCTGCCTCAGCAGAAGAACAACTAACGGTGGCTTGCTTCTTAGATTTCCAAGACACGAGCGATTGACCAATGAAGAAACAATAACCTGTGATAGAACGTCGTGTGTCAACGCAGCCTCCCCAATCAGCATCACTAAACCCCAGAATTTGGAGACTTGAAGCTTGAGGCAAGAAAATACCACGTGCGGGTGATCTTTTGAGGTAACGAAGCACATGCAGAGCAGCTCGATAGTGAACTTCAGTAGGAGCACTCATGAACTGGCTCAATTGCTGAGTGGCATAAGCAATATCTGGTCTAGTCGTAGTAAGATAAAGCAGCCTTCCAACCAGACGTCGATATGCAGTGATGTCAGTGAAAGCAGAACTGGAATCTTGATGAAGACGAGTGGAGGCATCCAAAGGAGTGGAAGCAGGCTTGCAACCAGTGAGGCCTGAGTCATGGAGCAACTCCAAGCAATACTTTCTTTGGCAAAGAGTAATGCCCTTGGAGGAACGTGCAACCTCGAGCCCAAGAAAGAATTTTAATTGCCCTAAGTCCTTGATGTGAAATGTGCGATCCAAGGCAGCTTTTAATTCTTCAAACACTGTGAGAGAAGTACCTGCCAGGATGATGTCATCAACATACACAAGAAGAGCTGTAAAAGAAGTAGGAGATGATTTAGTGAACAACGTGTGATCTGCATGAGCATGGACAAAACCTTGAGCATGAAGAAACGTTGTTAACTTTTCAAACCACTGCCGGCTAGCTTGCTTTAAGCCATACAACGACTTGATTAATCTACATACTTGGCCAGGTTTTGGAGAAGATACACCATTGGGCACTTTCATGTAAACCGCCTCGTGTAAATCGCCATGTAGAAAGGCGTTATTTACATCTAGCTGATGTAGATGCCACCCATGGATGGCAGCTAAAGCTAAGAGCACACGAACAGTTGAAAGCTTGGCTACTGGAGAGAAGGTTTCAAAGTAGTCTAACCCTTCAGTCTGATTGAAGCCTTGAGCCACAAGACGCGCCTTAAAACGTTCAATGGAACCATCAGCATGCCTCTTTATTTTGAAAACCCACTTATTTCCAATGGGAATCGCTTTAGGTGGCAGATCCACAAACTCCCAGGTGTGATTGCTATTCAGGGCCTCAATTTCTTTGTTCATAGATTCAACCCAACGAGGGTCCTTAGAAGCATTGAGGAAGTTTGAAGGTTCAGTTTCAGAAGCTAATGCCATGATATAAGCCTTATGCTTAGGAGAAATGCCAGAATAAGAAATAGAATTTGTGAGAGGATAAGAGCATGATGAAGAGGTATAAGAGTTGCAAACATAGTCTTTAAGATGACTAGGAGGCTTTGCAATTCTAAGAGATTTTCTGGATGCAGGTTGGGAAGAAATATTGGTGGATGGTGAGGATAAGGAGTTAGAAGGAATGGCTATATCATCTGATGTAGATGACAATTCAGATGAGGAAGGGATAGATGAAGTATTTTGAGATTCAATGTTGGAAGAAAAAGGAACTGGATCAGATTCCACTATAGGAAAAACACCATTACTATGAGGAATGGCCAAGTCACAAACTGAGGGTGAATAGGTATGCTCATGTTCAGAATGAGTAGTGGAGTGTGAAGAACTATGCTTAGAGTTATCAATACCATCTTGATCAGTACCATTGCAAAGAGCAGGATCAAGATAGATATCTGTTGGCACATCATCATCACCAGGATTTTTGAAAGGAAATTCAAGGTCATAGAACTTCACATTGCGAGACACAAGAATCTCATGATCTATAACATCTACTAATATAAAGCCTTTCATACCTGGCTTGTAACCCAAGAAAGCACACTTGCGTGCTCTTGCATCAAATTTGTGGCGATTGTTTGGCAAGGTCGAGGCATAACCCAGGCAACCAAAAACTTTTAAAGAGCTGAGGTCTGGGGCAGAACCACATAGCACCTCATAAGATGACTTATTTTTCAAAAGCTTCGTGGGAATTCTATTCATAAGAAAGACTGCATGGAGAACCGCATATGACCAGTATTCTTTGGCCAAACCTGATTGAAACATGAGGGCACGGCTAATATTCAAAATATGTTGATGTCGTCTTTCAACTCTACCATTTTGTTGTGGAGTGTACACACAACTCTTTTGATGGATTATTCCCTTAGAAGCATAATACACGGGCATGGCTAACTCAACACCATTGTCACTTCTAACAATTTTAACCGCGGACTCATGTTGTGTCTCCACCATATTAATAAAATCTTTGATCTTATGTGGTGCTTCAGACTTAGCTTTAAGCATTACCACCCACACATGCCTACTACAATCATCAAGAATGGTTAAGAAATATCTGTAACCATGAACAGAAGGAGTATTAAAGGGTCCCCAAATATCTAAATGCACAAGTTCAAACACTTTATTTGCATTATTGCTACTGATAGGAAATGGTAGAATTTTCTGTCTTGCTTGCTGACAAACCTCACATGCACCATGAATACCACTAGGAATATAACTGTACATTTGACTCATACAACTCATTCTATCATAAGATAGATGTCCTAGTCTAAGATGCCACAATACACTAGGTGGTATCTTTTCTTTATTTACAGCTTTCTTATGTACAAACACACTAGAAACAAGGCCTACATCATTATTCCTTCTTGCAGCCAAGTGATATAGTCCATTATGCTCTTTAGCCAAACCAATCTTCTTCAAATCCTTCTTTCCCTGTATCATACAGCCATCAGTACTAAAAACAAGATTGCAATCCTGTTCTCTACAAAGCTTTGACACAGATATTAGATTGACTTCAAATTGTGGCAAATAAAGCACATTTTGAATAGTGAGTGATTCTGATAGTTTCACATTGCCTGAAACTGAGGCTACAATAGAATTCCCATTTGGTAAGTTAACAATAATAGGAGCTATCTCAGTATATGTATCAAACAAATCTAAAGAAAAGCAAATGTGATGAGTAGCTCCAGTATCAAGTATCCAATCAATTTTATCAAGGCTACTAAAACAGGCTATAGAAGAGTTACCTCCTTTGGTCAAATTGATGGAACCTGTATTCTTTTCCAGCAAAGTCATCAAGGATTGATACTGCTCTTTGGTTAAAGTCATATTTCCACTCTCACTAGTGGATCCAATGGATGACTTGGTCTCGATTTCTTCACTTTCAACTTGATTGACATAAGAGTTTCCTCTACCATTATTTGGAGGATAACCATGTTTCTTATAGCATCCATCAATAATATGCCCAGTTTTGCCACAGTAGGTACAGACCTTGATGTTTCCTCTTCCTCTTCCTTGATATTGACTGCCATTTCCTCTTCCTCTTCCATATTGCTTTTGTCCTTCTACAGCATTCACTAGTCCTGCATTCTCATCAGTCACATTCGTGCCTAAGATACTTGCTCCATATTGCAACTTCCTTTCTTGTTGCATCACCAAAGAAAAGACTCTATTTATAGGAGGCATAGGATCCATCAACAATACTTGCGATGCTACACCTTGATACTCCTCATTCAATCCAATCAGAAATTGAATTATCCTGTCCTCAGATTTAAAGTTCTTGACGTTCCTCATGGTTAAGCATGTGCATGGAATACGACAAGTGCAATTTGGAACAGGTCTATATTGGTCTAATTCTTCCCACAATCCTCTTAATTCAGTAAAATAATCAGTAATCTTCTTGTTACCTTGTTTGAGATTGGAGATCTCTTGATGCAATTGCGCAACTCTAATGCGATCTCCTCTCATGAATCGATCCTTAAGATCATTCCACATATCAATAGCATTATCAATGAATACAACACTCTGAGCTATTGATGGCGCAGTGGAATTGATGATCCATGTGTGCACTAAATTGTTACATCTCTGCCATGCTGCATAGTTGAGGTCACCTTCACTGGGAACTGGTATGGAACCATCAACAAACTTGAATTTGTTCTTCATAGCCAATGCTCTCCTCATTTTCATTGACCACGCGTGATAGTTATCACCAGATAGAGCCGGTGTAACGCAAACTGTAGATGAGTTCTCCGATGGATGCACATAGTAAGGATCGAGTTGATCCACTTGATTTCCATTGTTACTGGTGTTGGTGTTTCTTGCCATAGCTATATGCAAAGAAAACCTAACGAAAGAAAAACGCAGAGAAAGAGGAACAAACAAGAAATCGAGAATCAAGAAGAAACAAAAAAAACGGATCAAGAATTTGTGATCGTCATCAACAATCAAACAACTAGATCTAGCAATCGTTAACGCAGCGGAAACAGAGCAGGATCAACCTGCTCTGATACCATCAAAGCAATCTAAGAACTCCATTAATGGAGGAAAAACAATGAACGAAAATTGATGAAAATAGAGAAGAAAGAGAGATATTCATTATTCTCACTAACTGAAAACAGTTACACTGTATGGTGCATATATATAGCTAGCTAATGCCACGTCATTCAATCTAACTAACTAACTAACTTCATGCACACGTGAAGATCACATGATAATAGCCATGCACACGTGGAACTCCATAACCAGACTAGTTTGTGCTTTTGCTTGTGTTAAGTAGCTCTTTATTTTCATCAGTTATTAAGTTAAAGTTTTATTTTGTTTCTCTTTCTAACTCTTTACAAATTGTGTGTTTGTTTTGTGTTTGAAAAATATTTGGAATGAAAGTATTGTTTTTTGAGAAATTAAAGTGAATAATGGAAACTGGAAACTATCATTAATTTTCTTTAAAAAGAAAAAAACAAGAGGAAAAATATGAGTGTTGTATGGTTTGTACTGGTACTGTAACGTGAGTGAGAGAGGAAGAGTTCTTTTATTAATTTTCTATCTTCCATTAATTTATTAGAGCATTAATTATATTACTATTATTTATTTATCTAATGGACATAATGAAATAGAGAAATGTTTGAATGTTTGGTCAAAAAAAAAAAAGCTACTTTAGTCTTTGGGTCCAACAAATCACCCCTCTAGATTTCTAATTATTTTATTTAATGTTCTTTTATTTATTAATTAGTCCAATGTTGTTTGTTACTTTATTTATTTTTATTCAATGTGTTTAGTTGATTTTAGTTTATTTGAGTTATTTAGTAAGTTTTATTTCTAACCTTTAAATTAGTGTAAATATTAATTAGGTTAATTTAATTTAGATATTTTAGTTAATTTAATTCTAATTATTAAAAGTCTAAAAACATTTTATTTTAATCAATTTTTAATCAATTCAAAAATGGTATTTTAATACCTTTAAAAAATACTTTTCTTCAAGATATTTTCAAACAACCATTGACTTGTACATATTTTTTAGGAACCAGGGCCAGGTTAAAGTCAACCTAAAAAAATACTAACATGTTCCCTTTGTTAAATTTACCTAGGGATTTGTTCATTTAACTTTTAGATGATTAGGTTTTAGGAGTACATGATTAAAACCCTAATCCTTGATCTTTTATCTTTAGATCTTTTTTATCAATGCCATGTTAATATGACTTGTTGCTATGATCCCCCCTTACTTATACACTTGTACATATACTTGTTGATTTACATCTTTGTACATTTATGCTTTGGTTATGTTTTTATACTTGTATATATGTACATTGTTGAACTAACCCCATATGCATGAGATATTTATCCATCCATCATCCATCGTACATACATGAAATAATCTTGAGGTATGCCATCCTTTTATTCGATCATTAAACTTTTATCTTTGAGTTTACACATTGATACCTTGTTAAGCTCACCCTTGATTACATCCATGATGCACATATTATATCACACACATCACTTGAGATATTCACCATGATTGATTGCTTAAGATGTTGCCTAAAACTCTAAAGGAATGAGAATGGTATTGACTAAAATTGTCAAGGTACTCACTCTCTTTTTCAAACTCTTTTACTTTGTGCTTAGTATTGTTAAAGCTTTGCACCCCACTTGTTTTGAAAATGGTTACGTATTGTTAAAGATCAACATTTTTAAATCAACCATTGGTTTTGTATTGTTAAAGCTCAACCAACCTCTTTTATTAAACCCTTGCCTTGTATTGTTAAAGCTGGACACCTTTTAAAACTTGTTAAGTATTGTTAAAGCTTAACATTTTAAAAAAACCGTTGAGTATTGTTAAAGCTCAAAACCCAAAAAGATTTTTATCACTTGGCCCTTTTTATTTTCCTTTTAAGAGGAACTACAAAATCTTTGACTTTCCTATTGTTAAAGAGGTATGTAGGCCTAAGATTTGATGTCTTATCGGGCTCACTTTTAAAATTGTTCTTTTCTCATCCTCCCCCGTTTAAACAAAAAACACAAAAAGGCAGTTTTACGACAAATAACAAAAATAATATATATTTCAAAGAGGTTCCTACGGAGTACCGTAGATGTGAGGGGTGTTAATACCTTCTCCTTGCATAACCAACCCCCGTACCTAGATCTCTGATAATTTTATTAGTTTTGATTTTAAAAATTTATGTGGGTTTTATTTTGCTCTTCCTCCCATTTCCTTTGGAAACAATAAAGCGCGGGGGAGACTCTGTTAAAATATCCGAGCTAAGTCAATCAATGGCTCTAGTCTCACTAATTTCACCGCTACACCTATGGCTTGTGAAGGAGCGCAACGAGAGCTAACACCTTGAAGCTATCTTACAAGATGCAAAGGTTTGTATTTAGCCATTCATGTTATTTTCAATTGTTCTTACAAGATTCAGTTTCTAAGATATTTCATTACTTTGTCAACAGGGAAACCAGATACATGTCATCACTCGCAACCGCGAACTCGATGCTTGGAAAGAGACCTTACTTGAGCAACAAAGCTATATGGTTTACAATGGAGAGTCATTTATCAATGATCTCCCATTGAAAGTTTGTGATGGCAATTTTAAAATATTTTTCAATGGTACAACCACAATTACAAGCATTGACTTGCTTGAAGTTCCTCCTCACACTTACAAATTCAAGCCCTTTGGTGAATTTCTGAATGGAGATTTCAATGTTGATCGTTTATACGGTATTCGTTCATACTGTACTTTCCCATTACATATTACTCTGTCAATTCCTTTACTCACCATGTTTTATCCTTCAAATAGATATCATAGGTGTTCTTCAGTAAGTAGTCAGGATCGGGTCGGTGGAGAGGGCAAAAAACCTTGCATCAACTTCATATTATCTAATGAATTGTATGTCAGATTACATATTTACTTGTGCATAATATTTTATGAGTTTCATTTATGAAGTTGTATTTACTGAAATAATACTGATGTGTGACTTTTCTATTGTTTCATTGTTGATTTTATCATTAGTGGAACTAAGATTTAAATAACACTTGGGAAGCATACGCTAGCCAACTTATGGCGTTCTGTAACGAAAATGGACCACCGTGAAGGATAGAAAAACACAAGAAGGAGGGGTTTGAATTAGAGTTTTTAAAAGAAAAAAACAAAATAACATGTTGGTTATCCTGGTTCGCTTGAAATCAAAGCTACTCCAGTACACCTTATCAAGGTGATTTCGCCTCTCTCAACGAGGTCTTAATCCACTATTCAAGAATTGATTACAAATCACGAAGACAACCGTCAACGTCTTCTTGAGATCAAACCACAACTTGGTTTCTCAAGGAATAGACAACTCTAAAACAATTACTTAACATGTTTACAAATGCTTCTAATAAGCCGTATCACAATTGTGATGTTTACACAAAATTATAACACAAGAATTTAAGAGATAAAATAATATGAAATGATTTTGAGCACTCTTGTGATTGCTTACGTGAGAGTTGTTGTATGATCCATATACATAGTCCCCTTTATATAGACTTGATATGGAGATCTGTTGGAGACATATATTCTTGTTTTGGAATGTTGGTGATTTGAGATTTCAAGCAACTGACCTACACTCATCATATTGCTCTATATGCCAGAAACGAACCATACATCCTTAATCATTACAATTTTCCAGTCTTTAATTTTACTTTGACATTTCCCATTCCTTTAGCATTCAGATACTCATCATCACCACATCTGATCTTTGTTTTTCTACCAGAGCCAAAATTAATCAGCCATTGCTTGTTTCCAGTTAGGTGATTTGAGCAACTGGTGTCCATATACCAACAGACCACCAATTTCCACCTTCCTTCTCATATGCCATCAATAGCACAGGTTCATCCTCAAAATCTCCTCTGGCTATGTTCACTTCTTCATCCTTTTTTTCTTTGTTTAACCAGCAATCAGCAGCAAAATGGCTAAACATGTTACAGTTGTAGCATTGAATCTTTATCTTATCAAACTTTTCCTTTCCCTTCTAAACATTCTAATGTTTCTTCTCATCCGGATTAGATACTTCTGACTTATGAGCACCACCACCATTCTTTTTCTTGTTCTCTGGCCATGTTTGCTTTTTATTCTTCTTGACAAAAGAAGCTCTCAGAGTCTGTTTTGTTTCCCTTTCAGAGTTCCTTTCAATCAGATGCAATTTTTGTGCCTCTAAACTACTCTGAAGCTCTTGAATTCTCATGATGCTAGTGTCTTTTGAATGTTCTATGGCTACAACTATGTAATCAAACTGAGGAATAAGGGATATTAGTATCTTTTCAATGATTATTTATTCATAGAGCGTTTCTCCACAAGCCTTCTTCTCATTAGTCATTGTGGCCACTCTAGAGATGTAGTCAGACACCTTCTCATTGTTCTTCATGATAAGATTCTCGTATTGCTTACATAGGGATTACCACTTTACTTTCTAAATTGATGCATTCCCACCATAGCACCACGCAAGTGTGTCCCATGTCGCCTTCATCGTAGTCGAGTCGAAAATCTTCTCAAATGCCGTCATATCCACACAATGATGGATATAGAACAATGTCTTATGATCCTTCTTCCTCGTTTCACATGGCGTATTTCTTTGCACTTCTATTGCATTCTCTGCAACCGGCGTGTAACCATCATTGACGACATCAATAACATCTTGAGCGTCAAACAACACATGCGTCTCAATCGACCACCGATTCTAATTCTTTCAGCCGAGTACTGAAAACTTTGTATTCAAGCTACTGTTTCCACCATTCATATTCGTTTTGGAAAAAAATCAATCACACACCTCACGTACACTCATATTTCCTTGTGAATTGAACCAGAACTTTGGATACCAATTGTTGGAGTTAACAACAAAACTCCATTAATGCACAAGAAGAACAAGATGAATGAATTGCAGAGCGAGAAATGTAACTAACTTTTCTATCTCAACAAACTTTCTCAAAATGTTCAATTTATTACAGTTGTAACTAACTTTGAATTTATAGACACTAACCCAAACTCAGAGCAAACCAAATGAAACAGAAATTAAACTACTTGAATTTGAATTACACTTAATATAGTTAAGTCCAACCAAGTTTCTTAACATGGTATCAAGAGTCTTGTTTAAAATTCGGTTGATCACCTTCTATCATATTTCTGCTATCAGGTTATCCAGCATTTATTTCTATGCTCTATATATCTAGTCGTAGGTAGGCATGAGGGAGTCGTTAAGAGTCTCACATCAAAAAATATATGACTAAACATGTACTTATAAGTGAGAGAAAGTTCTCAATCTACAAGACGGTTTTATAGATATGAATTAGCCGCAAACCACGTTTCTTAACAAATATATCACAAGTTAATCCACTTATTCTTGCGATTTTATCTTCTTTTTTTTAAGTGCAAGAAACTTCTTGCACTAACCTGTATCATAATCCAATTTTGTTATTCTATTTTATCCTCACACTCTTTCTACTCCTTCGACATGTATGTGTAACTATGTTTAAGAATCCAACATTGTTACAACAGATCCTATATCCCACGTGGTCACCGATTCTCTCCCCTACACCTACACATCTTCCTTTTACAATTATGGTGAGACGACACCAACAATATTAGCAACAAAACCTAGGGACAAAATTCTTCCCCCAAATCCACAATAAGAGTATTAGGGAATATTTCTTATCATCCACTAGATTCAAGTTTGGCCTGTTTTCAATTAAATCCACTAAATGTTACATTAATTTTTTTTGGTTACATAAAATATAATAAAAATTTATTCGTAAGATTATCGATATTGATGTTTCTTTTGATTAAGAAAATTAGTAACAAACTCGTGCATATGTACGGGTTCTGGTTTGGTACGCGCATTTATTTATATAATATATTTATTTTAAATCAAAAAAAAATTTGAATCAAAATTTTTGGATCATTGTAACTCGGTGAGAGAACTGACTTTATTTTTATAAGCAATAATGTTGCGGTGAGCATGATTCGCCACCGACTTTTATTTTGTCCAATGTTAGGAAAGGTAAAAAGTACAGAAAAAGACCTTTTGAAAAGGAAACGGGCTCGGGGGGTAAGTTATGAAAAGGGAAGGTGCAAGCACCCTTTTCATCCGTAGTTATCTATGGGCTCTTAATTTGCTTAGCTCATGTTTGTTTGTTTTGAGTTGAAAAGAGGCATATGGACTTTAGCGTAAATGCGTAGCCTTAGTTTTTCGAAAGAGTGTTGAAAAGATATTTTTGTTGAGCTAGGCAGATTAAGAGCACTACCCTAACTAATTGGTATTTTTCTATACTTTTTACGGTTCCTAGGATTATCCATACTATGTAGAAGTAGGAAATCCTCGTTTATATTGGACGTACAGGTCATCGAAGGGTCATCGAGGTCGTTTGAAGGCAACAAGTAGAGGTACCTTTAGCAATATTCGGAGGGACAATCATCGTTTCGTAGGCAACCATTCGAGGGACTAAATCATATCATCGTAGGTAACATAGTGGGTCATCGAGGGACTTATGATCTTTGCGATGATTTTTAATCGAAGGACTTTTGCTAATGGGTACCTCTACATTCGAGGGACACGACCTTTTAATCGAAGGCAACCAAGAGGGGCGTACCCTAAGGGTAAGTGCGTGCAAGTGTGTTGGATTCGATTATATTTTATCTTATATCTTTTAGTGAGCTAACGTTTGATTCAATCTTACCATACACGCCCTAATTTAAGCATACATCTAACACAATATACATACGATAAAAATACGAAAGTTAAAGGTGCGGGAAAGTAAAGAGATTCACTATCATATTTACATTTTTTCACCTATATACATTCTAATATCCAAATAAGAGCAATAAAATAAACAAACACGCGCCATACAAGGGATTTCGAGATGAGAGAAGAAATTGGGAGAAAATCAAGATTTGATGGTTAATTAACTAATTAAAATAGAATCCTAAATTTAAAATTAATTATTAAGTCGTTTAAATAATTAACTAACCTAAGTCTATTGAATTAATTAAATTATAAAGAAACTAACAATAAGAAAAATTATATTTTAAAATTATCAAAACCCTATTTACTAATTTGTTTTAATTTTTAGAGGTTAATTAATTTTTTTGAATTTTGGTTATTGGTTGGTTAATGATTGATTGGAAAAAAAACAAACAAAAGAAAAAAAATGAATAACAATAATAAATGAAGAAAACAGGCGTTTGATCCCCTGTGTCACTTTTCTGTACGCCTACGGTGGGTCTCCATCCCAGTTCATTAGATCTGCGTTTGTTGAAATCCAATGGCAGGATTTGAAAGTGCATCAAGGACGCGCATGGGACAAGGCGTGTCTGATCTGGTAGTTACCATTTGTTAAGAAAAATAATGGAAAAATTGACTAGCGTGAGGATCGAACCCACGCGCGCTGCGATATCAATTCGTTAAACAAATAAACACAAACATTTAAGTAGTGAACACGTGAGCCAAACGGACCCCTCGCGCTGACTTTTTGACTGGCAAATCGCTTGATGGCACGCGCCCCATCTTCTTCAACCTCTCCATCTTAAAACCTGCATATTATTTAGCTACAAAATAACCACATATTTGCTACGGTTCCTGCAAGCACATTTCGTAGCAAATGACAACGATTTCCAAAGCGTGTGAAATTCAATCAATAAAAACAAAAAGGCAACCCAGAACCATCAATTGAGGGCCAATAGACTCAATGGCGGGGTTTTTTTGGCACGGCACGGTCTCTACCATGGGGGACGATCGTGATTAGTAAACATGCCCTAACCATGGCAAATCACCATGTACACGTTGAAGCTTCGATTTTAAGGTTTAAACCTTTCCTATCTCACGCCATAAACTCAAACAAAAGGTCAAATCATGTTAAAACGAAAGCATATGTCTAAAACGAAAAATCAAAAATATGAAAAAATATGAACAACGTAATATCAATGCTTGCGTGACATGGGATATTTTCTTTTGTTCTTACCTACCCTTTGATGTCTTGTGAGTGAATTGGAATGGTTTGTATGGCTTGCTAACCGCTGCAAATGCAAGAACGAAAGTTCAACTTTCTTTGAGATTTTTGGAAATTTAGATGGAGTTCTTGGAGGCTAGGATTCGTGTGGTGGACTGAGCATAAGTAAAGTATATATATGGGACAGATTAGGGTTGAAGTTTTTTGGAGGAAAAAGATTGGATTCAATGCAAAAGATCTTGATTTGAAAAATATATGAAAACCTTCTATTTCAAGCTCCATTCTATTTTACACAACTTTCTTCACATTTTATGGCCCTTGAATGATGAAAGGATCTGGTTTAGATGAAGAGAATATTCCATGGTATTTTATAGGATTTAATTTGATTTTATTTTGATTTTATTTGATTTATATTGAATTTAAATGAATAAATTCAAAAATAAATAAATAAAATCATAAAATAAATATCCAAATGATATATGGGCCTTTAATAAGTTTGGATTTTCGTGGGTGATTAAAAAAATATGGCCCATTGCTCAAAACTTTGAATTTGGCCACTTAGGTTTTCATACTTTTCTTGAAAATCGACCAACTTGTACCAATCATATCTCTCTCATTTTTTATCCTATGAAGGTGCTCTTGTACATTTTAGAAAGCTCAAAGAGTCTTCTAAAATATCCTTTTGGTTTCACCTTCATTGAGTTTACCATGTTCATTTACCATCCTTTGAGAAAAAATGTCTTTTTGTTGACTTTCGAAAGGACCTATAATGTATTAGCTTGTATCTTTCAACTGGTGCATTTCTTGACTTTGGGCCCAACATCAAAGTTGTAGATAATGAAATTTCCTTGAGAATAGGCTTGGGTTGGGCAATTTTTGATGATCCATGCGAGAGTTATGATCAGTCAAAGTTCAGTTGACTTTCACCTTAAAACCCTAATTTAGTAACTTCCTCTTTTGATGATTTTGGACCTTTTTCCTGATGAATCATGATCAAATTTTTATCAAATGATGAATATAACATAAAAATGTTGATGTTGCCCAAAAATCAGGAGTTTTGACTGTGCTGTGACCATAGTTAACTTATAGATCAAAATAGTCGACTATTGATCATTCGAGCAGTTGTCTGAGCAATCTTATGAATCGAGGCCTGAAACTTGGTATGAGGATGCTTTGAATCATATGAGATGCTATGAAGTCCACTTGAGGCATCAGAAATTGATTTTACTTGGAGAGAAGCAAAACCCTAGTTGTGGGTTAATTGCTTAGGAGAGAAGTGATCATGCCTTCAGCCAGAGATTTGTATGAGCCTGTGGAGACTATCTGAGCCCAACTATCTTGAAATATAGTGGGCAAATTTTGGGGTATGACAATCATAAATACTATTTTTCGTATATAAAAATGTTTAGATTAATAATATATTTTTTTTCCATTTACAAATATTATTTACGTTTAGGTATCATTTAGCAAAATATCTGGATAAATAGTACATTTTTTGTATATAAAAATATTTAAAGTAATAATAGATTTTTTTCCTGTATACCATTTTTGAATCAAAATTTTTTGGATCACAAATATCATTTTTTATATATAAAAATATTTAGATCATTAAGAGATTTTTCTCATATACAAATATTATTTATGTTTAGGTATCGTTTACAGTATCTGAATCAATTGTAAATTTTTCGTATATAAAAATATTTATATCAATAATAGTTTTTTTTCCCGTATATCTTTTTTGAATAATAATTTTTTGAATCATAAATACCATTTTTCATATATAAAAATATTTAGATCATTAATAGATTTTTCTCATATACAAATATTATTTATCTTTAGGTATCATTTACATAAAAAAATTTAGATCAATAACAGTTTTTTTCCCGTATACCTTTTTTGAATAAAATTTTTTTGGATCATAAATACCATTTTTCGTAAACAAATTTTTTAGATCAATAATAAATTTTTTCCCGTATAAAAATATTATTTTTGTTTAAGTATCATGTACAGAAATATCTGAATCAATAGAATTTGACTATAAATAATAGTAGTATGTTATAATTGAATAAGTAATACACTTTTTTCATATATATATATATATATATATATATATATATATATATATATATATATATATATATATATATATATATATATATATATATATATATATATATATATATATATATATATATATATATATATATATATATATATATATATATATATATATATATATATCCTATTTACATCGATAACATATATTTGTGAAATGACATCAATAACAAATAATTTTTTTAATATTTAATTGTGCAAACATGATTTAATTGTATAAACTTCATTAATGACATATATTAATATAATAATATTTTGAATCATATAAATTAAAGTTAATGATAAGTGACACACATTTTTATATTTTATCCAATAACACATCTTTTTAAGTATATTTTTAAATTTATTTTGATTGAAATAATTTTTTTTTAAATTCAAATTATTATTATTTTCTTAAAAAATTTTGTATCTTAAAATAAAAATTATTTCAAATTTTATTTCTTTGCTATTACTAAAGTTAATTTTTAAAACTTAAATACTATTTTAAATGTAAATTAACAATCATTTAAAATGATCAGAATAATTTTTTTATTTAAACATAATTTATTGGAATATTTTGGCTAATAATTTATTAAAAATGATAATAATAAGGTAATAAAAAGTGAAAAATGAGTTGAAAAATGAAAAGTAAGTCGAAAAAAATTTAAAAATAAAACTTTTTTTTTAAAAATAATTAAGTTAGACTAGGATAATAAAAGAATATTTTTTAATTTCCATAACCACAACTATTTTTTAGATTGAAATGTATTGTGGGCAAAAGGCAACCATTTTTTTAAGTCAAAATCTTACCGGTACTACTTTTTCACATATTGTGTATACATCAAGAAGAAGATAAAGAATTTATTTGTATAAATTGAAAAGAAGAATAAAAAATCAAACTAGGAATGATGATGAGAAAGTTAGAATATAGAAAGTGGAAATTGGAGAAGGTGGGAATCATCATGGGAGCATGTGGGGGCAAAGTCTAGAATGCCAAAAAGAGTATGAGAGTATAAAAGCGAATGATTGAGTGAAACGTGTTTTTATGCACATACCAAAAAGGGTTCGATCCTATAAATGTATTTTCATTTTATATGCAAAAAAGAGGTTCCGATGTTTTTTTTTTTTGGAAAAGCAAAGGTGTTATATTATATAAATAGAACTCTAGCATGAGACATGCTATATTACAATCCGCCAGAAACAGTACTTCTGCTACAAGAAAGAAAAAAAGCTCTACGGCAGCCTCCTTAACAACATATAGCACACTAGAAAACCCAATACAACACCAATTTAACAGGTTGCGCTAACCCTGCTCCGGATGCTCACGGCATTTCACAGTTGGCTCACCCTTATCCACCGCCTTAGCTGAAGACTTCTTAAACTCCCAGGCTTTGCATCTAGCGAATACAGCAGCTACATGACAGCAGCAAAAGCCCGACACCAGGAGGCTTAGCAGACCGATACCAATACTATCTGGGCTTAAATTTTTGGAGCTTCCGCTGAACTTGATTCTAGCCGAAGACTCTGGCAGCAGCATCCCGGCCAGTGACATCTACTCACTCGGCGGGACAATGGCACCACAGGCGTGACCGAACCCAAATGCAGATGACAGTGCTGTAACTTGGACAGATACTACTGAAACATATGGACCTTTATCATAGTGCTCAGCTGCCGTCGTGCAGCACCAGGGGGGAGACCGCACCGCCTATCCGATGATGAGCCTTGGATTCAAAAACCACTGAGGCGTGTTGCAAGCTACTGAAATATTTTTAGAATACGACCAGTTCCAAGCGAGTCTCTGTACTGCTTCCAGTAATTGCTCCGCTGATGAGTTCAAATTCTTGAAAATGCTTGCGTTCCGAGCTTTCCATATGCTCCATATGCAGGCAAACCATATGATCCTGACACGGTTCACCGATCTACTTCCTCCTCCTATAAGTGCCCCGAACTGCTCAACGTGGTCCCAACTTACATTCGAGAGCACCGCTTGTACTTTGAGCCACCTAAGGACATGGTTCCATACACCTGCAAAACAAGGACACTCAAAAAAGAGATGAGAAGCCGTTTCTTCCTGTCCACACCCGCCCGCACATCTAGAGAGATCTGAGGTTATGACGCCTCTTTTAACAAGATTGTCTTTGGTTGGGAGTCTATTATTCAATAGCCTCCAGACTAGGCATGCGACTTTAGAAGGGACAGATTTATTCCAAACCGTCTGCCAGGGCCTGTTAGGCTCCGTCCTATCGTCCGCTCGCAGCGATTTGTAGGACTCCTTTACTGAGTACACCTCTGATGATGCGATATTGCCTATATCTAAGTTGCAAATGTCTCTCCACCACAGCGAACTACTAGCATCACTCGTTCTAGTGATTCCGTCGTTTCCGCCGTATCTCTCCCTCAGGACTTTGTACCATAGACCAGTCCTCTCCTCACCGATTTTCCACACCCACTTGCCTAATAGTGCTGTATTGAAAATTCTCAGGTCCTTAATACCCACCCCTCCCTCATCTAATGGTCTACATATTTTGTCCCATCTGATCCAGCTAATTTTTTTAGTCTCCTTACTGCCTCCCCACAGGAAATGTTTGAATAAAGATTCGAGTTTCGAGACGATACCTGGTGGAGCTTTGAAGATAGATAGGAAATAGACTGGAATTTCTGACAAGACAGATTTTATAACTACCACTCTACCTCCGATCGAGAGATTTTTGTGATTCCAATTCGTCAATCTTGCTCTCACTACGTCCAGTACCGGTTGCCAAGTCTTCTTCAATCTCGGGTTGGCGCCTATTGGAATCCCCAAGTAGGTGAATGGAAGAATTCCGACTTTACAGTTTAAGATGTTCGCTGCTGCTCGTAGCCAATTCGGGCAGATGTTTACACCAAAAATGCAGCTTTTCTGAAAGTTGACTTTCAGCCCCGACATCACTTCGAAAATTGTTAGATTTGCCTTTATGCTCCTTATATTTCCCCACTCCTTTCCACCAATGATTAATGTATCATCTGCGTATTGTAGGTGCGAAATACAAGCTGCCCCAGATTCGAATTTGAAGCCTGAAAAGTTACCCAATTCGATAGCTTTCTTCATTAGGAGATTAAAACCTTCTGCGACTATTAGGAACAAGAACGGTGACAAAGGGTCGCCTTGTTTCAAGCCTCTACCAGCCCTAAATTCTTTAGTGGGGCTGCCGTTTACTAGGACCGAAATCATTGATGACTTCAAACATTCTGAAATCCACCTCCTCCATTTCTCGTGGAATCCCATCCTAGACATCACCTCTTCTAGGAAGTTCCAATCAACGGAGTCGTATGCTTTCTCGAAGTCTACCTTGAATAACATCACCTCTTTTTTCTTACGTTTTGCTTCGTCCACTACTTCATTTGCAATTAGAATGCCGTCGAGGATTTGCCGTCCTTTTATGAATGCGGTTTGAGATTCGGATATGAGTGTGTCCATCACTCTTTTTAGTCTGTTTGCTAGCACCTTAGCGATAATTTTGTAGATGCAACCAATCAGCGATATGGGCCTGTACTCATCCAGGTTTGTGGGATTCTTCTTCTTCGGAATTAGCACAATGAATGATGAATTTACCCCTCTGACCATTCTCCCATACTTATGGAATTCATTCATAACTCTAATTATGTCTCCTTTAATCTCATCCCAAAATTCCTTCACGAAGCCTAGGCTCACTCCGTCCGGGCCTGGACTTTTTGAACTTTCGCAGTCCCAAACAGCTCTACGGATCTCTTCTACTGTGAATTCTTTGACTAGTTCTTCCTTTTCCGACTCTGAGATTTGTTTGAAGTTAAGATTTGCGTCTACCCTGCTTGAGTTTCTTGCTGAGAAATGTTGTTGGAAATGATCAAAGATCGCCTTCTTCACCTCTTCCACTTTTTCAACCCTTTTCCCGTTTATGTTGAGGTGCACAATTTCGTTGTCCCTCCTCCTCTTGTTTATACAGCCATGAAAAAATTTGGTGTTTGCGTCTCCGTCCTTTAGCCACTTGGTTCTTGATTTTTGTCGTTGAATGCTACAGTTAAGATTTGAAAACTTGTAAAGTTCAGCTGCTTTCTTCCTTTTTTCTTCGATTTCCACGCAAGACAGCCCTTCATTCTGTTCTTTGATTTCCAATTTGTTCAGATCTGCTTTTGAAGTTTTGATTCTTTCTTCAAGGTTTTGAAAATGCGTTCTGTGCCACTCTTTTAACCCGTCCTTTATACGTTTGAACTTCTCTTTCAGGACGAACATACCCCAGCCTTCCACTGAGACATTATTCCACCGCTCCCTTACAAATTCGTGGTAACCATCTAATTCACGCCAGCAAGACAACATACGAAAAGGTTTAGGACCCCAATTTTGATGTGCGACTCTCAAGTTGATTGGGCAATGATCCGAAAGTCCTTTGTCGATACACGTTTGTATGATTCTTGGCCATTCTCTCATCCATGCTTCTGACACCAGAAATCTGTCTAATCTGCTCATGGCGGAGCCTCCGACTCTCGACCATGTGAATCTTCTACGGTGCAGAGGGAGGTCGATTAGGCTTGCTTCCGAAATGAACATGTCAAATTCTTCCATCTCCTTCGGTCTCGAGTTTTCGCTTCTGCCTATTCTTTCACATCTTTCTCTGACTGCGTTGAAATCTCCGGCAACACACCACTTTTCTTTGCTCTTTGTTAGAATCTCTGTTTTTAAGTCGTGCCACAGCAGCCTTTTTCGGTTAGCTTCACATGGTGCATATACATTCACTATATTAATCTCTGTTCTCGACTCTCCCCATTCTCCTATCAGCCATAGCCAATTTTCTTTAACTATTTTATCTTTTACGCAAACCTCATTGTTGTCCCAAATTGTTAGGATACCCCCCGATCTACCGTCACTTGGTTTAAACATATAATCGCAATCCGCGGATCCCCACAGCCATGTGCAAAAGCTTTTGTCTATTGAATCCATCTTTGTCTCTTGGATACACAATACCTTTGGTTTGTGAATTTGGACCAGATTCTGTACCTCATGCTTCTTCGCTAGGCCGCCCAATCCCCTCACATTATACCTCAACACGTTCATCATGTTATATGTGTTTTGACCCCCTTACTCTTTCTGCTTTCTCAAGGTTTAGCCTCTTTCCCCTTCAGCCTAACTGCCAATTCCTGAAGGATTTCTCCTTCTTCACCTTTGTGGACAATGCCATACTCCTTCCCTAGGTCCCAAATGTCCTTAGCTACTTCCTTTGCGTCTCCATGCAGAATAACCTAGTTCCTCCTTTCATTCTCATTTTCAGGAAATAATATATCCGGTTTGGAGCTAACCTGATATGATTGACAATGGCGAGAATTGCAGTAGCATCCTGTGCTCTCCTTTTTTCCTCTTCTCCTAAATTTCCTTTTCTCCTTTAAGATTGACGCTCTTCTCTTCCTTCTTTCTCTGAACATTTGGGCTGCTTCCTTTGGATGTGGTGTCGGCGACTTATTCCCGACCTTTTCCTCTCTAGATTGCACATCACCAAGGTTTGTTTTGTGTTGTTCTGTTTGGTTTGTTGAAACAAATGTGTGTTCTGCTCCAAGGTCTCCTTGAGTTTTTGATGATTCCGTCGGAAACGTAGGTTTTGCCGCTGGGCTTAAAGAAGCATTTGGCCCATAAGAGCTGATAGGATTTTGGTCCATGATTTTCGTCTTGGATGAGTCACCTGTAGACAAAATTATTGGGCCATTGCTCTTAGGTCCAAACTGCCTAGGCCGATTTGTATCCAGTATTTGGGCTTCTCCTTGTTCATTGATTCCCTCAAGATTAGTGGGCCCAATAGGAATTGGTTCAGTATTACTCCCTCCTGTATTCCCGATCTTACCTATGTTTTCACTTCTGCCCTCACAGACTGCTTCTCTCTCCACAATAACTCCGCCGTCCGCGCTCTGTTCCCCAGATCCTCTCGCTTCTTCTACCTCAGGCACGTGCGCCGTTTCCTTGGTCCCATGATTGTTTCGATTGGGTCCTGAAGCTGCCATGATTTCTTTTTCTGGTATGTTTGTCTTCTGCATTAAAAGCGCCAGATTTCCCTCGATTCTCTCAATGTCCTCTTCGTCTTCCGACTCCACCGGGGACGGTGGAAAGAACGCGCCTTCGGATTCTACCGATTCGTCGTCGTTATCTTCTCCTGAATCTATCTCGCAATCGATCTCGTCCTTAAGTGATTGACACTCGCACAATTCTTCAGTGATGCGAATTTGAAATAACTCCCCGTTTATCTGGATATTGGAGGTTTTGTTTATGACCTCCAACAATGGTGTTCTGATTAAGATTCTTGCCACATCGAGTCTCTCCATGTCTTCCGTTGCCTGGTCTAATTTAATTACTCTTCCGTAAGGGATTGTCAAAACGGAAAACGTCTTCAATCTCCATGCGTGGACAGGAACTCCGTACACTCTAACCCAAACATACCGTGCCCCTCCTGTATCCCTGGGTTCCCATTCTCTTACGGAGGTGAATTCTTCTTTGAAGAAAGATTCTGAGTCTTTTAGAAGTCTCTTGAAGTCCTCGTTTTCATCCACTTTTAGGAAGACTTTTTCACCTCCTAAAGGGATAGCCTTGATTGATGTTATGCCTTCTGCTATCAGCCGATTCTGGATGGTGGTTATCTCTGCTGCCTTTTTCACAAAGCCTGTGTAGCCTGTTTTTGCCCATGCCGATTCCGAGTCGTTGGCTGAAATGGACAGGCATGTGTCTCTTTTGATGCTTCTACTCAAGTTGTTATCCGTATGTGCCGTCACTTGTTGATGGTCTAGTTCTGATGATATGAGAGCTTCTGCATAACTTCTACCTTTGGTTCTAATATTAGACAGGGTCCTGGTATAATTGCCCCTATCGTTATCGTGTTGTTTCCTTCTTGTTGTTGTGACTCCCCTTGCCTCTTTAATTCTCGGCGATATATGATTTTTGTTTGATATTCCTGTCCAAGAACTGTTCCCCCGAGGTGGTTTTCTAAACTTGGAAATGTTCACCCACGTTTTGTATGACCCAAACCATATGTCTCTGAGTTGTTCTTCCAGCCACGTCTCATTATTGACTTTTGCGTATCTTACAAAGCCGAAGATTCTTCCCATTTGGTTCCTCTTTTTTGCAATGTACACGTCTATCACCTTTCCCCACCTTTCGAACACCCGCGCTACTTCTCTGTCACTAACGTCTTCTGGAAGGTTGTTGACATAGCAAGTGGTTATGTTATTTTTGTCTGTCTTGTTTTGATTCAGTCTGCTCCTTCTCCATCTCCTTGACCTCACCATGGTCCATCTGCCTAACTCTCTCTCACTCTCTCTCATATTTTAGAGTATTCCCCGAGTCACTACTTGTACATATTGCATCTAAGAGGTTCCGATGTTAATTGTGGGCACAAAGCAAGCATTATCGATATTCTAATTTATGACAAACACTACTTATATCAAGGAGTTGATTTAACGGTTAAAAGACATAGTATTCAATTAAGTCCCACTAGTTATTTTAAAGGGAGATAAACATAAACTATTTGAACCATAAAGTCTAGTCTACTTTAAATTTGGAGAACCATCCCTTCATCCTCATTTCTTTTTATTAAAAAAGAAACCGTTTTGTAGTAATATTTTTTAAGAAAAAAGTCAACAAAGAATGTAGTGTACTGTGGTCCATGTTCAATTAATCATTTATTCAATACTTTTGAAAATTGCAAATCAACCCATCATCTCTCTAATTTTGAATATATTTGATCTCAATTTTTTTTGTTAGTCTAAGTCTGTAATTCGAGTTCATTTGGTATTTATGTGTGAAATTGTATAAGCAAACTACTTTCTTACCAAACACATACATATTCTTACCAACATGTATAAACTTCTTTCTTTCGAATTCAAACGACCTTGTCCCTTCACAAAAACTATTTTCCATGCTAGACCAAAGGGATTATGATATCAAACTCAGATCTTACACTAACGCAATTCCAATATATATGCATAGTCATATTTTAGTAACTAATTTGTTTAGTCACTAAATAGTTCACAAAACCAAAGAAACTCATATCCTACACCAGATAAATTCTCTTATGGCCACATAGTCACCTTTTTGGCTCTCAAACAAATAGGATCCCTCATCTATCACACCACAATCATTGTTCCTATTGAAATATGAATGGCTTAGATTAGTTTATCTATCACACCACAATCATTGTTCCTATTGAAATATGAATGGCTTAGATTAGTTTTGATCCATTGGCTGTAAATTGAGGTCTATTTTACACATGTCATTAGTGTATAAATAACTCATTTGTTGTATTTTGTATCTTATCCAAAATGAATGGAATTCTTCTGAAATTTTAAATAGTTATCTCACTTCTTTTCTGTTACGTTTCTGTTACAAACTTCATCTTCTCCATCTATCATTGAGTCTGTAATTCTATGGCTCCTCCGCGTGCCACCGACCCTGCGTCAGATCCTACAAGCCCTTACTATGTTCATCCCAGCGACAGTCCTTCGTATGTATCCATCACACCGGTTCTCAATGGTTCGAATTATCATAGCTGGACGCGATAATTTTCATGGAGAATGCCATTGATGTTTGGAATGACCTGAAATAGCGATTTGCACAAGGTGATTTAGTTCGTATCGCTGAATTGCAGAAAGAAATATATTCTTTAAAGCAAGATAATCCAACAGTAACTGTATTTTTTTCTCGACTCAAGATACTTTGGGAAGAACTAGAAATGTATATGCCTATTCCCCATTGCAGTTGTTGAATTTGTTGTTCATGTGATGTTATGCGTAGTGTTAGGTCTAATCATAATCTGTTGTATGTTATACATTTTTTGATTGGTTAGAATGAGGAATTTAATATTGTGAAACTGCTTCTTGATCCTTTACCCGCATTGAACAAAATATTTTCCATGGTGATTCAACATGAGCGCCAGATCACACCTATTCTTGTTCCTGTTGATGATGAATCGAAGAGTTTGATCAATGCTGTTGATCAAAGAAAACCTCCTTTTAAGAAATTTGGATAGAAAATCTGCACCTTTTGTGGGAAATCAGGTCACACAATTGACACATGTTATCGCAAACATTGTGTACCTCCCCACTTGCAGCATAATTCTAACTCCAATGCTTACAATGCTAATGCTGACAATCCTAATAATTCCAACTCTGAAACACCTTGTGATATTCCTGATGTTCAATCTCCCCCTCAACTTATTGTACAACAATATCAAATCTTTATCTCTATTCTTCGGAATTCCAATGTTAGTAAACAGCCAAGTGCTTCGAATCAGGTGAGGACTTTCCATTCTGCAGCCAATACAGGTAACATATTCACTTCATTGTGTCTTCATAATTCTTCCCTTAGCTCTTGGATCATAGATTTGGGAGCAAGTGACCATATTTGTGCAGCTATTCATTGGTTCCAATCTCTCCAAGATATTACCCCTGTCAACATTAGGTTACCTAATGGCAATTTTTCCATAGCTAAACAGATTGGATCCATTAATTTTTCACCTGAATTTACCATTCAAAATGTTTTATATGTCCCCCAATTCTCTTTGAATTTAATTTGTGTTTCTAAACTTTGCTTTGAGTTACCTTGTACAGTTGAATTTACCAAATCTCAATATTTGATTCAGGATCGTCACTGAAGATGATTGGTTCTGCTGACATCATTGAAGGATTGTACCACCTAAATCTGTCAAATAAGAAGTTGATTAATGATGTTGGTGCTCCTACCTCTAATTCCATCACCATACCAGATCAAGCCCTATGGGATTTTAGGTTAGGTCATCTTTCTAGTTCTAGGATGGATAGGCTTCATTCTGATTTTCCTTTTACTATTTTAGATCCTAAAGGCACTTGTGATATATGCCATTTAGCTAAACATAGAAATTTACCTTACCGAAGAAGTTACAATAAAGTTGTCCAACCTTTTGATCTCATACACTTTGATATATGGGGGCCCCTTTCTATTAAATCTATTCATGGTTATTCATATTTTCTTACTGTTGTTGATGACCATAATAGATACACTTGGCTCACTCTTATGAAATCCAAATCTAAAGTTAGACAACACATTATGAATTTTAATCACTTAATACACACATAGTATAATACACTTGTTAAAATCATTAGAACCGACAACGGTCAAGAGTTTTTAATGCCTCAGTTTTACACTTCTAAAGGCATCATACACCAAACCAGCTGTGTCGAATCTCCCAAAAAAATGGAAGGGTAGAGAGAAAACACCAACAAATCCTTAACATAGGTAGAGCCTTGCTTTTCCACTCAAATCTACCCAAGCAATTCTGTTGTTATGCAGTCTCTCATGTTGTTTTTATCATGAACATAATTGCAAGCCCTCTCCTCAACAATACATCATCTTATTTCCTAGTGCACAAACCTCTAACAAACCTTCAAATGTTTAAAGTGTTTGGTTCTTTCGTCTATGCTTCTACCTTACAATCTCATAGAACCAAACTTGAACCAAGGGGTAGGAAATGCGTTTTTCTTGGTTTCAAACCTGGGATGAATTGTTGTATCATATATGACCTTAATAAAGAATTTTTGTCTCCAAAAACACAAAACACTGTGACAATATACTGCCATACAGTCCTATTTTCAAACCACCCAACTAGTCATACCACTGCCTGATGGTATCCACTTCCACAGAACCTACTAACCCATCTGAATTGTCTCCTACCAACACACCATTGTCACCTTTATACCTCTTGATACACAAACTTTGAAACCTACTGAGCACATACCTATACCCAACAAGGATATCCCTAAATCTACCAAACAGGCCAAACAGAAATATACACCTTCCTATTTAGCAAATTATGTGCGCAATGCTTCATATGATTCAACTGAATCTAAATCTTTAAGTACACTTTACCCTATCACTAATGTCCATTCCTTTTCTCAACTATATCCTGCTCAACATGCTTTTTCTGTCTCACTTACACATAGTGCTGAACCACCATCAAATCTGAGTTAGAAGCACTTGCAAAACTTGGCACTTGGACCATTATAGATATACCCCCATGTTAAACCTATAGGAAATAGATGGGTTTTCAAAGTTAAGCATCAGGCATATGGCACTATTGAGAGGTACAAGGCACGATTAGTAGCTAAATATTACAATAAATAGAGGGACTTGATTTGTTTGACAGTTTCAGCCCTCTAGAAAAATTCACTATAGTTAGAATGTTGCTAGCTTTGGCATGTGTCTACAACTAGCATTTACATCAATTAGATGTAAATAACGCGTTTCTTCATGGGGACTTACAAGAAGATGTCTATATGATAATACCAGATGGAGTCACTTGCACCAAACCAAATCAAGTGTGCAAGTTACTCAAAAGTATCTATGGTCTTAAATAGTCCAGTAGAAAATGGTATGAGAAATTAACATCCTTGTTGCTTCAAGAAGGCTACACACAATCCACTTCTGACTACTCTCTCTTCACCTTGAAAATTGCTACTAATTTCACTGCACTCTTAGTTTATGTAGTTGATATCATATTAGCAGGTACTTCTCTTCGTGAATTTCAGAGAATAAAGACCATCCTTGACAGTAATTTCAAGATCAAGGATTTAGGAGTTCTCAAGTATTTTTTGGGCTTAGAAGTAGCACACCTCAAATCTGGTATTACTATTTCTCAGAGAAAATACTGTTTGGATCTCTTAAATGATTCTGGTCTATTAGGATCAAAACTTGCAGCTACCCCTCTTGACCCTTCCGTCAAACTTCACCAAGACAGTGGCAAACCATACAAGGATGTAACTGTATACAGGAGGCTCATTGGAAAATTATTATATTGTAGTTTCTCTAAGATTGGCATGCATTTTGGTAAAACCAACCTAGCTAAAACATGATGAATAAAATGCCATATCATTCAGTTTTCAACATGTTGAACAAGATGTCACAACATGACAGGTATGACATCGTGTTTACTAGGGCGTGTTTACTCGAAATGATATGTCAAGTATATCAGCTGTTTTGTTAGCTACGGAATATTATGGAATATTCAATTAGCTTATGTGTATCCAAGATCGATTCAATCGGAGATATTTGTTGGTTGTCACAATCTCTATAATTGGATACAATTTAGGAAAAATTGGATTGAAAACCTATTTTCTTGGAGATCAAGCAACAGACTTTATGCAGCCTCCTTGGTGCGGTTTTAGGCCCAATTCAGTCAATACTAATTCTATAAATAGACTGGCCTAAACCTAGTTTTGGTTGGAACTGATATTTTTATTTTTAGGGTTCTAGGAATCCTTATTTTAGTTGTGCTGTAAGTTCCATGTTTTCTTCATTCATAAACCTGTAGGTGTTGACTGATGTTTAATCTCCGAAGCTGTTAAGCAAGGAGAGTAGTGCTAGTTCTCATAAGCTTTTAAGCATTGAAAATTGTGTGTCTTGGAAGAGTTTCTTCTACTTTTAATTCTTTGTGGTGTTTGTCACGGGTTGTGACTGTGGGGATTTGAGGAGGGCCTCATACCTAGGTGAGTCTTAGGTAGAAGTCATAGGAAGGGTAGTGATTAACTGAGAAGTTGTAAGCGGGGGAGTTTAACTTCGAATTGATACTATCGTATATTGATTTCATCCCTGGCTTGGTAGCCCCCAGAGTAGGAAGGTTGTTCTGAACTGGATAAACAATTCCTCGTGCCTTTTATCTTTCTGCACTATTATTTGTTACTGTTGTCATATTGTTCCATAAATGTTATCAAAAGATATTTGTGTCGTGACACCTCACTCGACATCACATATCTGATAACAGAATTTCAATTGGTATTAGACCAGGCATCCTGCTCTGCATTTAGGTGAGATATAGGGAAGTTACTTTCTGGTACGATGGACAAGGAAGGAGGATTTTTTAACAGACCATCTGTTCTGGATGGAAGTAATTATGACTATTGGAAACCTCGTATGATGGACTTCTTGAAATCCATAGACAATAGGGCTTGGAAGGTAGTTTTGAAAGGATGGAAGCATCCTGTTGTTGTGGGAGCAGACAAACAACCCACTACTGAGCTAAAGCCTGAAGAAGACTAGAGTAAAGAGGAGGATGACCTAGCTCTTGGAAATTCTAAAGCCCTAAATGCCATCTTCAATGGTATTGACAAGAACATCTTCAGGTTGGTGAACACGTGTGAAGTAGCCAAGGATGCATGGGAAATTATTAAAATTGCTGATGAAGGCACATCCAAAGTGAAGATGTCAAGACTCCAGCTGCTAATCACTCAATTTGAGAATCTAAGGATGAAGGATGATAAAAGTATTCACGAATTTCATATGAATGTTTTTGAGATAGCTAATGGGTCCAGTGCATTGGGAGAAAAGATACCAGAAGAGAAACTGGTGAGAAAGATACTCAGGTCCCTTCCCAAGATATTTGACATGAAGGTGACTGCCATTCAAGAAGCTCAAGACATTAACCAGATGAGATTGGATAATCAAGTAGGATCTCTTCAGACGTTCGAGTTGAGCATCAATGATTGAGCTGAAAAGAAGAACAAAAGCATAACTTTTGTAGCCAACACAGAAGAAGGTAAGGAGGAATGTGATCTGGGTTCAGATAAAGGAATAACCAATGCCATAGTACTGCTTGGAATACCATTTAACAGGGTGATAAAGCAGATGGGCAGGAATCCAAGATCGAATGTCCAGAACAACTCATCTGACATTCACAATTCGAATGATGCTAGAAGAAGGAAATTTGAAGAAAAGTCCTCGTAAGAAAAGGGTATACAGTGCTAAGAATGTGAAGGTTTTGGACATATTAAACCTGAGTGTCCTACTTATCTTAAGAGACAGAAGAATGGCCTATCTGTAACTAGGTCTGAAGAAGACTCTAAAAATGACCTTGAAGACGAATCTGCCAAACATGTAAACGCTTTAACAAGCATATGGACATCCGATGATGGTGGTTCAACATATGATGATCTAGCTGCATCATACATAGAACTGTGTCTCAGAAGTGCTGAATTGCATCAAGAGAGGGAGAAAAAAAAGGTCCGGTATGCCAACTAAATGCAGAAAAGAAAGAACATCTGAGGACTATCTCTGGACTGGAAGAAGAGGTGAGCTCTTTAAAGTTTGAATGCTTAATAATGGGTCTGACTCGCTTGATGAAATTCTTCAAGTGGGAAGAATGACAGTGGGCATGAGTGGCCTAGGGCTAAATGACAAAAAGAAGTCAACTCTATATTCTAGTCATCCCAATACTGGATCAAAGATGTTAAATCACATGTCTCAACATCTTGACAAGAAGAGTATGGCCTTTGCCTCGACCTCAAGAACCATAGAAGAGATGACACCTGAAAGCTCACCCGACGATCTGGCTATGTTGAGTAAGCAGTTCAATAACATATCAAGGAAGCCCAAGTTGAATCATGAAGGGTATGAACAAGGAAAACAAATCATATACCCTCAAGAAACATGAGAGAGGCCCAGCTGTGTCATGGTCAGGAGAAAGGTTCAAAATAGAATACAGAAAGAAAACAATCAAACAAGGAGATATCATGACTAAAGCATGTGAATCTGATGAAGAAACTTATCAGTCTGATACTGTGGCATATGTTGGAGAACTTTTTGTAAGTGAACTTGCAACAGGACTCTCAGAGACGTGTTTAGAAAATGAAAAGCTACGTAAGAGAGTAATAGAGCATAGAAATGTTGCTGCTCTACTGCAGGATGAGAAAAAGAAGCTCTTGGCAATCATTGAGGACCTTAAAGAATATGGTGTGTTGTTAAACTCAAACAAACACAACATGAGAAGGAGGTCAAGTACCGGTACCACTGTGAAAGATGAGAATCTTTGAAATAAAAAATCACTAAAAAAAACTAGGAATCTTAACTCTAGAAGCCAAGATTTTGGGGAGGCCCTTCAAAGGCATAAACAGAACATGTCGAAACCTGTATCCCAACATCTGAAGGTAGCACAGAAAAGGCACGATAACCCTAAGCATAAATACCTTAGATGTGATCACTGTGACAAGTTTGGTCATTCAAAGGCTACATCCTACAATTTGACTGGATATCCTAAACGAATGTTGTCTCATCAAAGGAGACATACTAATATGAATCCAAAGGCAAAGGAAGTCTCCATCCGTGGGACATGTGTGAAAACTGTGTCTCGAGACACAAGCCATTCTATGCATGGAAGAAGATCCAAGTCTATGAAGGCTGAAGGCTCAAGAGGAAAGAAAGATGTAGGTGTCATGAGTGATAACCTTTTTAAGGCCAAGATGGTGAGTTCGGACAGGAAGAAGTCTGAGGATTCCAAAGTCATATTTCGCAAGGAAGAGAACTGTAACCTGGTCAGGTACAAGGAGATAATGGACTCTACATATATGATCATCAGTGACTCTATCAGAAAAGAGAACACTCTTAAGACAATTGTAGCACTAGCTGAAGTTGTTAGAACAAGATTGAGAATCTATGTTCAGAATCTAGTTTTGATGATAACAAGCATATATTTTGTGAGTAACAGTTTTAATACTAATGTTTTCATTAAGTGTGCAGAGATTATGCTATAAGTCTCATACGGCAGCATCATAAAGTAATTCAGACAAGCTTCAAGGAATTAAACAGAATTATCAGATACATGAAGAACTCATTACAACAAGACCACATGAGTAAATGATTAGAAGTTTTGCACCTAGAACAAGAATTCAACAATCAGTGACAGAAGATCATAAGTCATCATAGAAACAAAGGCTTGACAATACAAATAATACTAATCTTCCTCAAAAGTACAGGCGCCATCAACACTCACAACAACAGAAGTTTTAATTCAGTATTCAGAAGATTCGAAGAACAGGATATGCTGCTCCAATTAAATCTCATGCAAGAAAGCACGTTACTCAATGCAAAGACAAAATTATGACATCTATTTTTGTCTACATTTTGATAAAATTTAGGGAAACACACTACCAAGAGAAATTGTCTTGAAAGAAGAAAAACAAGGAAGACACGCTACCAAAAGATAAAGATTCGCCTTGGAAATAGGTGTGTCATCATTCAGTCTACGGCAAGCATTAAATGCTATGTTCAAATATGGTTCAACGGAAATATTCCAATAATAATAACAGCCTTCTATAAAAGGAACTAAACTATGATAGAAAATATATGGAGAAATGAAGAGAGTGAGACAGTGTGAGCAAGCAAATAAGCATAAGATTAATTAAGCTACTCCAACAGAGGCAACACACACAAAGTGTGTGATGAAACAATTATGTTGATATACATATCATAAGCCTATGAAAAGAAAATCAAAAAGAGTGAAAAAGAAAATCCTGCATGTTTTGTAGTATGCTCCAATGGAGTTATAAGAAATCCACATATACTTGATTGATCCAAGCATTTCTCATGTTGAATGACAAAAGAAGCTGAATACACTGAGTTGCTGCTCGACAGTGTTTCATGTTTACTTATGATCATCAATGTGTTATCAACTATAAAAAGCTTAATGATCAGTATGGAAGAAGAAGAAGATGAAGATCAATGAAAAAGAAGAAATCCATACAAGAGTTGTTGTTCTTAATCTGCTTTCAGAAGAAGAAGAAGATCTCATCCAGAAGTTGAAGAAAAGAAGACTACAAGAATATTTTGTTATCTCTTGTAATTATATGTAAAACACATAGAGTTGTTTCTCGTATTGTGTTATATCTTAGGAAACTTATGATAGATTGTTTAGGCACCAGAAGTGACTTCTAGTTAGTGTGTCGTAAACATATGTACTTAGAATAGGAGAAAATATGCTTGACTAAGAAGCACACTTGTAAATCTCCAGAAGAACAATTCTGATAGAATTGGTGTTCCTTGGGTATCCTCTGATATGGATACTTGAGAAGTCCTTGAGATCTGGTTAGATTCTTGGAGGGTTCTAGGTCAATAAACGTTATATCTCGCTGAGATCACTGAATGATTTAATGTATAGGGTTAGTCACGAGCAGTTTGCTTGTGCATGGTTACTCACGAGCAGTTGACTTGTGTATGGTTAGTCACGAGCAGTTGGCTTGTGCAGGAGTAACTAGGTTGATGAACGTTATATCTTGCTGAGATCACTGAACGATTCATCATCTAGGGTTAGTCACTCACGGGTAGCTTGTGCAGGAGGTTAGTCACGACACTTGATTGTGCAGTTGTAATCAGATCGGTTATAATGGATTATGTCCTCGATTGAGAGAGGCAAAATCACCTGAGGATGGTGGACTAGAGGTAGCCTTATTGAGAAGGTGAACCTGGATAAAAATAAATATGTCTTTTATCTTCTGCATCTTTCATTTAACTCGGAACATTCACTCTGATCCTATTCAAAACTGAACTTCACTAAGTCAGAAGTTTTGATGAATGTTAAGAAGTTAAAATGAATGTATATCTCATTGGTTATACCATGTTATCTAGAACATGCTTCTGCAACAAATGATCTAAGCATATCCAGAAAATGAGACACTAGAAGAAAGAAAAAATTTTATCAAAAAGGGGAATTAAACTATGAAAGAATACAATTCAAACCCCCCTTTCTTGTGTTTTTCTCCACCTCCAGAAGTAAGTTCTGCTAAACATGTCTCAACATCTGATACCGACATTGGAGAATCTAGTGCAAATGCTAAAGCTGAAGAAACTCAGATAGCTGTCAGAGATCTAGTTTCCAAAATGCAAAAAAATAGGTCTCAAGAACAGGGGTTCAATCTTCCTAGTCAAAGAGCTATTTACAAATCAAGGGAAGGTTCTTCAAGTTCCAGCTGTGTCCCCAAGTATGTGAATAAAGTAGCGACTTATGAGTCCCGGGTTAATGGGATGGAAGCTGAACTAAATCAGTACAAGAGGATTGAGACAGGGAACCTGGTCCCAAGAGATGATGAGGTGCATGTCCTAAGTAAGCAAGAAATTTCCTCCAAAGTTGAAGAGAGTCATAATTTTCAGAGTGGTTGTCCAATTTAATATCAAAGTGAAGAGGTATATATCAGTGATTAGTCAGTGCTTGAACTCATATTCAAGCTAAGAATGTGTGTGTATGATACGAACCAATATCCAAGGGCATGGTATATGATGTTGACTGAACACCAAGTCAGTCATGAATATGGAGGGGATAAAACTGACAAAGCTCTCTGTGTCAAGGAAGGCTCGAGGAACTATGCCCAAGTATGTATGAGTATCAAAGGGATGTAGGATGAAATGATCCAACATCTTGTCAAACAGATGCAGTTGAGGGTGGAAAAGTCTCTAGAAACGCGAGCTAAACAGATGGTAGACTCAATTCTCCTCTATGAAAGCAAGTGAGCAAAGAATGTTGGTTGGGGACTCAGTCTGGAGAGTACCAGTCATAGAGAAATTCCTATCTCCTTTCACCAAGAATGTTCTAAAGATGAAGAAGGAGTAAGTGTTTATCAGAATCTGCATCAAAGCATGACTAGGAGGCTTCCGTATTTTACTGCAACGAGATCAAGTATAGTTTCAGAAATTAGAAATTGCATCAGAGGTCAAGAAGGACCCAAAATGAACAACCTCAGTCAAGCCGAAGGAATTCTAGAGTCAGTGTCGAGTACAAGCAAAGCACTACATTCCTATGATTCAGACTTTATTCTGATAAAATGTTGTGATAAAGATCAGGATAATAGTGTTGGTGATAGAAATAATACATCTGAAGAAGTTTATCTCTTGGAAAATAATGTCTTTTGGCCCTGTGACAAGCAAAATTGTGTCACTTTGCCTATAGATGAAACTATTGGTGCCCAACAAATGGTGCCTAATGATAATGCTTCTCTAAATGACATGACATTGTCATGCGACAACTCGAGTGTCCTTAATTCTTACAAGGATCCTATTAATCTCAGCAGAGAGACTGGGGAGATAAGGACTATGACTCTGGAGCATGGTAATACTGAAAGGAAGCTTGCTATTAGTCATCCAAAAGGCCTTAATAATACTCATCTCAAGAGAAAACTTAGGGTATGTATTCATGAAGAATTATAGCAATTACTTCAAGAGTTGCATCTACAAGTGGAAGAGCTAAAGACGTTGGAAGGTGTAGAACTTCTGCTGGTACCATTTGAGGAAAAGGAGCTTTTGTTGTGGTTGCTACTGCATGACTGTTGGTTATGTGATTCTGTTTGGATTTGTATTATGATTCTTTTTATTTTAGTCTATGATTTTGTAAGGGTTAAATACCCAGGATATTTTTAATTTTACTTTCTTAAGAAAAAAATTGCTTAACAGGTACTCTGCTTTGTTCTACTACCTTTCTCACTCTGTGGCTAAAAAGGGGGAGTAGTAATTAAGTATACAGGAGGTTCTTGTGATTGAGGGGGAGTCTAGTTGCTACTAATCTGTTAGTATATACTTTGTTAGTATAAGTTAGCATATGTTGAGGGGGGCTGTTACCCTGCTATATGTTACCCTGCTTGTTCTTTCCGCTGTTGTTCTTCTGATGCAAAGGGTTTTAGCCAAAATGTGCCAAAGGGGGGATTGTAGTTTCTCTAAGATTGGCATGCATTTTGGTAAAACCACCCTAGCTGAAAAATGATGAATAAAATGCCATATCATTCAGTTTTCAACATGTTGAACAAGATGTCACAACATGACAAGTATGACATCGTGTTCACTGAGGCGTGTTTGCTGGAACTGATCTGTCAAGTATATCAGCTATTTTGTTAGCTACAGAATATTGTGAAATATTCAATTAGCTTACGTGTATCCAAGATTGATTCAATCAGATATATTTGTTGGTTTTCACAATCTCTATAATTGGAGACAATTTAGGAAAGATTGGATTGAAAACCTATTTTCTTAGAGATCAAGCAACCGACTTTGTGCAGCCTCCTTGCTGCAGTTTTAGGCCCAATTCAGTCAATATTATAAATAGGCTGGCCTAAACCTAGCTTTGGGTGGAACTGATATTTGTATTTTTAGGGTTCTAGGAATACTTATTTTAGTTGTGTTGTAAGTTCCGTGTTTTATTCATTCACAAACCTGTAGGTGTTGAATGGTGTTTAATCTCCGAAGCTGTTAAGCAAGGAGAGTAGTGTCAGTTCTCATAAGCTTTTAAGCATTGAGAATTGTGTGTGTCTTCTACTTTTAATTGTATGTGGTGTTTGTCACGGGTTGTGACACTGGGGATTTGAGGAGGGCCTCATACCTAGGTGAGTCTTAGGTAGAAGTCATAGGAAGGATGGTGATTAAGTGAGAAGTTATAAACGGTGGGAGTTTAACTTCGAATTGATAATATCGTATATTAATTTCATCCCTGGCTTGGTAGCCCCTAGAGTAGGAAGGTTGTTCCAAACTGGGTAAACAATTCCTTGTGCCTTTTATCTTTCTGCAATATTTTTCGTTACTACTGTCATCTTGTTCCATAAATGTTATCAATATATATTTGTGTAGTGACATCTCATTCGACATCACATATTTGATACCAGAATTTCATATACCTAAATACAACAAGACCAGACATTACCTCGTGCACTCAACAATTAAGCCAATTCCTCCATGCTCCAACCATGACACATTAAAATGTAGCTTGTAGAGTGATACGATATCTCAAACATAATCATGGCAGAGGTCTTCTTTTCCCTAGAAACTCTGAGATACAAATTTCGGGATACTCCTATTCAGATTAGGCAGGATGGATAGATTCTAAAATCCATCTCTGGTTATTGTTTCTTCCTTGGTTCATCCTTAATTTCGTGGCGTGCCAAGAAGCAACAAACCATCTCAAGACCATCCTCTGAGGCAGAGTAAAGAGCCCTCTCTACTGCAACTTGCGAACTACAATGGTTACTACACTTATTCAGAGATTTATAAGTCACTCCTACACGACAACCTGTCCTTTATTGTGACAGTCAAAGTGCAATCCATATTGCATCTTATCCTGTGTTCCATGAGAGAACCAAACATCTAGACATTAATTGCCACTTAGTAAGAGAAAATGTTCAACTTGGAGTTTTCATTTTTTACCTATTCCTTTTCAAGAGTTTTTCTTTTACCAAGGCATTGGCTGCACCCAAGTTCAAAATTTTTATATCCAAGCTGGGCATGATTGACATATATGATGCACAATTTGAGGGAAGCTATTGAAATATGAAACGCTTAGATTAGTTTTGATCCATTGGCTGTAAATTGAGGCCTATTTTACACATGTCATTAGTGTATAAATAGCTCATTTGTTGTATTTTGTATCTTATCCAAAATGAATCAATGAATGGAATTCTTTTGAGATCTTCTAAACAGTTATCTCACTTCTTTTCTATTATGTTTCTGTTACAAACATCATCTTCTCCATTTACTTCAATAGTTCCCTCCTCGATCTCGCACACCACACCAAATAATGCCTCTATAATCTCTCAAACTACAACCAACCATGAGCTTTTTATTATGCATGAATTAACGTAGTATATGTCGTTTTTTCCATGAATGCATGGCCACTATTAGTAAATTTCTAGACAAAATTCCTTGGCCTCTCATCAAGCCACCAAATCAAAATAAATATGAGCCATAATTTCTAAAACATGGGAAGAAGGTGAACTTTGACTATGTGGTTTACATGCCATATAACACATCAGCATAATTTTCTTAGAAAATAGAAAAGGGCTACAATGCCATGAATTTCATGGCAAGGGAACCCAATGTCATGAATATGAAAATTTTGGACATATTCATGTTGAATGTCCAAATTTTCTTAGAAAACAGAAAAGGGCTACAATGCCACTTTCTCGGATGATGAGTCAGATGAAGAAAGTGAATATGATCAAGCTAATAGTGTGGTGGCCTTTATAACTTGCATTAGACCAAATTCATAACTGCCTAATGATAATGGTGATACTAGGGACGATGACTTATCTGATGATGCCCTTGCTAAAGCATATAAGATATCGTACCTCAAATGGACAGAAGAATCTCAAGTTGTTGAAAAACAAAAGAATAGAATTGAAGCTCGTCTTGTAGCGATGGAAAAATTGAGATTAAGCTATTGATTAACTCAGAAATAAGCAAGAGTCGCCATCGATCTTTATTATTTCCAAAGGAATGGGAAAAGAAGGAAGAAAACCCACATAAATTTTAAAACAAAACTAATACAAAAATAGATCAAGGTATGAGGGTTGTTTATGCAAGGGGAAGTTGTTATCACTCCTCGCATTTATGGTACTCCATAGGAACCTTTTGAAAATCTATGTTAACTTAAAACTGGGTTGTTTTCAAAAAGATTGATGAGATGTGAAAAGAATTATTTTATTATTTTTGTGTGCTCGGCAAAAAGTCACATCTTGCACCGTCATACCCCTTCTATGCAATATGGAAGTCAGAGCATTTGTAGTTCTACTCAAAATAAAACACAGAGGTTTGTTTGTTTAATTTTAATAGAAAAATACATTTCGTCGGATTCGAGTGGAAAACACCAATTGCCATCCAAAAGTATGAGGGAGTGTATATTTGCATCATCTTGTTATGGAAATTTTTACTTGGATTTAATCAACAAGCATGTCTCACATTCAAGTGGAAATATCAACATCTACAATCTCAAATTAGGGGCTTAGGGTTTGCATCACTACACAAATTGGACTAATGTTCTTCCTTTCTAAACAGATTTTAAAAGAAAAGTGCACAATGGCACAAAAACAAAGTTTGATGATGTTTGTATTTTTATTTTGTTTTTTTGAAAGTATTTGAATATACTTAAGTATCTTAGCATTTATTATGAAAGGTTTTAAGTTTGAAAACAAGAAAGTTTTCAAAAAAGGGAGAAGATTTTGAAAATTAAAGAAGGGGGAGGAGATGAAGAGACTATCCTAAAACATAAAGTCAAAATGAAACTTCATTTTCCTTTAGATTGAACCATAAGCAAATCATCAAATATAGTAAGACCATAAGCAAATGAAAATCCAAAGCATCAGATAAACTCAAGGAATCAGATTAAGTCACATGCATCAGATGAACTAGAATCCCTCAGATAATTTCCAATTGTATCAGATGAGCTAAGATGTCTCATATGAGCTATGGTGCATTAGATGAAGCTTAAGAATACAAGTGTATCAAATGGAAATTCAAGGTCTCAAGTCATATCTCTAAAGCATAGGATCAAGAACCTAATTCTAAATCAATAAGTCCAAACTCTAGCCAAGGAAAGTGACATCAAGTCCAAGTTAACATTAATTTTTTTAGGGTTTAAAATTTATCTAAGGGGAAAAAAGAAAAAGACATAAAATTTTGAAATAAAGATAAAGTGACCTGAAATGTAATGCTCAAAGATAATTGCATAAAATATAGAGCAAGAATTAAAACGGCAAGAATTTAAAGTGCATTAAAGTAAAGTTAGCACAATAATAATGTTAGTATTAAAGTTAGAATTAATGATCCGATTCGAGACAAATTTAGCGCTATGTTAAGCAATTGTAGATATAGTAATATAGAAATAGCATCTAAGAGGCAGATCAATAACAATTTATGTACCATACATGTTAGAGAAATGACACAAAGTAATTCTCCTAAAACATGTAACATAAGTCAAAACAAGAACAAAAAGGATTAAGCATAAGGCAAGGAGATTGGTCCATTACTTTAATTAGTTTCTTCATGATATCTTGAGATAAACTTATCATCAATCCAAATTACCTCAAGTGATCAAATGATCGTTGGAAGTTAGATTTGAAAGGAAATGATGTATTTTCATCAAGCATCAATCTAAACCTAATTGAACAAGATGAATCCATAATAATCCATTTGATCAAAGCAAAAAGAAAGAAAGAGATGAAGAGAGAAGTAGACAAATTGAACCACAACATTGATTCAAAATATCATCAAGATCAACCACCTTTCTTGGTGCATCAAGGTGATAAATCTATAATTAACCCAAAATACCAAAAATGATTCAAGTAATCATTTAATGATAGGTTTGAATTGATGAAGATTTATGCAAACAAAGTATCACTCAAAGTCCATTGATATTGATGAAACTTTTGATCAAAAAAATTATGAACCAAGTTACCAGAAGTGAAACAAAATTTAAATGACAAAAAGAAGCAAAATAAATCATTAGATAATTTTTTTAAATGATTTAAAATGAAAATAAAAAGGAAATGCCAAATGATCATAAAAGCATCAAATAAATGGCTACAAAAATTATGGAAAGTAAAAAAACTCCAAGTATCATTATCCAAAAAGTTGGACTAAAAAAGGTTTTAAAATGATCAAATTAAAATTGTTTGAAATCAATTTAAAAAGAAATAAAAATAAAATAGTAAAAAATATGAAATATCATTTTAAAATTCTGAAAAAATCACATAAGGTAGAAAATATTTTTAGGAAATTATGAAAAAAATTCGAGTAAAAATATTAATGGAGCTATTTTTAATTAATTTATGAAGAAAATGAAATTTAAAGGAATTAAGAAAGAAAAAAGAAAATAAAAGGGCAACGGATAGGTGAGGTGTCAACGCGTTGTTGGCCAGAGGATTTGAATTTTCCACTCTTGAGTGCGAAGAACTTCATCCCTAACTTCGTGACTTTGATTTTTGCAGAGTTTGAACTAGGTGTTCTTGAGCTAAAACAACACATGCTTCAACTTCCTTAACCATCATCGTTCATGTCCTTCACTCATGAATAATATATTTGTTCTGAGTGAAGATAATTTTGCAGAAAACGTGAAGAACCCTAGTTCTTCAAAATAAAATTAAATGCTTTAAATAATGAATAAATTCCAGATATGTTAAGGCATTTGATTAGTGGAACAAGACGAAGAGAATGGTGAAGAGTTTTTGTGAAATAGGAACTCTATCTACCTGTTCCAAGTGAGCTTCAAAGGTCCAAAAATGGTGAAATGGTTAAGGTACATGCAAGAGGTATTAACCTTATGTAATGCTTAAGTTAGCTTAAGATGAAGACGATGAAGCTTTCTGGGCAAAGATTTGAATTTAAAATCCATAGAAAATAGGGATTCGAATTTCTGGTTTTTTGAAGGTTTCGGGCTTGATTGTTGCATTTTTTTTGCTCTTCAATCTTGGAAATAAAGGGAAAAGGCTCATCTAATTATAGGGAAGAGAATGACATCATCATACATGCCATATTATTTTTCAATCGTGTGAGTCAAACTTGGAATTTTGTAGATCTAAAACGTGGGAATAATGGCATGGAATGTTTGACTTGTTGCTTATTTTAGGCCGTTTTGCTCACCACCAACTATGTTTCGCCATCAAACTCAAATTTTCACATGTGCAAAGTGGACCCACTTCAAAAATAACCACTTCAATTGGATGCTTGATTTAAAAATGACAGGCTTGCAAAGTTGAGGAAAAACCACTGAAAACTAAGTCTGGCATTAGGTCGACCATGTAATGGACCTAGTTTTGTACACAAGTGGCCTTCAAGATTTGAAGTACTTAGAGCTTGAATTGATTTGTGACCTCTAAGTTAAATTTATAGAGTACATCATCTGTGACACTTGGAAAAGAGAAATGCCCAGAAGTTGTAAACATTAAAGGAGTTATGATCTTTGGAACATAGGCATGTCATACTTGAAAATTTTCTAAGTCCACAAAATGACCTATGATTGATCAAAAACTTTGATGACCTTAGGAGCATAATTGTCCTTTGACTTGTGAAGAGAAGTTGTAGATGATGTCAAAAGGAATCATCTTCCAAAAGAATCACTAAAAAATGTTGAATAATGAAGAAATTATGATATTTTGAACTTAAGCTTGAAAAGTTGACTTTTTAGGTCAAACCACTTGCAAGCTTAAACTTTTCTTGCATTTCAAGGCACACTAATGATCATATGAACTCCTAATTATTAATTGGCAAAATACCCTTTTTAGTCCCTTAACTTTATCTCGGGGTCCATTTTAGTCCCTTAATTTTTAAAAAGACCAATATAGTCCCTTATGTCTTCAAACGGCGTCATTTAAGTCCTTTCCGTCTAATTCTCACAAACGGCGTCTATGTTAGCATGCGTGGCATCCGACGTGACGTCTATTAGCACGCGTGGCATGTGACATGTGTATCACCGAATTTATAAAAAATCCAAGAAAAGTCCAAAATTTTACCTTCATCCCAGATTCGAACACAAGTTATCTTTATGGCTGAAGAATTTGAATACCATTAGACTACCTTGTATTTGTTGTTATAATTTGCAAACGGAAAATATAATCACATTTATTTACATGAAACATATACCTTCCCCTCTCTTTCACTTATTGCAAATTGGAAATATAATCAAATTGCAAAATGGAAATACAATTTACTTAATCTTCAGAATAATTTGTTGCTACAGGCCTACAACCCTTCCCCTCTCTTTCACTCTTTCCAAAATTATGTTCTATGAACACAAATAATGAATATCTATGAAAACAAATATGAACATCAAAACAGCAAGAAAACAAAATAGTTCCAACAACAAAAAAATAAAGCATTAGATCTCATCATCTTCTAAGATAACCAGGGAAAATAGAAAAACCCATTCTCACATGTTCCCATGAAAGACTAGATTGAAGGTTATTTGATGCAAGGTTGAGGAATTCAACAAATTAACTAATCTAAAAATCATTTACTTGGTACCTGAAAATGATTAAAGTAATGGTGATGGAGATGATCTGGGTTTCTCTTATTTTTTCAACCCATAAACTAATAAGAATAAAACAAACAAATTAATAGAAAAAAACAAATTAAACAATCTGCAGAAAAAATATGCATTAAATAAAATGCAGAGAACACGACCTCTACCAGCAATTGAGAAACTACGCTTCAAACATTCTCTTTTGATTACAATTACAATTTTGATTTCCAATTGTGTTTCGATTTTAATTTCTTTTTCGATTTCAATTTCACTTTTCGGTTGTGTTTCAATTTCAATTTTGATTTCCAATTGTGTTTTGATTTCAATTTCACTTTTGATTTCCAACTATGTTTTGATTTCAATTTTGATTTTCAATTTCTCATTCGTTTCAATCTCTATCGCGTTTTCCAGTTCTGTTTCCATGAATGGATTAATCAGTTTTCCAATTTTTTCTGAAAGATAATGTTGTGTTCAAGTTCAGTTGGTGAAACTTTTGAAGGCTAATTTAATTTAATATAATGGGGTTTTAATTTAATAAGTGAACAATAGGCCAGTTGGTGGAGGTGTTACATGTCCTTATAAATGACTCCAGTTCGATTCTTCGTTGAGGAATGTTTTTTTGAAATTTTTGATGAATTTGGTATGAACATATGACATGTCACATGCCACGTCGGATGCCACACATGCAAACCTAAACATCATTTGTGACAAATAGACAGAAAGGATTTAAATGAGATCCTTTAAAGACATAAAGGACTACATTGGTCTTTTTAAAAATTAAGGGACCAAATTGGACCCCGAGGTAAAGTTAAGGGATCAAAAAGGGTATTTTGCCTTATTAATTCTTGATTTCCCTTTGATGAAAATTGGCAAAAGCTTGATGAAACTTGATGATAAAGGCATGAAAATAAACACATGAACCAAACTTAAATCAACTTTGAAAACAAAGCACCAAACTTGAACTTTTCTTGATTAAATGAAGTTGAATGAAGCTTGACATGAATATGACCTAAGATTATAGGTCATGCCTTGAAGTAAAAGCTTCTTGGATCAATAGTAGACCAACACTTTGACTTTGGGAATCAAAACTCTAATTTGGAAACCAAGCTTGTTCTTTTGGGAATCTTCAACCACAAACCAAGTAACCGTGAATCTTTAATTATCTTAGATCGTTGAACAAGAAAGAAACATATTTTTGTATTTTGAATAATGGTTAGTAAAAAGAATTTACAAAATATAAGCAAGTAAAGATGAAAAAAATAAACAAAAAGGGTGCTTGGTGATTTCCCACAAAAGTCTAACCAAAGGGTTAAGGGGATAGGAGAGTGTCATGCTTGTGATCCTTGGTTAGATGCAAATGATGTGATGATGAATGATAGGTGAAATCTTAGGGTATGACATTTCTTCAAAAAAAAAAAACTTGTCTCATTGTAATTATCTCTAAGTTGAAGGAAGAAGTTTGCCATCTGAATTCCAAACATGAAGGTATGACTAAATCTGTTCGTATTGAATTCTAAAAGTGCGAACCTCGAGGAAATTCTAGGTGTATGCAAGTCATCAAAAGACATAAAGAGAATTCTATATATTGGCGAGTCATAAAATTCCAAGAATATGTTTTTTGGAGAGAATATGGAGATGATATGATCTATAGGGGGTGAATAGACATGTTTCCTTTCAAAAAGCATTTTAAAGGAAACTACAAGTGACCTTCTTCTTGTCATATCTCCTGCTTCCAGAAGATTCTACTTTTTTAAGCTTCTTAGAACTTTTGAAGTTCTTGAACTTCCTATGCTTGCTTTTCCAGAGTTGGTTTACCCTTCTGGAGATCATGGACAGTTCATCTTCTTCTTCTTCTTCTTCTGATTCTTCAGAATCTTCTTCTTCAGCCTGAAAAGCATTAGTGCATTTTTTATAATTAGATTTTAATGCAATACACTTATCTTTCTTCTAAGGTTCATTTGCATCCAGCTCTATTTCATGACTCCTCAGGGCACTGATCAGCTCTTCCAAAGAGACTTCATTCAGATCCTTTGTTATCTTGAATGCAGTCACCATTGGGCCCCATCTTCTGGGCAAGCTTCTGATGATCTTTTTGACATGATCAGCTTTAGTATATCCCTTGTCAAGAACTCTTAATCCAGCAGTTAGCGTTTGAAATCTTGAGAACATTTTCTTAATATTTTCATCATCCTCCATCTTGAAGGCTTCATATTTCTAGATCAAGGCAAGAGCTTTAGTCTCCTTGACTTGGGCATTTCCCTCATGAGTCATTTTCAATGATTCATATATATATCATGGGCAGTTTCCCTGTTAGATATCTTCTTATATTCAGCGTGAGAGATAGCATTCAGCAAAACCGTCCTTGACTTGTGATGATTTTTGAATTGCTTCTTTTGATCATCACTCATTTCTTGAATTGTCAGCTTTGCACCACTAGCTTTCACTGGATGTTTGTAACCATCCACCAGAAGATCCCATAAGTCACCATCTAAACTAAGAAAGTAACTTTCAAGTTTATCTTTCCAATATTCAAAGTTTTCACCATCGAATACTGGTGGTCTAGTGTAACCATTGTTACCATTTCCATTGTATTGCTCAACAGAGCCAAATGTAGATGTAGTTGTTGGAATTTCACCAGCCATCTTGACTTAGCATTTTTCTCTTCCTGAATCTTTTCTAAACACGGTTAAGTGCTTGCACCTTAGAACCGGCGCTCTGACGCCAATTGAAGGATAGAAAAACACTTAAAAAGGGGGGGTTTGAATAAGTGTGACTTTAAAAACTATTAAGATAAAAACAATTACACAATGATTTTTATCCTGGTTCGTTGTTAATGAAACTACTCCAGTCCAGCCCCTTAGAGTGATTTATCTCACCTGAGGATTTAATCCACTAATCAACCTTGATTACAATGGTTTTCCACTTAGATACCTTCTAAGTCTTCTAGAGTATTTTGATCACACCTTGATCACTCTAGGAACCTTTTACAAATTAATGTAAACAAATTCTTACAAGAGTATTACACTGCTTCTTAATAAGCTATAATCACAACTGTGATATTTCTCTTAAGTTCTAGGCTGAAATCTCACTAAGATATTACAATGAAATGAGGTTGAAGATGAAGTTTGATAGCTTTTGATTCAACAGCGTTTCAGCAAGTTTGTACAAAGTTCGTAAATTGGTAACCTTGCTTCTGATCAGAACTTCACTATTTATAGGCGTTTTGAGAAGATGAACGTTGGGAGCATTTAATGCTTTGCGTGATCCATACAGCATTGCATTTAATATTTCACTCTTTTGTCAACTACCTCGAGCCTTGCTTTTCCTGCTTTTACTGACTTTGCCTTTAATAGCTTCTAACGTTCCTTTTGTCAGTCAGCGTAGCCTGCCATCTTGTACTTGATTCTGATCTGATGTTTGTAGATACAACGTTTGAATTAATCAGAGTCAAACAGCTTGGTGCAGAGCATCTTCTTATCTTCTGACTTGAAGTGCTTCTAGAGTGATACCATAAGAACTTCAGTGCTTCTGCTTCTGAACTCAAGTTCTTCTGATGCTTCAATAGACCATGTTCTGATTCTGCTTAACCATCTTCTGATGTCTTGCGAGAGCATGTTCTGATGTTGCATGCTGAACCTTCTGAGTCAGTGCTTCTTGCGCTGATTTTGTGCATACTCTTTATATATTTCCTGAAATGGAAATTGCATAGGATTAGAGTACCACATTGTCTTAAGCAAAATTCATATACATTGTTATCATCAAAACTAAGAATATTGATCAGAACAATTCTTGTTCTAACAATCTCCCCCTTTTTGATGATGACAAAAACATATATAATTGATATGAATTTGCAATCAGAATATCAGACGGCTAAAGACAATTACACAGTTATAGCATAAGCATATAAACATAGTGTGTGAATATGTCTCCCCCTGAGAATAACAATCTCCCCCTGAAACAAATACTGGAAGAATTTATAACTAAAAGACTTCCCTGAGTATTTTCCATTTCAGTTGAGACGTTCACATTTGCCTAGAACTTTAGAACATTCAGAGCTTCTGCTTCTTGCTTCCATAGGACAGCTTCAGAGCTTTGAATTTCTTCTTGAATCATTGCATGCTTGATTGTATCAGAACATTCTTGAATGTATCAGAGCATCATCAAAGCATCTTTACATCATGAAATGTTTCAGAACAAACTAGACAACAAAAGTCAGAGCATGAATGAATCAGAACATACTTTTAAGAAAGAGCATGTATCAGAGCAAACAGTTCTTAAAAGAAATATGTATCAGAACATATAATATGTATCAGAACATATGTATCAGAACATATAAGGGATAAGAATGTGTTAGAGCATATTTTATCACAAGAATATCAGAACATTCTTCCTTCTTGCTTCTGATCTTGAAGCTTCACAGCACTAAGCTTGCTTCAATTTCCATGAGCATGTTTCTATACATAATTGCTTTTCCCCATGTCTTTGCTTCTCATGTTGAGCTTTTTCAGAATGACTTCAATCCTGTAAAAAATCTCAAAGACATAGAACTTGCAAATAAAGTTAGAAATGTTGAGACTTAATCCCAGCAACTGATATAATAAATCAAATCAATTATCACATTTTCTCCCCCTTTTTGTCATAACATCAAAAAGCATAAAAGATTCAGATGAAAAACAGATAATATGAGAGAAGAGAAGATTTCATTGATTCATCAAAAGATATATCAGAAGATACAAAACATATGCAGGAAACAGATGCAAGAAACAAGAAACAACTAAGACCAAATGACTACGACTAGCCTAGCCTAGAGACTATCTTGGCTAGAAGGCCTTGAATCTCAGAAGTGCTTTCAGATTGCTTCTTCATGAATGAGCGGAACTCAGTGTGAGTGTCTTCATGCTTATCCAAGCGAGAAGCTAGATCAGCTTGATTCTTTTGGAGAGCCTCCATAGTCTTCACCAGAAGAGAGGATTCACCAGAAGAAGCTTCACAACCATCATTCAGTGGAATAACATGCCCAACAGAAGCATCTATCATGAGAATATCATATTGATTTTCCTCAACAGGAAGTTTCTCAGTAGGATGATTCTCAGCACTTTGTTTCTCAGCATCAGCTTCTACCATATAAGCATCTTCAGAATAATCTGGGGTAGGAAGATCAGAATCTCCATTCTCTAGAGCCTGAAGAATTGCAGCCAGATTCTTTGGTGGAGTAGGAGCAGCAACTTCTGAAGGGTAGACAACCTCAGGAATTACCATGTTTGGTGCCTTCTTAGAAGGATTCTCCCTTAGCCAGTTGAATAACCACTGGAAATCTCCAGTCAGAACAGAGTATGGGGGCTTCCATACAACCATGGCAAGACAAGGCTCTTGGTCAGACACATCTTCTGCAAGCTCATCAATAAATTCCTTTTCTTCAAGGCAATATCTGCACTTGAGATGACTGACCCAGAATTCTTCATATGATCTCAGAAAACCAAGATGATCTGGAGCTTCTGCTTCACACGCCTTCTGAAGCTTCCATAACTCATAGTTCATCTTCCTTCCGAAGATCCTCCAGAGATTTCTCATTTCAACATCATCCATCCTGGCATGATGTGCGGCCTTCAATGTCTCTAAACCTGTCTCCATTTTTATTTTTAACGACTCAAAACGTACACCAACAGAAAATTCCCGGCGGGATTTGAGTCTGGTGATAGCAGAATCTGGGTTCAGAAAGAAGTAGGGTTGGGGTTCTCTATCAAGAGAAAGAAAGGATTCTACTTCTTCTGACTCAGCGTCCAATACCACAAGCTCAGGTTCAGGATGAGGTTTAGGAGTGAAATTGCATTCACGAAACAATTGAGCCATAGAGCCAGTACTCTTAGAGTCTGATTCTGGTGAATTGTTGGTGACAGGGTTAGCAATGGGGGAATAGTTTGCATGAGGTGGAGGTTGAGAAATGGAGACATTTGAGTGAGGAGGATAGAGAGTTTGAAGGGGTTGAATGTCTAGGACGAGTGTATCAATGGAATGGTCAGAAACAGGGTTGGTTGTGAGTGAAGGAGGAGGAGTAAGAACTTTGGTAATGGGTGAAGAAGGAGGGGTGAGAACATTGGTGTGTTGGGGTGATTCTGCTGGGGCTGTTTCTGGTTGATTTTCTGGTTGAGGGGTAACCGGAACTTCTGTTGGTACAGATTCTGAATTTAAAACAGAGACAGAGATAGGTTCAGAAATATGTATACCTTTGGATATCTTCTAAGACCCTTCAGAATCAGCTTCAAGCCTTTTTCTTTTCTTCTTCTCATAGACAGATTTTACCTTGCCCAGAGCAATTTCTCTCTTTCTGGCAGTTTCCAATCTATCTTCTTCTTCTTTATCCACAACTTCTTGATTTTCTTCTACTTGCTGATTCACAGCTTCTTGAATCTCTTCTTCTTGAACAACAACTTCCTTTTTCTTCTTATTTTTCTTCCTCTTCTTCTTTTCAACTTCCTTCTCATCCTCTGCTTTCTTTTCTTTCTTCGACTTCCTCTTCTTATTCTTCTTCTCAGCATCTTCTTGTTCTACATTCTCATTTTCAACTAAAACTTCTTGATTTTCTTCAACTACAGCTTCTTCCACAGCAACATTCTCATCAACAACTGCCGCACCTTCTTCTTGATTTTCATTCTCCTTGTTAACAGAAAGACGATCAAACTTACGCTTTGTTCTTTGATCAGTGCATTTTGATGCATGTTCTTTTATGTTTGTACTTAGGCATTTCTATGGTTTGGTTTGTTTATTTTTCTATTTTATTATGTTTTTATATTTTAATTTATTTTTATTGTTATTTGATTTTCGTATTTAATTTTCAGCTTTAGCAGTCTGCACGGAAACGATCATAACTAGAGCTCCGGGAATCCGATCGAAGCGTTCTAGTAATCATCGGAAAGCTAAGAAAAAGAGCCACAATTCTCGTGTTGAAGTCGAAGTCAGATTCGGAACGGATATTTTCCAGAATTTCGTTTGAAGCTGCAGCATTAGTTTTATTTAGTTTTGGGTCGATTAGTTTGGGCCTGAGTTATGTTTGTTTGACCCAGTTCGGTTATGACCCGAATTCTTGTCTCTCCCATTTTACCTAGGTCTGGCCGTATTGTTTACATTCACGTTTATTTTTCACGACGGAATTTGGAAAGCTTCGTACGTTTGTAATGGAGAACTAATTACAAGGCAAAATCTGCTGATTACGGGTTCCATCATACTTTGAGGTTATAATAATTTTAATCAAGTTTTTATTCTGTTCAATTATATTATGTGATTATTGTTTTCTTAATTCAATTTTCATAGAGTATATTGATTTAATTCGATTGTTGTATGATCCTTAACTATAATCACGTTCGCGTTTGCTTAATTTGTTATCGTGTTTGATTAATTTGCGTTTGCTTAATCTGCGAGGGCTTAAATCCGTTTGCTTAATTCGGATCATAGGAACTCACAACATATAAAATTTGTTGCGCTTGTCAGTGAGTTTTGTAGTCGAATAGGAATGGATTAGGAGATTGAAATTATAATAATCAATGATAAGAACCGAAATCAGTAGATTAGCCATTTTAGCTTATTTGATAATCAATTATTTACTTTGTTTTTCATAATAGAATCCTAAACTAAAATAAACCCCCCTAAATCAATTTACTGTCGGTTAGTAATAACTAAGAATCCTTGTGAGACGATATCCGAGTTGTCGTTACTGCTAAACTACCGTTTTTATAAATTATTCATTTTTGATCTGTGCGCGACAGCGGACCAAATTGGCGTTGTTGCCGGGGATTCTTGTTGTTATTAACCGATATTAGAGTCATAGGTATAGTGTTATTTCTAGGATTTTTCTTGTTTTTTTTGTGGTGTGTTTGTTGATTTTCAGGGTTGCAATACCGGCTGCAGTACAGTGATAAGTTTTTCATCCTATCAGGTTTAATGGTTTTGCAGGCGAGGATCCGCATAAGCATCTAAAGGAATTTCAGGTTTTGAAGAAGCATAAGAAAGGAATTGGATGGACCTTGGATGACATTTATGATATTAGTCTGTCCACGTGTGTGCATAGGATCTCACTTGAAGATGCAACAAAAGTAGTGAGGCAGCCCCATGACCTTTGGTTCCTTGATGTTGTGGAAGATGAGAGCTTCTTCACGTGCCCATTTGACACTTTTACTTTTAGAAGAAAATTCTTTGATCCTGGAATAAAAGGCGAAGGAGCTAAACTACTTTTTAAGGACGATGAGCATTACCGAAAGCTACTCCATGAGAGCCCCACTTTGGAAGAAGAGAATGTAGAAGATCTCTCTTTGGGAAAAGTAGCTTATGTGATCACTTATCCTCCTTGATTCCTCGAGTGTGTTCTTTCCTTTCTCTCACTCTTATTTTATATTTATGTTCTTTCATTGAGGACAATGTATGTCTTAAGTGTGGGGGAGAGAATCATTTATTTGTTTTGTTTTCTTTCAAATTTTTTGTTTTTTTTTTTGTTTTCTTGTTTTGTTTTCAGTTTAAAAAAAATATAAAAAAAATGCATCGTTTTGAAAGTTTTAGGCTATAGACTGATTTGAGTCGAGTTTGCGGAGACTTGGGAAAAATTCATAAGATCGGTATTGTTTTAACACCGTAAGTCTCCTGCATATGGAAATCGATTTGAATTTTTTATTATGTTTTAACCTTAAATTCTCATTCTCTGACAGCTCTTGAGTAGTTTATTTCAGCAGTCGGCACCATCTCTCACACACTTTACACAGGGAAGCCGATGAATATAAGTGAATGTTCCGAAAAGAAAAAAAAGAAAAAAAGAAAAAGGTAATGCACCTTCTAAGTTTGGTGACCCTCACCCGGTCACTTAACCCAACGGTTGTGGAACCTTAAAAAAAAGATTTCAAGACTCTTTGTTAGTTGGTTCAGCGGTTTCTGGTGCTGAACTTGGTAGGGAGGATTACGGTCTGATCCCCCGCAACTACAACTGAGTAAACAAAGGTTTATGCCACGTAAGTACCAGAACCCCGCGTAGAAAAGGATCAGAGTCACTAACCGGTCGTCTTGCTATAAGTGTGTGGAGATAACGGGCTTAATGTGATTGCGCTTGAATGAAAAAGAGCAAAAAGGATGAGTAAGTTAGGCTATGGTATAATAATATGATTTGAATTGGTTTGTGTATTTAGGAGGCTTATGTCTGCATAACTGTGGTTAGTGTTCTTACGATATCCTTAGTGTGCAAGATTAGTACTTGTCGATGCAAACTTACCCGAAGAAGATTTGTAGCTTAGGATGAGTAACTGTTGATGTATTTGTGCTTTCTTTGTTTGGTTTTTCTTTTTGCTCGGAGTGCCAATTTGGTCCGCCGTCGCGCACGGATCAAAAACGAGTAATTTATAAAAACGGTAGTTTAGCAGTAACGACAACTCGGATATCATCTCACAAGGATTCTTAGTTATTACTAACCGACGGTAAATTGATTTAGGGGGGGTTTATTTTAGTTTAGGATTCTATTATGAAAAACAAAGTAAATAATTGATTATCAAATAAGCTAAAACGGCTAATCCACTGATTTCGGTTCCGACTTATCATTGATTATTATAATTTCAATCTCCTAATCCATTCCTATTCGACTACAAAACTTACTGACAAGCGCAACAAATTTTATATGTTGTAAGTTCCTATGATCCGAATTAAGCAAACGGATTTAAGCCCTCGCGGATTAAGCAAACGCGAATTAATCAAACACGATAACGAATTAAGCAAACGCGAACGTGATTATAGTTAAGGATCATACAACAATCGAATTAAATCAATAGACTATATGAAAATTGAATTAAGCAAACAATAATCACATAATATAATTGAACGGAATAGAAACTTGATTAAAATTATTATAACCTCAAAGTATGATGGAACTCGTAATCAGCATATTTTGCCTTGTAATTAGTTCTCCATTACAAACGTACGAAGCTTTCCAAATTCCGTCGTGAAAAGTAAACGTGAATGTAAACAATACGGCCAGACCTAGGTAAAATGGGAGAGACAAGAATTTGGGTCATAACCGAACTTGGTCAAACAAACATTACTCAGGCCCAAACTAATCGACCCAAAACTAAATAAAACTAATGCTGCAGCTTCAAACAAAATTCTGGAAAATATCCGTTCCGAATCTGACTTCGACTTCAACACGAGAATTGTAGCTCCTTTTCTTAGCTTTCCGACGATTACTAGAACGCTTCGATCGGATTCCCGGAGCTCTAGTTATGATCGTTTCCGTGCAGACTGCTAAAGCTGAAAATTAAATACGAAAATCAAATAACAATAAAAATAAATTAAAATATAAAAACATAATAAAATAGAAAAATAAATAAACCAAACCATAGAAATGCCTAAGTACAAACATAAAAGAACGTGCATCAAAATGCACTGATCAAATTCCCCCACACTTGAACTTTTGCACTCCGAGCAAAATTAAATCAAACTCAAGAAACACACAACATCTGTTACTCATTCCAGACTACAAACTCTTCTGCGGTTAAGGTTGCATCAATAGGTACTAATCTTTCACACTAAAGATATCGTAGGAACACAATTCCGCAATTGTGCGGTCATAAGCCTCCTGAACATACAAACCACTTCGAATCATGTTATTATGCCAAAGTCTAACTTACTCATCCTCCTTTTTACTCTTTTTCATTCTGGCGCAATCACATTAAGCCTGTTATCTCCACACACTCATAGTAAGGCTACCGGTTAGTGACTCTGATCTCTTCTTTTTTTTTGCATGGGGTTCTGGTACCTAAGTGGTATACCCCTTTTATTTCCCAATTGTAGTTGCGGGGGATCGGACCGTAATCCTCCCTACCAAGTTCAACTCCAGAAACCTCTGAACCAACTAACAACGGGACTTGAAATTTTTTTTGTAGGTTCTACAACCGTTGGGTTAAGTGACCGGGTGAGAGTCGCCAAACTTAGAAGGTGCATTCCTTTTCTTTTTCTTTTTTTTTCAAATAAAAATTGGATCACTCACTTATTTTCATCGGCTTCCTTACGTAGAGCATGTGTGAGATGGTGCCGACTGCAAAGATAAACTACTCAAAAGCTATTAGAGAATGATAATTCAAGGCTATGTCATAACAAGTATTTAAAACAATTTCCATACTCAGGAGACTTACGGTATTAAGACGATACCGATCTTGTGAACTTTTCCCAAGTCTCCACAACTAACCTCATATTAATCTATAGCCCAAAACTTTAAAAAATATACTTTTTTTAAGAGCTGAAAAAAATTGAAAGAAAACAAAACAAATAAATAAAAAATTGAAAGAAAACAAAACAAATAAATGATTCCCCGGCAACGGCGCCAATTTGATCCGTTGTCGCGCACGGATCAAAAACGAGTAACTTTAAAAAGCGTAGTACAGCGACAAATTAACTCAAGTATCGTGTCACGAGGATTCTTATTCTTATTAACTAATTACAATAACGATTAAAGGAGGATTTGGTTTAAGGTTCGATTTAACAAAAAGAGAAAATAAGTGATTTTGAAAAGTGATTATAAAATAAGTTGTTCTACTGTTCGGGTTCCCCACTTATCATTGATAATTATAAATCTAATCCCCAAGAGAATTCTATCCCCTATTCGATTACAGAAACAATAAACAAGTGCAATTGATGCTATATGGTTTATATTCCTATTATCCGAATTAAGCAAACGGATTCAGCACTCATGAATTAAGCAAACGTGATTTGACATACGTAAGTTAACGATAAAGCAACGTTAAATCACGAAACAGATCAAGGAACATAAACTGATCGAATTAAATCAATAATATTATGTATGAATCGAATTAAGCATGCAACACATATATAAGATTATTGAAAGGGAAAAGAATTGGGATTAAATTATAAAACCTCAAAGATTCGGTGGAACATGAACAGTAGATCAACACTAGGGATTAGTTCGCCATGGGATCGTACAAGCTTCGATTTTTTTGTGAATAGTGATGATGATGAACAGTACCGTGGCTGCTACCCTATGGGAAAATAACACAACCCGTTTTACAATCCAACTGGGTCATTCTTCTTTCTTTGTTGACAGCAATTTCTGGAGCAACTTCTGAAACATCTTCTCAGACTGCAGGCCTGGAAGTGGAGGCTTTCTTATGACTTACTCCAGTGGGATCATTATTGGCACCACCTTCCCTGAGAGTGTTAAGATATTGAACCTTAACTTCTGGCAGCTCATTTCTGAAAAATGTTTCAAACTCAGCAAGAAAAAGGCTTCTTCTGCTTCTTGCTCCAAGGAGAGGTTGAGGAACATTCCTAACAGCTTGAATAAGATTCATCTTTCTCAAGGTGTTGGCGTTCAAGAAACTTCTTGTAGCAGTGACAAGATCCTTGACGATTCCTTGAGCTTCCAAGTCTTCAATAGTCTTGGTATGAACCAGAAGATATGTAATGATTCTTCCAAAGGGAATAATATTTCCTTTCTTCATTCTGAACGCATTTCTGGAGTCTTTTACAACATGCCACATATGATTGAAAATGATGTAAATGATATCAACTTTCTTCTGAGTACCAATGCAGTACAAGATGTATTATTGCTCTTTGTTGACAAAGTTTGGAGAATGGGTTGCTTTTCTGTGATAGAAACACCCTAGAAGGATCTTGGTCCATACTTTGTAAATGTCCTTCATATCTTTGACATCTTTTGTTTTCTTCACATCTGTGTATAGTTCAGTCAGAACAGCATCCCAATCCGTTCTTTGATCAGATTCAAAGACACCAACAGGGTTTCTCAAATCGAACATCATTCTCAGAATGTTCTCAGTGATGACAACGAATCTTCCATGAACAAAAGATATAATTGCTTTAGGGGATACGACTGCATGAACCCAAAATTCTTTTACCAGTTCTGGATAAACTGGTCCACAGAACTCAGAAAACAATGAAGTCCATCCTTGAAAGAGCATGTTATCCTTGAGATGAAACTCGTGTTCTTCAAGACTATCAAAATCAACCATTAACTCACAAATTACTTCTAACTCATTCCTCGGAATCGAGCAAGTGATTACCGGAACAATCTATTGTTCTTCTTCTTGCTGATGTTGTTGAGAAGAGGAACCGACAAGTTGCGATGAAGAAGCAGCCATTTGAGCACAACTGAGATTACTGGTTTTCTTCTTGGGTTTGTGTTTAGGGTTAGAGAAAATGGCGAACAAATTGCAGAAATGCATGCAAGAGGAGAGAGAATGAGAGCGAAAAAGAATAAACGTTATGATGTGAGATGAATATATAGAGGCGGATTTGAAAAAGAATGCAATGAAATTATGAGAGTGAACAGTTACAGAATCAATTGAAATCAAATGCATTAAATGATGAATGACGTTAGGTGAGAGAACGTGATATTTGAAATGATTCGCACACTTACCTAGGGTGGCGTCCCATCAGTTGCACGCACGCTTTTACCTATAGAGTGAACACGTGTTCACCATCAGAAAGCGCTTGGTGACAGCTGTTTTACATTGATTTTGCTTCTGATTCTGATTCTGATTATGATTATGACTTCCATTCTTTAGAAAAGATCTCGTTCTGATAGGATCATCTTTCTTTCCAAGAATGACATCTTCTGAGTGAGCAGATGTGAGTCTAGAAGATCTTCTGACTGTTGGCTCTTCAGAAATTATGAGATTCTCTAAAGATGCAGCAACTTGATCTTCTGATCCTTTGCTTCTGAGATCTTCAGCTTCTGATACTTTGCTTCTTGGTTCTTCAGCTTCTGAAATTGAGATATCTATATCTGCAAAATTCTCAAACTGCTTTGGCTTTTCAAGACCAAGCTTATCATCAAATATGATATTGATTGATTCTTCAACAACCACTGTTTCAGTATTGTATACTCTGTAGCCTTTAGAGCGTTCAGAATATCCAAGAAGGAAACACTTCTTTGCCTTTGAATCAAACTTACCAAGATGATCTTTAGTATTCAGAATGAAACAAACACATCCAAAAGGATGAAAATATGAAATGTTGGGTTTTTTGTTCTTCCACAATTCATAAGGAGTCTTATTAAAAATAGGTCTTATAGAGATTCTATTCTTAATATAGCATGCAGTGTTTATTGCTTCTGCCCAGAAATGCTTAGCCATATTGGTTTCGTTGATCATGGTTCTGGCCATTTCTTGTAGAGTCCTATTCTTTCGCTCTACAACTCCATTTTGGTGTGGAGTTCTAGGGCAAGAGAAATCATGGGCAATACCATTTTCTTTGAAGAACTCCTCAAAGAATTTGTTCTCAAATTAGCCACCATGATCACTTCTGACCTTTATGATTTTGCACTCCTTCTCAGATTGAATCTGAGTGCAGAATTCAAAGAACACTGAATGAGACTCATCCTTGTGTTTTAAGAACTTTACCCATGTCCAGCGACTATAATCATCTACGATGACTAATCCATATTTCTTCCCTCTGACAGATGCTGTTTTGACTGGGCCAAACAGATCAATGTGTAGAAGTTCTAGCGGCCTAGAGGAAGAAACAACATTCTTAGACTTGAATGCAGGTTTGGAAAACTTGCCCTTCTGACATGCTTCACAAAGAGCATCTGATTTGTATTTAAGATTTGGGAGTCCTCTAACCAGATTTAGTTTGTTAATCTGAGAAATCTTTCTCAAACTAGCATGTCCTAATCTTCTGTGCCAGACCCATTGCTCTTCGGAAACAGACATAAGGCAAGTCACCTTCTGCTTCTCAAGATCAGAAAGATCAATCTTATAAATGTTGTTCTTTCTCTTGCCTGTAAATAGGATTGAGCCATCCTTCTGACTTACAGCCTTGCAAGACTTTTGATTGAAGATTATGTCATAACCATTGTCACTTAATTGACTTATGGACAACAAGTTATGAGCTAATCCATCTACCAGAAGAACATTAGTTATAGAAGGAGAGTTACCAGTACTTATGGTTCCTGAGCCAATTATCTTGCCCTTCTGTTCTCCTCCAAACTTAACTTCTCTAGCAGATTTAAGCACCAGGTCTTGGAACATAGACCTTCTTCCTGTCATGTGTCGAGAGCACCCAGAGTCCAGGTACAATGACATGCTTTCCTTTGTCTTCTTTGCAGCCAAGGATATCTGCAATGGGAATAATCTTTTCCTTAGGTACCCACATTTTCTTGGGTCCTTTCTTGTTAGTTCTCCTCAAGTTCTGATTGAACTTGGGTTTAGCATTATAAACAACAGGAGGTACAACATGATATTCCTTATTCTGAGTTACATGATATTTTCTAGGTTGTGTCACATGCTTCTTAGTGTGTGTAATGTGAAAGCTTTTGGCATGTGATGTGAGCCTAATATCATGGGAGTGGCCATACTTGAACTGATCATACAATGACTTGTATGTGATTTTCATATCATCTACAGGTTCAAGTTTGTATGGGGTATCACCCTCATAACCAATGCCAACTCTCTTGTTTCCAGAAACAGCATATATCATAGAAGCAAGATGACTTCTGCCAATACTTCTAGATAATAACTTTCTAAAGCTCAAGTCATATTCTTTCAGAATATGGTTAAGACTAGGAATGGATTTTTCTGAGTCAGAAGGAGATCCAATATCTTTGGATAATTTTAAAACTTTTTCCTTCAGTTCAGAATTTTCCACTTCCAGCTTCTTAGTTTCAGAATCAAATAGCTTTTTCAACTTTTTGTATTTGATACTAAGATGAGCCTTGAGTTCCAGAAGTTCTGTTAAACTGGAAACTAACTCTTCTCTAGATAGTTCAGAAAATACCTCTTCAGAATCTGATTCTGATATAGATTCTGATCCATCATCAACTGTGGCCACCAGTGCAATGTTTGCCTGCTCGCCTTCAGAGTCTAATGAATCTGAATCATCCCAAGTTGCCATAAGACCTTTCTTCTTGTGAAACATCTTCTTGGGCTTCTCCTTCTGAAGCTTTGGACACTCACTTTTGTAGTGACCTGGCTCATTGCACGCAAAACAAGTGACCTTCTTCTTGTCATATCTTCTGCTTCCAGAAGATTCTCCTTTTTCAAGCTTCTTAGAACTTTTGAAGTTCTTGAACTTCTTATGCTTGCTTTTCCAGAGTTGGTTTACCCTTCTGGAGATCATGGACAGTTCATCATCTTCTTCTGATTCTGATTCTTTATAATCTTCTTCTTTAGCCTGAAAAGCGTTAGTGCATTTTTTATAATTAGATTTTAATGCAATAGACGTACCTTTCTTTTGAGGTTCATTTGCATCCAGCTCTATTTCATGACTCCTCAGGGCACTGATCAGCTCTTCCGAAGAGACTTCATTCAGATCCTTTGCTATCTTGAATGCAGTCACCATTGGGCCCCATCTTCTAGGCAAGCTTCTGATGATATTTTTGACATGATCAACTTTAGTATATCCCTTGTCAAGAACTCTTAATCCAGCAGTTAGCGTTTGAAATCTTGAGAACATTTTCTTAATGTTTTCATCATCCTCCATCTTGAAGGCTTCATATTTCTGGATCAAGGCAAGAGCTTTAGTCTCCTTGACTTGGGCATTTCCCTCATGAGTCATTTTCAATTATTCATATATATCATGGGCAGTTTCCCTGTTAGATATCTTCTCATATTCAGCGTGAGAGATAGCATTCAGCAAAACCGTCCTTGACTTGTGATGATTTTTGAATTGCTTCTTTTGATCATCACTCATTTCTTGTCTTGTCAGCTTTGCACCACTAGCTTTCACTGGATGTTTGTAACCATCCACCAGAAGATCCCATAAGTCACCATCTAAACCAAGAAAGTAACTTTCAAGTTTATCTTTCCAATATTCAAAGTTTTCACCATCGAATACTGGTGGTCTAGTGTAACCATTGTTACCATTTCCATTGTATTGCTCAGCAGAGCCAGATGTAGATGTAGTTGTTGGAATTTCACTAGCCATCTTGACTTAGCGTTTTTCTCTTTCTGAATCTTTTATAAACACGGTTAAGTGCTTGCACCTTAGAACCGGCGCTCTGATGCCAATTGAAGGATAGAAAAACACTTAGAAAGGGGGGTTTGAATAAGTGTGACTTTAAAAACTCTTAAGGTAAAAACAATTACACAATGATTTTTATCCTGGTTCGTTGTTAATGAAAATACTCCAGTCCACCCCCTTAGAGTGATTTACCTCACCTGAGGATTTAATCCACTAATCATTGGGCTTGATGTTAAGCTTTGGGACATCCTTGAGGATGGCATTGATATTCAAGTAATTGGAGTGGAAATGTTTGTTTATAGAAGAGTTCTCACACCAGCTCAAAAGAAAGTGTACATAAAACACCACAGAGTAAGAGGTATTATTGTTGATGCTCTACCTCACTCTGCATACATAAAGATCATAAATAAGTCAACTGCCAAGACTCTCTTTGAATCATTACGTGCTACCTACGAAGGTAATTAGCAGGTGAAAGAAGCTAAGGCCAATCTTCTGGTTCACCAGTATGAACTCTTCAAAATGAAGGATGATGAAGACATTGAAACCATGTTCTCTAGGTTTCAAGTTCTTGTATCAGGCTTTCATGTTTTGAACAAGACTTATACATCTGTAGATCATGTAAAGAATATTCTAAGGAGTCTTCCTGTGAGATTCAGACTTAAAGTTACAACTATTCAGGAAGTTAAATACCTGGATACTTTAAGTCTTGAAAACATGATGAGAAACCTTCGTAGACATAAATGGAACTGAATGGAGATGAGCCTATGAAGATGTCCAAGTCAATAGCTTTAAAATCTACTATTGAGAAATCTAGCGGTAAAGCTTCCATATCCTCAAGAGCCAGCAAATCAGAAGAAGCTTCTGATGAATGAGTTTCTGATGATAACTCAGATGATGAGTAAATGTCATTTATCATTAAGAGATTTCAACATATGGCCAAAAGGAACAAGAGATTATTTGGTAGAAGTAGTGGCTTCTGAAGCTCTAGTTCCAAAGACAAAGAAGATGACCAAAAGATCTGCTACACCTGCAACAAGCCTGGTCACTGCAGATCTGATTGTCATGATTTACAGAAGAACAAGTCAAAGAACGGAAGCTTCTAGAAGGACTGAAACAGATTCAAGAAAAGTCTCATTGAAAAGTGGGATGAACTTGATAATGAAGGAAGTTCTGACAAAGATGAATGATAAGTAAATCTGGCGTTGATGGCTCTCACATCAATTGATGCAGAATCTGAATTCTGCTCTAGTTCAGAATCAGACGAAGAAGATGAGGTATTTCATTCAATATCTGATGAGTCGTTGTAAAGAAAAAGCAAGACACGTGGAAATATTAAAGAGAGATTGTGATCTTTTGAAAGAAGAATTAAAAATGTCTCAAGACAAATTTAAATCTCTTGAAAAAGATCATAAGGCTTTCTTAGATAAAGCTTCTGATAAAATATTAGATGAGCATGAGGTAGCCCTTCAAAGATTTATCAAAGTTCTAAGGGATCCATGACCAATGACCTTAAAGTCAAAGATTCTGAATAAACCAGAACAAAGACCATATGCACCAAAGAATCTAAAGGGTTCATAAACTAATTTTAAGACTCATCTAAGACAAAAAAATTTATAAACCAAAAGTCTGGATTGAGCCTAGGCATTACTATCAGGCAAAAACACAAAACAAGAAAAAGCCTATTAGAACTAGCAGAAGACCCGTAAGAGTATGGGTACCTAGATCTCAAATTATATTTGATGTAGATATGCCCAAAGGAATGAACAAAACTACAATTCTAGTACTAGGACAATGGTTGGCTACTAGATATTAAAGAAAGAAGGCATACATTCTGAATCCCAACACTGAAAAAGGAAGCAATTGTGGATTTATTCAGCATCCAAATGCAAGCTCCTAAATATTCATTGTGTTAGGTTTGAAAAGGTGGAATTATTTTAACATTACTTAGACATATGAATTTGTAGTGTTTATAAAGTTTGGGCAACCCTCACCTTACAAGTCGATTTTGTAAGGTTGAGTTAGGTTTAACCACAATTCTAAGATAGTATCGAAGTCTATCCAAGATTTGTTGGGCCACCTACTATCAAGTTATTTCCGTTATGCCATCCATCATTTATATCCATGTGCCAAGTGCAATAGTGTTTGGTGTGAGGGGATGTGTTAATGATTCTCACGTCAGATGAAATATGACCTAAAATATGTTTATAAGTGGGGGACAATCCTCCCCTTACAAACCAGTTTTGTCAAATTAAGTTAAGCTCAACCATAATTATAAGAATCTCATTGCATCATTTATATACAGACACCAAATTCAATAGTGTTAGGCATGAGGAATTGTCTCGTGACGTTGATCAAATGCCTCAAGAGAAATTATCTTCAAAACTTGCAATAATTTTTCTAATTAGTATCAAGAAATGGATCTTGGAGTTCGAATAGATTAGGAAAAAACTAATCATATGAATTCTCTAATAACTAATACAACGTTGAAATCATTTAGGCATAAAATAGATAATAATCATGAAATGATGAATATGATTACTCCTCAAGTTGACAGTGTTTAACTATGTGATCGAAAAACACTACAACCATGTATCATGTGTTGATTAGACAAATGGGTGGAATAATGAATATAATTGGTGCACCTAACGAGGGTGACAACAATGTTCATAATATAATTCTTCAAGTAAGACAAAACATAGGTAACCCTAGGAGGTGATCTGTTAGTGAAAACTTGAGATTTGAGGGTGTGCTTCTCTCAAAGTCTTAGGTTTGAATTTCACTAGCTGTTAACAACTCTTGTGTTGGACTAGTCCATAGATAATAATATTTGAGCTTATAGCTAATTATTTGTATGTTATACCAATCTGTAAGGTCTGTACTTGTTGATATCATTGTATCCTCTGCAAGTCTAACAGCTTAATGTTACTGCCATTACACATTATTATCATTACAAGACCAAAGAAAATAAAAATAGAGAACATATTCTAATTGAGAAATCATTACATCAATTTGCAATAGAAGATATTCAATTGTACCTATTCATAGGTAACTCTTTTATGTGTAGTATTCAAGATAACAACAAGTTACAAGTAACAAATTCATGTGATGTGGTGTTAACTCCTATACATATTTCATTATTCTAGTTTTGCTTTTGATAGCATACCAATATTTGACCATAAGGTACATAAGAATAAAAATGTAACTCTATGGTCAAATAATCATGTACAAATCACCTCAACCATTACATGGCTTAGGGAAGGTATATTATGGATCATATATATTTAAGCAAATATATGGAAATTAACATATACTATCTTTCTGAACACTGTATACTTCTGCAGTAGTGTAAGTTGTTCTGATTTGATTCTGCTTTCTTCGATATCGTAAAAAGCTCACATTGATTTAAGTTGATGCTTACATTGTTGTTGGGACCAATAGGCATGAGCAGCTAAGACCCTGTCGAGAAGCTCTTGAGGAACTGGTTCTCCTCTCCTTTGTTGAGGGGAGATTCTCGCTGTGTGAACTAATGTCTTCCACTTATCCTGCAGTATTCCAAACATCGCGTTAGAGTTACCAAAATGCAAATAGCGCGTAGTTATCAACACACTTTTTGTGTGTGTATTAGTACGAGTGGATTATTTTTTATGTGCGCACACGCATATGTATGCATATTCTAAACCCTTCAAGAAGTTTTCTAACACATGTGCGTGTATGTATGCACATTCTAACCCTTCGAGAAGTTTTCTAACGCATGCGCGCGTAGTATGCACGTTCTAGCACTTCAAGAAGTTTCGAACATAGAGAAGCATAAGTTCGATAAATCCTTCACCTTCAAATCCACATAAGTTCGATGCTTTGCATTGTCAAAAGCGCGTTGTTTGACATCACGCCATCTGCAACATACACATAATATTTAATACAACCTCCATTCACAATTATAAGAATTACAAAAAAGAAGAATCATTAACCAAACCTTCCGGTTCCTAGTTTTTCAACTGCCTGAACCAATGCTTCTACTTCTAGAACAGAAAACGGCCTCCTGATACGGCGCTGTCCAAAGTCAGGATTCCCTGATTTGCGCCGATACGGAACCACAGCTAAAGCATCCATGTTGATGGCAGGAACTGTGACCAGAGCGCGGCATTTTGACATGTTATTATTGTTAGCTGAAGTATCTCCTAGAGAGGAGACCCCGTTAAGATCACCTTCCGCACAATTTTCAATTTTGACCGTAGAACGTTCTCGAGATACATTATGTGTTCCTTGTTGTAACATTAAAGACGTCGATTGCCTGTTTATTGAAAACGAACAAATTAGTAACAAAACTTCTCTGAGGCATATGTTTGCAATGGAAATCCAAACATGAATGTTACCTAGATAGCTTTTGTCGTGAACCAGTGGTTAGGAAACAAGGGTCGTCGTTGTATGACGATGACATTCGATTATGTCTTGGCTCCAACATGAATCCTAACCTATGACGTTTGTCATCTTGAGAGATCCCGGTCTGGATCAAAGTTTTGCTGTCATCTCGAATCTTCTTTCCCTGAAGAAGGATGCCTACATGTAGTTCGTCTCCAAGTATAGCTGTCACAGCTTCCATTACTGTCCTCTGCAAATATTAACAAAATAAAGCTAGCCAATAGACATTGTGAGCGCACGTAAAACGATAGAATGGATTGTTTATCGTAGTTACTATTACTGACACTTACTTTATATACATTTGAAATATACTTTATAAGCTATCTTGAAGAGGTTATGGACATGTCATAAGCTGTTTTCATCGCTGTCTATCATCAGATGAGGTTTAATCACATACCTTGAGTGAACCGATAGTCGCAGTTTCAGGTATATCGATAAAAAGCTCGGGGACTTTAAAGGATTTTATGCTAAGCTTCACTGCAACGTACATAATAAACCATGTCAAATTATTTTCATAAGCTCTTCCAAATAGTGTCACAAGTGGTTATGCCACTAAATAAGTTCAAATAAACCGATTCAAATTCCAAACAGACACTGAATTAGGATTATTTGTTTAAATGTGTCAAATCATTTCGTGAACTTTCCTACCATTACAACCCTTGGACGCGGGATGTGCTTGTTGATCAGCCATAGAAGATGATTCTTCAATTACTGTAAACAATAGTTTCGGTCATTGAGCCAAAACTTAAAAAACAATCCTAAAAGGAAACATAGATTACAAATAAAAGTAAAAAAAGCGAAGTACGCAACCATGCATTGTTGCACCTGCACCGTGGTTTGTACCATTAACCCTTGGACTAGAAGAATCAACTATGCCTTGACATTGTGACCAGCTATCAGACGTAGACGATGAAGTTTGATAGAAAAACTTCCTTTTCTTAAATGGATACATCCTTTCGGAATTTTCAAGCACAGAATTGTCCCCGCTATTGTTCTCATCTGTGTCATAAAGAATGTGCAAAATAATGAATACATGCATCAATAGAGATGGCTTTGCTTGAATCAGCGTTATCAATCGCGGATAGCAGAAAATAGAGGTTTGCTGAATTTCTTAGACGCTACAATGTTATAGTGCCGCTATAACCACTATTTGACAATCACGATTAGGAACACGAAACTAAACAAAAAATCAACTGCGAGTAAAGCTACAAACCATTCACCAAATGACTTGCATCCTTAACCTTTATCATATCTGGTGGCGAGCTGGGTGATCCAGATATCTTATTCTTTGAGTTCAGTTGAGTGCACCTAACAAAGTTTTCGTCATCATCTCTATTAATTAATTTCCTAGTACCGGAACCATTTGGTAAAGAATTAAGATTCATGTGGCTACGACCCTCCAATGAAGGCTTTTCCACGTGATTTTCCGCACTGCAATCTTTCGATGCTTTTTGGCCTGGTTCTATTGATCCGTCCGATCTGTTTTTAATGCGGATGATTTTCTCGTTCGTATTTCTCAATTTCACACGTTCATCTTCCCTTTCAAGAACATTCTGTCCTTGTCCTTCAAGATGGTTTTCGTGTAAAGAAGAATCGCCCATGACTCTGCAGAAAGTTTCATAGAACACGGCATTGTTGCATGATGTAAGGTTAGTCGTTTCCAAAATCCAAAAACATCAAGCTCATCTTTGAACTATTTTTTTTCATCGGCATGTGCAACAAAGTAGAAATTCAACATTTACCTTTGGTTTTCATGATTCACTTGCAAACCAGGGACACAACCGGAGACAACTTCACTACAAGTTCCATGCTCAAATTGCTCCTCCTTAAACGGTCCGGCTTGATTGTCTTGTTTGTTTTCCTTTACACTAATACCAGAAAAAGAACGAGGATCTTTCGCAGACGCAGCAATATCAGGAACCGAACTCTGATTCTTCTGCAAGAGATTGCCAGCTACACTAGCCAAAATATCAAATGCCTGTATCTGATTGCTGTCGGGTTTCTTCCTGATCTTACCTCTCCCCTAAACATGTATATTTGAATCAATAAGAATGTTACTAATGATAGGGAACATAAGTAGCACAAACACTTTTGATCGAAGTTTTATCTGGTGTCCGACACTAATATGACACATACACCTACATTGAATCAATTCCGTTTTCTTAAACGATTATCGATATCCACGTGTCAATGTCTGTGTTTCATAGCGTACGAGAATAAAATCAATGGCCTACCCTAGGAGATCTCGAAGCTCGAGGAACGGAAGGAACTTCATAGCCACTAAAACCATAATCCAACCTCTTCTGCATAACCATATCTCAGAAAATCATTCCTATAAGAAAAAGTCATTCGATAAACATAAAACCAGCTTCCTTGAGTTCTGAAGACACCCCTTATTATACAACCTGTAAACATAATCAAATTCAAATACATCAAACAAATACTCCATAATAACAAGAATATAAATCAACAAAAAGTATTGAAAGCTTACATGCACATGATCATTAGAAGAACAGGTATTCGCCTCTTATCCGGTTTGAAACTGAAGCAGATACATACCCTACAACATTTTCAAAACAAACAAAAACCAGAATTGTTACATAATGATCCTAACTATCCAACAACAACAACAGAAAAACAAAAATCACTATGAAAAACCACTGATGAAGAAACAATGACAATATAAATAATCATTTTATTCAATACATTGGTCATATGGATCTTCAAACCACCAATGACCCTTTTAAGGAAACAACATCTGACAAAGTAATAAATTGAATAAATCTAGAAAAGAAATGGAGGGAGATTTGTATTAAACAATGCAAATTGAGGGGGGGAAAGTAACACCAAAATGATGAAGAAAAACCAAACAAAAGTACAAAATACTCATAAAAAAAGAAACCTTTTAGTGTTGAATCATGAAAACAAAACAAAAAACAAAAAAATCACATTTTTTGGGTACCCTTTTAAAAGTTAAAAAGAAATGTTGTTGAAAAAAAAAGTTTCTGACCTTAGAGAATTGTGGTACTATTATGTCTGAAAGAATGAACAACAAAAACCTCCTGAAAAACCATACAACCTTTGTGTTGTTCTTAAACCCCTCACAAGTAACTGTTTCCAAACGTTTGACCATTTTCACATATCCTAGGAATGGAGTAACCGGTAACTAACATGTGTTTCTACCGGATATAGAAGGTTTAGTACTTAGATTTGACCGGTTCTTGTGTTTGGGGTGATCCACTCACTACTCTCTTTATGTCACTTGTTTGCTTAACATATGGCATACTCTCCACTCATTTGGGGGGTTTTTCATCATCTTATCTTATTCACATAAACAACACACAAATGATTTCTAAACTCTAGCTACATTTTGTGTGAATTTGCTAACTAGTCCCTTTACATTATTTCATTTTATTTACAGTTAATACAAATAATACTAGTGTCTAGATGTGTAGGATACCCATATATAGTAATGCTTGATCAATCATAATTATATGTATGTGATGAAATTTTCATATGTCTAACAATTAAACCCCAAAATAATATATCAAAATGAAATTGAAAAGAAAAAGAATAAAGAAATTGTTTTATGAGCTTTTGATTATCTATATAACTTTTTTTTAATGAAAATCCATATAGACATTTTTGTGTTTTTCTTTTAACCAATAAGAAAATTTTATTTCAAATGGGTGATTTCAAAGTTAATTTATTGATGCAGTTATGGGTGACAAAACGGGTTCGATCTGTTAGGCGTATCTGTTTTGTCCGCACATTTTAGCGGAACGGACAAAGATTTTAGTCTTGCAGCCTCTAATATGTCGGCCCTGCCCTACTCCTTATTTTGCGAGTGAGGACATTAACATAAGTTTTTGAAATTTTAAGCTAAAAAGTTGTAGAGTCCATGGACCTGTCTTGCCCAGCCCTCATTTTTTTACAAGGCGGAACAAAGTTTTAAACTTGCGCCCTACACAATGTCGACCATTCCCAGTCCCTTTTTTTTTGCGAACTTTTGTGGAACGGACCTAAATGGGACAGGCATGCCCGTTTGCCACTCCTACCTAGAGTTTTCTCAGACTTCAATTTTTACAGATAGTAGGTAGATGGGCTACATTGTGGGCCACCGTATTAGGCTTACGTGTCAAAAATAAAAAAGTGACATTCTCGAACCATAAAATGTTTATCAAATTCTTCTGGAGATGATGCTCATCGTCGTTCTTCAGTGTGGTTTCGTCTTTGATTTTTTGCTCTCATGCCCCTCAATTATGTCTAGGCGACTTTCGCTATTTGATTAAAAGATTATACGCTTGAAGCCACTATCGTTCGCTAAATCCATGGCCATTAGCATCGCAAGGATCTCATCTACCATATTAGTCCCATTATTCATCTTCACTTTGGATGTACCTTCATGGGCGGTTTTGAGAATTTCCCATGCATCCTTGGCTACTTCACATGTATTCACCAACCTATAGATGTTCTTGTCAATTCCATTGAAGATGGCATTTAGGGCTTTAGCATTGCCAAGCGCAAGTTCATCCTCTTCTTTGTCCCAGTCTTCTTCAGGCTTTAGTACAACAGTGGGTTGTTTGTCTACTCCTATAACAACAGGATGCTTCCATCCTTTCAATACTGCCTTCCAGATTTGGTTGTCTATGGACTTCAAAAAGGCTACCATACGAGGTTTCCAATAGTTATAATTGCTTCCGTCCAGAACAGGTGGTCTGTTCAAAAATCCAACTTCCTTGTCCATCGTACCAGAAAATAACCTCCCTAGATCTCACCCAGATGCAGAGTAGGATGCCCGCTCTGATACCAATTGAAATTCTGGTATCAGATATGTGATGTCGAATGAGATGTCACGACACAAATATTTGTTAATGGAACAAGCTAACAGCAGTAATGATAACAGTAAAAATACGTGCAGAAAGTAAAGAACACAGCAATATGCTAACCCAGTTCGGTGACAAACACGCCTACTCTGGGAGCTACCAAGCCAAGGACGAAACCAATATCCGATAGTATCAATTCAGAGTTAAACTCCCCTGTTTACAACTCCTCACTTAATCACTACACTTCCTATGGTTTCTACCTAAGACTCACCTAAGTATGAGGCCCTCCTCAAATCCATTCAGTCACAACACCCTGTGATAAAATAACACACGCAATAAAAACAGAAGACACTCTTCCAAGACACACAATCTTCAATGCTTAAAAGCTTATGAGGACGAAATACTCGCCTTGCTAACAGCTTCGGAGATCACACAGCATTCAACACCTACAGGTTTGTGAATGCACACATATGGAACTTACAACACAGAATCCTTAACACAATGTCGCGCCGCACAATTAGGATTAGTTGAGCTCTTTTAGATCAACAATAGCCAACAGTCATGGTCTTAGGCCAATCATTAAATAGGTTTCTAGAACACCCAATAAATCTTTCAAGAAATTAGGTCATCTTGAGATTACGCAATCAAAACACACAATCAGTTAAACAGCTGACAACAAAAAGCCTAAAATAGAAATTGTTGCTCGATTCAGTTTCAGGAACCTAAGATGTTAAGACATCTACTTTGACATCTACGCAGAACATATTAACAATATGTTTTACCAAAATTGCTGCCAACACAGAACCAACACATGACATTATACTTGTAGTTGGCTTGTTATTTCATGAATGCTATTTTCACCCTGGTCAAGAGCGTACATATGAATCTGATTGTATCTTTAATATGCGTCTAAGAAAGATACCAAATGGTAGCCGGCAGAATTATCGATGAGTTGGTTGATGTTCGGTAGGGGATATGAGTCTTTTCAACATGTGTGGTTAAGATCGGTGTATTCAACACACATCCTCCATTTGCCCGACGCTTTTTAACCAAAACCACATTAGATAGCCATTCAGTATACTTCGTCTCTGAAATGAACTTCGCGTTTTATAATACTCTAGTTCCCCAACGATAATTTAATAAAAATTAGAGTAATTTATTTCTTAAATTAAAACACAATATTCATGATGCTACACTTTACCAGATTATTAAACCCTGTTCAATCATGCATAGCTAGATACATAGCACAATCAAGTGGATGAACCAACAACAAATATAACATAGTTCTGAACTTTAACTTCATTAACGCAACAGAAAGAAACATATTATTCTTCAAAATCCTCAACAATAGGAAGAAACAGTTATTCAATTAAAAAGGAGTTCTTAATACTCCAACAAATCAACAAAATTAAAATGTCAACATAATAAAATAGACAACCGTTCACCCCCTAGTGTTACATATCAGAGCACAGATGTTGACTCATAAAATAAGAATAGCAACCTCTTCTGGACTCGACAACCTCGTACTACTCCTGATTATCTACATGATGTCGTATAAAGCATCATTCCAACATAATCGTGAGATATCACAATAATATAATAAATTATATAATAATAAGTATTCAACATATATCTCATGGAGGTTATCACAATACACACTCTACATTTTTATATCATCGGTAACAATTTGAGTACATAATAATCACACAAGCACACGCAATCCATCATTCATATTGGCATATAATTTATGCATCAACCATACAACTCAACATCATGCAAATAATTCATCTTCATGTTATGGGACTGACCCGACTCGATGCATGTGGTACCAACAGAGCATAAGCTCTCTCTATAGTACCAATTTGGGCAGAAACTGAAGGATAGAAAAACACTTAGAAAGGGGGGGTTTGAATAAGTGTAGCTTTAAAAACTTGACCGATAAAAATAAATTGCACAGTTATTTTTATCCTGGTTCGTTGTTAACTAAACTACTCCAGTCCACCCCCGCAGAGATGATTTACCTCAACTGAGGATTTAATCCACTAATCGCACGGATTACAATGGTTCTCCACTTAGTCAGCAACTAAGTCTTCCAGAGTCTTCTGATCACACACTGATCACTCCAGGAACAACTGCTTAGATACCCTCTAAGACTTTCTAGAGTATTCTGATCCACACGATCACTCTAGTTACAACCTGCTTAGATAACCTCTAAGACTTCCTAGAGTATTCTGATCCACACGATCACTCTAGTTCCTTACAACTTAATGTAATCAATTCTAAGAGTATTACAATTGCTTCTTAAAAGCTATAATCACAAACTGTGATATTTCTCTTATCGTTTAAGCTTATTCTCACTAATATATTACAACAGCAATGTAGTGAGCTTTGATGAAGATGAAGATTCTGAGCTTTGAATAGAACAGTGTTTCAGCAAGTTAATATGAGTTGTTTTGTTCAGAATCGTTAACCTTGCTTCTCATCAGAACTTCATATTTATAGGCGTTGGAGAAGATGACCGTTGAGTGCATTTAATGTTTTGCGTGTTCCGTACAGCATCGCATTTAATGTTATACGCTTTTGTCAACTACCTCGAGCCTTGTTCACGCTGTGTCTACTGACGTTGCCTTTAATAGCTTCTAACGTTCCTTTTGTCAGTCAGCGTAGCCTGCCACATGTACTTCCTTCTGATCTGATGTTTGTGAATACAACGTTTGAATATCATCAGAGTCAAACAGCTTGGTGCAAAGCATCTTCTGATCTTCTGACCTTGAAGTGCTTCTGAGCGTGATACCATCAGAACTTCAGTGCTTCTGATCTCATGTTCTTCTGATGCTTCCATAGACCCATGTTCTGATTCTGCTTCGACCATCTTCTGATGTCTTGCCAGACCATGTTCTGATGTTGCATGCTGAACCCTTTGAGACAAAGCTTCTGAGCGCTGAATTATGCATACTCTTTATATATTTCCTGAAAAGGAAATTGCATTGGATTAGAGTACCATATTATCTTAAGCAAAATTCATATTATTGTTATCATCAAAACTAAGATAATTGATCAGAACAAATCTTGTTCTAACAGAAACATGCCATAATCCCTCAATAATTTTCCAATCCAGACCAACAACAGGGCATAAGCCCTCAACCATGTATGCATGCAACTCTAACATACAACAACATAATTATGAAATTACAAAGTGTAATCTCTAAACATTCTGCCATTCCTTGCCAACAACACCGACATCATTATGCATTATATTATGCAATTTATTTTACCATCATTCCTGCAAAATCATTGTTAAATCACAACTAAATTAATCGCAACTTCAGAACTTGAATTTCTTTAGATCCCTAGAACACTCATAGCTTCTGATTCCTGCTTCTATTTAGGACAGCTTCAGAACTTGAATTTCTTTGATCATCAGAACATTCACAACTTCTGATTCCTGCTTCCATCTAGGACAACTTCAGAACTTGAATTTCTTTGATCTTCAGAACATTCACAGCTTCTGATTTCAGCTTCCATTTAGGACAGCTTCAGAACTTGAGTTTTCTGGATCTTTAGAACATTCACAGCTTCTGATTTCTGCTTCCCTCGGATAGCTTCAGAGCTTTGAATTTCTACCAACATCACTTCATGCTAGATTTGTATCAGAACATTGTTGAATGTACCAGAGCATCATCAGAGCATCTCTACATCCTGAAATGTTACAGAACAAAAACTAAACGACCAAAGTCAGCATGAACGAATCAGAACATAAAATGTATATTAGAACACATGATATGTATCAGAGCCATATAGGCTAAAATAATGTATCAGAGCAAATAGAATTTTGTCAGAGCAAATAGACAAATATGGATCAAATTCTATTATCAGTGCTTCTGATTCTGAAGCTTGACAGCACTCAGCTTGCTTCAGTTTCCATAAGCTTATTCTTTTTACAGAATAACGCTTCTTATGGTTTTGCTTCTTGTGTGCTTTGAAGATTCTCTTCACTTCTTTATACCTGCAAAACACTTAAACCATATAGAACTTGCAGTTCTTGTTAGTGAAAGCAACTGATTAAATCAAATCATTTATCACATATTTCTCCCCCTTTTTGTCATATCATCAAAAAACAGAAAAGATTCAGAGACAAACAAAAAGAAACACACGGAGGAAGAAGATGATTTCATTGAAGTTCAAACATCAGGTACAGAAGTACATGAAGATAAGTAAGATCAGATGCACAAAAACAGATGCAACGAAAAGAAAGAAACAACACAGACTCAATCTAAGATGGCCCTAGCCTTGACAGGATCTTGGCCAGCATCTCTTGAACCTCATTGTTGTGTCCATCTTGCCTCACCATGAAAGCTCTAAACTCAGCATTGAGTGAGCTTTGCTCATCCTGTCTCTTCTGAATTTCTTCCAGAGTCCTTGCAAGACGAGAAGATTCATCAGAAGAAGCTTCACCGCTTTCAACCACAGGAATAGCAACTTGATCTGTAGCTTCCATGGATAGATCATTTGCAGGGATTTCCTCAACAGGATCTGATTCAGCAACATGATCTTCAACATCTGCTTCTTGCATAGAAGCATCTCCATATTCTGCAGCAGGAATTTCCGAGTCTCCATTCTTAAGTGCCTGAAGAATGGCAGCTAGATTCCTGGGAGCAGAAGGACCTTCAACTTCTGGTGGGTCAACAACTTCTGGAATGACCAAGCTTGGGTCTTTCTCAGAAGGGTTTTCCCTCAGATAGTTAAAGAGAGTCTTGAAGTCTCCGAGCAGAACAGGATAATCAGGAATAAAGATAACACTATCCCTGCATGGATTTGCTTCCATTTCAGCAGCCAGTCTTAATTGTTCCATCTCATCCAAGAGGGGCTTCTCTTCCAACAGATGTCTTCCTTTGAGACTAGCAAACCAGAAGTCTTCATAATTCCTCAGAATTCCACGAGGCCATGGGGCAGCAGCTACACAGGCTTCCTGAAGTTCTAAAAACAGAGCATCTGATTCTCTGCGAAAGATCCTCCAGAAGTTCCGCATAGCAACATCATTCAATCCAGAACTTTCAGCAATTCTGAGAGTATCAAAGATACTTCTGAGATTCCTCTTTATTTTTTCAAAAACTACACCAATAGGGTATACAGGGCGGAATTTTATTTGGGTTTTTGAAAAGGCAGGGTTGGAAGTGAAGTACGGATGAGGTTCTCTATCCAACCTATAAGAAGATTCTGCTTCAGTATCAGAATCTAACACTACCACTTCAGCTTCAGGACGAGGCTTGGGAGTGTAGTTGCAATCACGGAGCAGCTGCTCATGTGATGCAGAGGTTGGAAGAGGAGAATCACAAAGGTTGTTTTGAGAGGTGGAGGGAGTATGTTCAAAGGTGGCATTGGGAGAAGGTTGAGATGGAAAGAGAGTTTGAAGGGGTGGTATATCCAGAACAGGATTGATGGTAGGTGGAGAGGAAGGAATGGTTATAGGAGAAGATGGAGGTGTAAGAACATGGACAAAAACAGGTGATTCTGATGTGGCTTTTTCTGGTTCAGGTGTAGGGACAACCTCTATTGGTGCAACTTCTGAACGAACAGCAGGAGCAGAATCAGGTTCACAAATGCATATACCTTTGGAACCTCTCAGAAAAGCTTTGGCCACATCCTCAGTCTTCTTTTGCTTCTTACTCTTCGGCTCTTCAATAATCTTTGCTTTGCCGCTAGAGATTTCTTTCCTTCTGACATATGTCAGAACTTCTGATTGATTCTCAGCCTCTTGAGAGACATTTTCTTCATCAGACTCTTGAAGAATCATCTTCCTTTTTCTTGTTTTCTTCTTCTCAACAGCTTCTTTCCCTTTCTTCTCAAACTCATCAGAGACAGACTTAGCAACCTTTGCAATGACCTCTTTAGAAACATCTTGTTTCTTAGAGACAGCAGAAGGATAATCATGCTTTCTTTTAGTCCTTTCTTCCTTCTTCTTATTTATTTTCATTGGAGCACCCTTCTCTTGATTTTTGAGATATTTATTTTCTTCTTGTGATAACAGATACCTAGTTCTGACTACAGGTACCTCACAGTTGAAGAAAGTTTCAAACTCAGCAAGAACAGGTGCTCTTCTGATTCTTGTATCAGCAAGAGGTTGGGGAGTCTTACTGATAGCCTTAATTACTTTCATCTTCTTCAAAGTGAATGCATTCAGACAAGCCCCAGATGTGACAGCAAGGTCTTTCACAATACCTTCAGATTCCAAGCTTTCAACAATCTTTGAATGCACCAAAAGATTTGAAATAATCCTTCCAAAAGGAATGATTGTTCCACCCTTTTCTCTGAAAGCGTTTCTGGAATCCTTTACTGCTTTCCACAAATGGTTGAAGATGATGTAGATTGCATCAACCTTCTTCTTAGTGGCAATGCAATAAAGAATATACCTTTGCTCATTATTGATGAAATCTGAGGCATGTGTTCCTTTCCTATGGTAGAAACACCCAAGAAGGATCTTTGTCCAGATTTTGTAGACATCTCTCAAATCCTTGACGCTTTTTGTTTTCTTGACATTTGGATAGAGAGTGGATAGAACATCTTCCCAATCTGCCCTTTGATCAATCTCAAAAGCCCCTTCAGGGTTTTTCAGATCAAACATCACTCTTAGGATGTTTTCAGTAATAACAACAAACTTTCCATGGACGAAAGAAAGTATTGATTTTGGAGCAACCACAGCATGTGCCCAGAACTCCTTGACAAGATCCGGATAAACTGGGCCAACGAACTCAGCAAACAACGAGGTCCATCCTTGAAAGATGATGTCTTCTTTAAGATGAAATTCATGTTCTTCAAGGTTGTCAAAATCAACAATAAGTTCACATAGAACTTCTAATTTGTCCTTGGGAATAGAGCATGCAACAACAGGAGTAAGTTGCAAAATTTCTTCTTGGAGATGGTGAGGAACAGATGTATCAACATTTTGGGATGAGAAGGCAGCCATGGATGCAGAATGAACAAAAGACGAACAAGAAAAGAAAACTGGGTTTTCGATTAGGGTTTTAGAAAACGGCTAAGAACTTTTCAAACGAGAGAATGCAAGAAGAAAGAGAGACAAGGGAGCGAAAAAGATATATGATATGATTTGAAAAGAATATAAGGAGACGAATATAAAATAGAGAATGAAAAAGAATAAATAAACAAAATGAATAGTTTCAGAATCAAAAGAAATCATTTTCATTAAATGACGAGTGATGTGAGGAGAGAGATCGTGGTAAAAGAAATGATTTAAAGCAGTTACCTAGGTCGGCGTCTTTTCAACTGCACGCTTTGTACACATCATACAGACACGTGTGCATCATCAGAGAGTAGCAGACCGCTGTAAATAGAATATACTTTACGCGTACAGATTTTGATTGCTGCTTCTGAGTTGATCAAATTTCTCTTCTGGAAACACTCCTTCTGAAGTATGCTGATGTAAATCTGAATGATCTTCTGATCCATTACTTCTGATATACACAGCTTCTGGAGATTCACTTCTTTGTTCTGCAGCTTATGATAAGACAAAACTGTATCTGCAGAAATTCTTAAGCTGCTTTATTTCATCAGAAACAAGTTTATCATCAAACCAGATATTTATTGATTCGTCCACAATCAATGTTTCAATATTGTATATTCTGTAGCATTTAGAGCATTCAGAATAATCAAGAACGAAACACCATTGCATTAGAAACAAACAAAACGGATGGTTCCAAGACTAATAAACTTTCTTTTCTGATCTCCTACGAACATAGTTTCTTCAACAGATTTAAGTACCAGAACTTGGAAGACAGTCCTTCTTCCCTTCAAGTGTTGAGACCAACTTGAGTCCAGGTGACATGACATGTTGACTTTTATCTTCTTTGTCGCCAAGAGAATCTGCAAAAGAAATAGTCTTTTTCTTTGGTACCCACATCTTCTTGGGTCCTTTCTTGTTAGTTCTCCTCAAGTTCTGATTGAACTTGGGTTTAACATTGTAAGCAGAAGGAGGAACAGCATGATAATTCTTAATATGAGTTTCATGATATTTCCTAGGTTGTGTCACATGCTTTTTGGTGTGTGTTATGTGAAAACTTTGAGCATGTGAAGTGTGCCTAATATCATGTGAGTGGCCATACTTGAACTGATCATACAATGGCTTGTATGTGATTTTCATCTTATCAACAGGTTCAAGTTTGTATGGGGTTTCACCCTCAAAACCAATGCCAACTCTACTGTTTCCAGACACAGCATATATCATAGAAGCTAGCTGACTTCTGCCAATACTTCTAGATAAGAACTTCCTGAAACTTAAATCATATTCTTTCAGAATATGGTTTAGACTAGGAGTGGATTTTTCTGAATTGAAAGGAGATCCAACATTATTGGATAATTTTAAAACTTTTTCTTTTAATTCAGAATTTTCCAACTCAAGCTTCTTCGTTTCAAATTCAAATAGCTTTTTCAGCTTTTTGTATTTGAGACTAATCTGAGACTTGAATTCCAGAAGTTCTGTTAGACTGGAAACTAACTCATCTCTAGTAAGTTCATAAAATACCTCTTCAGAATCTGATTCTGATGTAGATTCTGATCCGTCATCTTCTGTCGCCATCAGCGCACAGTTAGCCTGCTCATCTTCAGAGTCTGAATCATCTTCTGACTCATCCCAGGTTGCCATAAGACCTTTCTTCTTATGAAACTTCTTCTTGGGATTTTCCTTCTGAAGTTTTGGACATTCATTCTTGAAGTGTCCAGGCTCATTGCATTCATAGCACATGACCTTCTTCTTGTCAAATCTTCTGTCATCAGAAGATTCTCCATGTTCAAATTTCTTTGAACTTCTGACGCCTCTGAACTTCCTTTGCTTGTTCTTCCAGAGTTGATTTAGCCTTCTGGAGATCAAGGACAGTTCATCTTCTTCTTCAGATTCTGATTCTTCAGGATCTTCTTCTCTAGCCTGAAAAGCGTTAGTGCATTTCTTGATATTGGATTTTAATGCAATAGACTTACCTTTCTTTTGAGGCTCGTTTGCATCCAGTTCAATTTCATGACTCCTCAGGGCACTGATCAGCTCTTCCAAAGAGACTTCATTTAGATTCTTCGCAATCTTAAATGCAGTAACCATAGGACCCCATCTTCTGGGTAAGCTTTTGATGATCTTCTTTACGTGATCAGCCTTGGTGTATCCCTTGTCAAGAACTCTCAATCCAGCAGTAAGAGTTTGAAATCTTGAAAACATCTTTTCAATGTCTTCATCATCCTCCATCTTGAAGGCTTCATACTTCTGGATTAAAGCGAGAGCTTTAGTCTCCTTGACTTGAGCATTTCCTTCATGAGTCATTTTCAAGGACTCATATATGTCATAGGCCGTTTCCCTGTTAGATATCTTCTCATACTCAGCATGAGAGATAGCATTCAGCAAAACAGTTCTGCATTTATGATGATTCCTGAAAAGCTTCTTCTAATCATCGCTCATTTCTTGCCTTGTCAGCTTTACGCCACTGGCATTTACCGGATGTTTGTAACCATCCATCAGAAGATCCCATAGATCACCATCTAGACCAAGAAAGTAACTTTCCAGTTTATCTTTCCAGTATTCAAAGTTTTCACCATCAAATACCGGCGGTCTAGTATAACCATTGTTACCGTTGTGTTGCTCAGCAGAGCCAGATGTAGATGTAGACTTTGCAGTTTCATCAGCCATCTTTTACTGAAGCGTTTTTCTCTTCCTGAATCTTTTCTAAACACGGTTAAGTGCTTGCACCTTAGAACCGGCGCTCTGATGCCAATTGAAGGATAGAAAAACACTTAGAAAGGGGGGGTTTGAATAAGTGTAGCTTTAAAAACTTGACCGATAAAAATAAATTGCACAGTTATTTTTATCCTGGTTCGTTGTTAACTAAACTACTCCAGTCCACCCCCGTAGAGATGATTTACCTCAACTGAGGATTTAATCCACTAATCGCACGGATTACAATGGTTCTCCACTTAGTCAGCAACTAAGTCTTCCAGAGTCTTCTGATCACACACTGATCACTCCAGGAACAACTGCTTAGATACCCTCTAAGACTTTCTAGAGTATTCTGATCCACACGATCACTCTAGTTACAACCTGCTTAGATAACCTCTAAGACTTCCTAGAGTATTCTGATCCACACGATCACTCTAGTTCCTTACAACTTAATGTAATCAATTCTAAGAGTATTACAATTGCTTCTTAAAAGCTATAATCACAAACTGTGATATTTCTCTTATCGTTTAAGCTTATTCTCACTAATATATTACAACAGCAATGTAGTGAGCTTTGATGAAGATGAAGATTCTGAGCTTTGAATAGAACAGTGTTTCAGCAAGTTAATATGAGTTGTTTTGTTCAGAATCGTTAACCTTGCTTCTCATCAGAACTTCATATTTATAGGCGTTGGAGAAGATGACCGTTGAGTGCATTTAATGCTTTGCGTGTTCCGTACAGCATCGCATTTAATGTTATACGCTTTTGTCAACTACCTCGAGCCTTGTTCACGCTGTGTCTACTGACGTTGCCTTTAATAGCTTCTAACGTTCCTTTTGTCAGTCAGCGTAGCCTGCCACATGTACTTCCTTCTGATCTGATGTTTGTGAATACAACGTTTGAATATCATCAGAGTCAAACAGCTTGGTGCAAAGCATCTTCTGATCTTCTGACCTTGAAGTGCTTCTGAGCGTGATACCATCAGAACTTCAGTGCTTCTGATCTCATGTTCTTCTGATGCTTCCATAGACCCATGTTCTGATTCTGCTTCGACCATCTTCTGATGTCTTGCCAGACCATGTTCTGATGTTGCATGCTGAACCCTTTGAGACAAAGCTTCTGAGCGCTGAATTATGCATACTCTTTATATATTTCCTGAAAAGGAAATTGCATTGGATTAGAGTACCATATTATCTTAAGCAAAATTCATATTATTGTTATCATCAAAACTAAGATAATTGATCAGAACAAATCTTGTTCTAACAGAAACATGCCATAATCCCTCAATAATTTTCCAATCCAGACCAACAACAGGGCATAAGCCCTCAACCATGTATGCATGCAACTCTAACATACAACAACATAATTATGAAATTACAAAGTGTAATCTCTAAACATTCTGCCATTCCTTGCCAACAACACCGACATCATTATGCATTATATTATGCAATTTATTTTACCATCATTCCTGCAAAATCATTGTTAAATCACAACTAAATTAATCGCACTTCATACGACACTGACATGCGAGGCATAAGTCTCGAATAGAAAAATATCATTTTCAAATATCAAAATTATCATCATGTTAAAGAGAATATTTTTAGCTTTCCAACGGTCCAAACGACGCGTCAAATAGACACCCGAGTCGAAAGATATGAATTTTCAAAGTTTAGAAAATTTGATTTGTCCCAGAGTAACCGGTTACTTCATTTCAGGTAACCGGTTACTTCAACATTTTCACGCCTCTGTTAGGCAATTTTTGGCCCAGGTAATCGGTTACTTCAACTTACAGTAGCCACTGTTTTCAAATTTTTAGCCAGGTAACCAGTTACTTCATTTCAAGTAACTGGTGACTTCACTGTACCAGTAGAAAAATCATCTATTTTCAGGTTGCGATTTTCAACCCCAAAACTCCCGAAAATTGAATTATAAAAGGTTCTCACTTTTCACAAATTATTACTACACATTATACAACATATTCAACCATTCCATAACACCAGTTATACATCAATTTCATCAATTGTAGAGATTAAATTATGAACAACCTAAACCAAAACCTAACATTCAACAATTCCCACAAAACCACAATTATACCACATATTATAGAGTCAGTACCTCACCCTTACCTTGGTAAAGATTCTTCAAATTCTTCTAATGGAGGTTCTCTTAGCCCTAGTTTTGCTCCTCTTTCTCCGAACATGATCGTTCCAACAAATGTTACGATTGACTATCTCTTCCCCCTTTTAGACTAGAATAACCCTTTGACCCCTATTATCATAATCCATATTACCCTCACTATTTTCCTCATAAGCCAATTTAAATAATTCTTATAATTCTAAATAATTATTTTCTAAATAAATATTTCCCACTACTTTATTTAATTAGACTATTTCTACCAAAATTCTATTTCAACACTAACTCGCATTAAACACAGACAAACCAACAATAGCATCAATTAAATCACAAACAACCGATTAAAATAAAAATAAAATATTCAGAACGTTACATGTTTAATAGACCTCTAAGTGTTTTCTTGGTGGCCTCTGCTTTTTAAGAGATTATTTCCTTTGTTGCAGAGATAAGTACGTAGAACCAACATCTAGGTTCAGCCGATGCCACGCCACTTGTGTATGGATTTAGGGCATTTCATGAGGGGAGATGGCAAAGATTTTGGAATTCGACTAGCACGGACTATACCTATGGGGATATTCGGGTCCCGATCTTGATTGACATGGCCGTATTATCTACCAATTGCACGAATTTGAAATCTCTGTCTGGGGTAGGTCTAATTATGCTCTTACGCGCTTTGAGGTTGAGCCTGTTGCAGTTTCTTGAGGTTGAGGTTAAAATATCTTCATGGATTCCTCTCTTGATCCTCTTGGATTCTTGTAAATCAGCATTTATAGTGATCGATATTCCCTTTTTGTCATTATAGGCTATCTTCAAATGTAGCGTAGTGGCTATGGCATCTAACTTAGCAAAGAAGGACCTTCCTAGAATGCCTTTGAAGCTCCTTTGGTGCGGTATCACCAAGAATGGAAGAGTCATTGTTCTCTTACTCGATTCTTCATGTATTAATAGTGTCAAGTCTATCGTAGCACGAGGGCGAGTGATTAAATCGTTAAAAGCCAACATTTCTGCTCCCTCGAATGAAGACATGTCTGCTCAATCGACACCTATCGGTACAAATGCATATTTATACAGGATGTTGCAAGAACTTCCATCGTCTACTAGGAATCTTGTTACGGTAAGATGGTTGATAATGACCAAGATGACCAAAGGTAGATAAAATTTTGGGAGCCCGTCGATCTTTTTCAAATCCAAGAACCTAACTCAGATAGATTATTTTGCCAAAAATATGAAATGGTGCTCGCGAATGGTAATAGTCAAGTGATGGAGTGTTAGGTATGGTAATACTCTGAACAATGTCGATCTGCGACGAGACCTGAGGAACAGGATCTAGATCCTTCTTCTCGAGCATCCTCTTAAGATTTCCGCTTACACTTGATCACCTTGGATGAATATACGGGAATCAGAATTTGATTCCCACAAATGACGCCACTATTTCTTATCAGAACCATAAATATATGCAGTCACAGAAGCTACGGTAGAGAAGGGATTCCAACGCGACGAAGCAAGTGGTGTACCTGAAAGATTAATGTAAAACCCCATAATTTTCATTATTTGATTTAATTGGAATTTAAATTATTAATTGGATTGTTGGGAGTTTTGGTGATTTATTAGAAAATTATGAAAAATAAGTACTTGGGCTTAGTGTGATGGTTAGTAAAGGGGAGGTGTAAGCAAGTAGGCCTCACTAAATTAATTTTATTTTTCATATAACAAAGGAAGTTGAAAGAAAAGGAAATAGAAAACAAAGAGGAGAAAGGAGGAGAAATCAATCATACGTGAAAAGCATAGGAAGAGGAAGCTCTCAAGCATGATAGAAATGTGTTAGAATATGAAAGTTGTTACTGTTTTGATGTTGCAATTGTTTTGGTACGATTTAGCTTGAATTTGGAAAAGATGAGATGCTGTCAAAAAGGGATTTTTCTGCTACTGGTACGTGGTAACCGGTTACACTCAGGGTGGTCACCAATTACCGTAACAAAAAATGGCTAAAAATTGGGTTTTTAGGTCTGGTAATCGGTTACGCTCAAGGCGGTAACCGATTACACTGAAGTCTTTTTGAAAAATAATTGATTTTCGTCAGGTGTAACCGGTTACACTATTTTTTGTAATCGATTACACTTAAGCTTTTTTTGAAAAATAGTTTTAAATTTTAAAAATTCATTTTTTCCAAACTATAGGTTCGCTTTAGTCGCCGTTTTGGGTGTTGGAAAGGTAATTGAGTATTCTACCTAATAAATTGGTTAACGGACAGTGGTCTGATTTTATTTTGAAAATCTCAATTTAATTCGTTTATGGTGAGTTTGTACATTGTGGCAATGTGGTGATGTTGTTGAATTATGAACCGATGGCCTTTTGGTGTTGGAAACCAATGTTTAACATTATTCAATCTTTTTGAAATTTTATTCTGTTTGCGCTAAACATGTTTTGGTGAATAATGTTGATTTATGTTCCTTGAAAAGCATGACAAATGGTTTCAAAATTTTTATTGAGGAGTTGTAACATCCTTTTACATGTTTTACTCTGAAAATTATTTTGTATTCCGCGGGACATTAGAAAGGTGTTATAATAGTGGTATCAGAGCATAGTCGGTCATTGTGGTTAGTGTCTTATTATTAATTATTCCATTGTATACGACAAGTGTGACTTAACACTGTCGATACGGTTGTTCTAATGGAAATTGTTTTATGAATTATCAGAACAATGGCTGGAAGAGGTGGAAGAAATGATGAAGCACTTGCTGATACTTTAGGAATGCTTGTTGGTGTGCTGGGAGGAAATCCCAACGGAGCTGGAGTTGGTGCTAATAGGAAACTGGGAGATTTTTAGAGGAACAACCCTCCGTTGTTCGAAGGCACATACGATCCTGAAGGTGCCCAAAAATGGCTGAAAGAAATTGAAAGAATCTTCCGGGTGATCGATTGTGCAGAAAATCTGAAAGTAAGATATAGTACTCACATGTTAGTTGAGGAGGCTGATGACTGGTGGATTGCTACCAAGACTGAACTGAAAGCTGGTGGTGGAGCAATTACCTTGGCTGTTTTCAGGAGAGAGTTTCTAAGGAGGTATTTTCCTGAAGATGTGAAGGATAGAAAAACACTTAGAAAGGGGGGGTTTGAATAAGTGTAGTCTAAAAACTTGAACGATAAAAACAATATGCACAGTTATTTTTATCCTGGTTCGTTGTTAACTAAACTACTCCAGTCCACCCCCACGGAGTGATTTACCTCACCTGAGGATTTAATCCACTAATCGCAACGGATTACAATGGTTTTCCACTTAGTCCGCGACTAAGTCTTCCAGAGTATCCTGATCACAACCTGATCACTCCAGGAACAAATGCTTAGACACAAGCTAAGACTTTCTTAGAGTATCCTGACCACCACGTGATCACTCTAATTACAACTGCTTAGACACAAGCTAAGACTTCCTAGAGTATCCTGATCAACACTTGATCACTCTAGTTACTTACAAATTAATGTAATCAATTCTAAGAGTATTACAAATGCTTCTGAAAAGCTATAATCACAACAGTGATATTTCTCTTAACGTTTAAGCTTAATCTCACTAATATATTACAACAGCAATGTAGTGAGCTTTGATGAAGATGAAGTTTCTGAGATTTGAATTGAACAGCGTTTCAGCAAGTTAATATTCACAAAATTTGATTCAGAGTCGTTAACCTTGCTTCTCATCAGAACTTCATATTTATAGGCGTTTGAGAAGATGACTGTTGAACGCATTTAATGCTTTGCGTGTTCCGTACAGCTTTGCATTTAATGTTTCACGCTTTTGTCAACTACCTCGAGCCTTGTACACGCTGTGTCTACTGACGTTGCCTTTAATAGCTTCCAACGTTCCTTTTGCCAGTCAGCGTAGCCTGCCACCTGTACTTTCTTCTGATCTGATGTTTGAATATAATATTTGAATATCATCAGAGTCAAACAGCTTGGTGCATAGCATCTTCTTGTCTTCTGACCTTGAAGTGCTTCTGAGCGTGATACCATGAGAACTTCAGTGCTTCTGCTTCTGACCTCAAGTTCTTCTGATGCTTTCATAGACCCATGTTCTGATTCTGCCTTGACCATCTTCTGATGTCTTGCCAGACCATGTTCTGATGTTGCATGCTGAACCTTCTGAGACAAAGCTTCTGAGCGCTGATTTGTGCATACTCTTTATATATTTCCTGAAATGGAAATTGCAATGTATTAGAGTACCACATTATCTCACACAAAATTCATATTCTTGTTATCATCAAAACTAAGAATATTGATCAGAACAAATCTTGTTCTAACAATCTCCCCCTTTTTGATGATGACAAAAACATATATAAATGATATGAATTTGCGATCAAAAAGAGCAGACGGCTAAAGACAAATTACACATCTATAGCATAAGCATGTGAATATGTCTCCCCCTGAGATTAGCAATCTCCCCCTGAGATGAATAATCTCCCCCTGAAATAAATACTCGAAGAACTTTAATAATAAAAGACTTCCCTGATTATTTCGGTAGAGACGATCACATAAGCTTCTTGCTTTTGATAATTCATAGCTTCTGACATCTGCTTCCATTGGACAGCTTCAGAACTTGAATTTCTTTAGATCCCTAGAACACTCACAGCTTCTGATTCCTGCTTCCATTTAGGACAGCTTCAGAACTTTAATTTCTTTGATCTTCAGAACATTCACAGCTTCTGATTCCTGCTTCCATTTAGGACAGCTTCAGAACTTGAATTTCTTTAATCTTCAGAACATTCACAGCTTCTGATTCATGCTTCCATTTAGGACAGCTTCAGAACTTGATTTTTCTGGATCTTTCGAGCAAATAGACAATGATTTGGATCATATTCTATTATCAGAATTTCTGATCATTCTTGCTTCTTGCTTCTGATTCTGAAGCTTCATAGCACTCAGCTTGCTTCAAGAATCCATGAGCTTGATTCTCTAAAGAGTTGCTTCATCATCTCATTGCTCATCTCGTTGCTTCTTATGTTGAACTTGAATCTTCGATTCCTGCAACAACACAACTTAAAAACATATGAAGCTTGCAGCTTCTGTTAGTAAATGTGGGGTCTTTTTACTCGGTAACTGATAATATTAATCAGATCATTTATCATATATTTTCTCCCCCTTTTTGTCATAACATCAAAAAGCATAAAAGATTCAGATACAACCAAAAAGAAACACACGGAGGAAAAAAAAAGATGATTTCATTGAAGTTCAAACAGCAGGTACAGAAGTACACCCAGAGAAGGAAGACAAGATGCACAAAAACAGATGCAGCAAAAAAGCAAAAACAACACAGACTCAATCTAAGACGGCCCTAGCCTTGACAGGATCTTGGCCAGCATCTCTTGAACCCCATTGTTGTACTCATTCTGCTTCTCTATGAAAGCTCTAAACTCATCCTGGTTCTTCTGAAGAACTTCCAGAGTCGTTGCAAGACGAGAAGATTCATCAGAAGAAGCTTCACCGCTTCTAACCACAGGAATAGCATTGTGATCTGTAGCTTCCATAGATAGATCATTTGCAGGGATTTCCTCAACAGGAACTGATTCAGCAACATGATCTTCTACATCTGCTTCTTGCATAGAAGCATCTCCATATGCTGCAGCAGGAATTTCCGAATCTCCATTCTCAAGTGCCTTAAGAATGGCAGCAAGATTTCTGGGAGCAGGAGGACCTTCAACTTCTGGTGGGTCAACAACTTCTGGAATGACCAAGCTTGGGTCTTTCTTAGAAGGGTTTTCCCTCAGAAAGTCAAAGAGGGTCTTGAAATCCCCGAGCAGAACTGGATAACCAGGAATCCAGATAACAATATCCCTGCAAGGGTTAGCTTCCATTGCAGCAGCAAGCCTTGCTTGTTCCAATTCATCCACAAAGGGCTTCTCCTCAGCAGCAACACAATTTCTGAGAGGATGGTAGTATATACCATTATCACCCTCCAGAAGGTAACCAGGGTAACCAGGGGCAGCAGCCACTAGTCTTCTCTGTACTCCTATTGCTTCTACTTGAAAATCCTTGCGAAATTTTCGCCAGAGATTTCTTGTAGAAACATCATCCAGACCATTTAGAAATGCATCCTTCAGAAGGTCTAGACTGCTAATCACCTCATGTCTGAAAAGTTCCAGGTAGGTATAGGGTTCAGGTTCAGGCGGATTGAAGGTGAATTTGTAGTCAGGGTAGAGAAGACATTAAGGTTTGGATTTTCTGGTAGGTAAGGGATGGGATATAGAAGGTGGAGGTGCGGAGGATGAGGAAGAAGGGATATCTGAGAGAATGATTGATGAAGATGGAACACCAGAAATGATAGATTGAGAAGAGGATGGAGTATTTGTAAAGGGAATTGGTGAGAAAGATTTATCAGAAGGAGTTGGGGGAAGAATACTTAAAGGTGTGGGGTTTAGAATGGGAGAGGAGAAGGATGATGGAGAAGGATTAGGTAAGGTGAAGTTTACTTTTGGTTCAGAAGGAGGTGATTGGAGAGATGGTTTAGGGACAGAAGGAGGTGGAGTAAAAACCTGCCTGGAGGTTTGTACAAAAGAAGAAGATCTGGTTCTGCGAAAGGAATCTCTGATCCTTTTATCTCTTCGTTCTTCAGAGTCCACCTTGTCAGGATCATAGGTGACTCTCAACTTCTCGGCTTTCTTAGCCTCATCTTCTTGGGCTTTTCTTTTTAGCCTAGCCTTTAGTTCCTTCTGATCCTTCTTCAGAAGATCAGCCTTGGACGGAAGTACTCTGCCACGGATCCAAGCAGGATCAATATCTGATTGCTTCCTAACACAATCTTCCAGGTAAAGCTTGACAACCTGATGCAGTTCTTTTTGAAACAAAGATGCAAAACCTTCAACAGCAACTCTTCTTGACAGAATGTCAGGAAAGCTTGTGCACACAGAAGGTACATTTTGAATGAGTTCCAGTCTGAACAAATCCACGCCATTGAAAATGGGACCTTGAACTACTCCAAGAAAATGAGACGCATTGAGTTTTCTGATGGAGTCTAGCACTTTGCTTTCAATCAGAATGTCTGAAATCATTCTTCCAAAAGGAATAGTCGTTCTTGAAATATGAGGATACTTCGCCCTTTCGTCTTCTCTTGACTCAAAGATAGAAGTCTTCAGATTCTCAAACAAAATATGAGAGATGTTGATCTCAGTCTTTTTGCCAATGCAGAAAAGAGTATACTTGTGATCTGGACTGATGTAGGAGGAGGAGAGCATCCTCTTTCTATGGTGAAGGGAACCCATAATAATCTCAGCCCATACTTTATAAAACGGCCTTAAGGTGCCAGTATTATTAGAGTCAATTCCAAAAGTCTGAGAGATTTGTTGTTCAACTTTAGACCAATCAACTGAAGCATGTCGAAAACCAGTCCAGCCTTCTTCATCATTCAGATTGTACAGCTTCCTGATGAGCTTTTCAGTGATAACCACTTCATGCCCTAGCACGAATGAAATGATGGCAGTTGGGGTAACCGTTGCATGTACCCAGAAATCCTTCACAAGTTCATGATAAATTGGACCAACCAATCTATCAAGATACTTAGACCATCCTTGCTCAAAGATTCTTGCATCACACTTAAAGCCATTTGCTTTTAGGTTGTTGATGTCCACAGCAGATTCACATAGAACTTCCAGTTCTTTCGTGGGTATTAAGCATGTTTTCAATGGAGCATACTCATATTTGCTTAGAAGGATCTGTGTAGAGGTTAGCTTTTCTTTTGAGTTTGATGAACAGGATGATGAGTTCATGATGATGATGCTTTGAGATCAAATCAAAAACTAGGGTTTGAAAAAAAATGCAACGAAGGGGATGCACAAGAGAGAGAGAAAAAGAGAAAAAGAGGGAATGAAGATGAAGCGGGTTATTTAAAAGATTTGAAAATAAAGAAATCAATATGCATTTAATGAGAAATGACATTAGGAGAGAGATAACATGGTAAATGAAATGATTTAACACAGTTACCTAGGTCGGCGTCTTTTCAACTGCACGCTTTGTACAAACTGCACAGACACGTGTTCACCATCAGATAATGGATGACAGCTGTAAAATATGAATAGACTTTACGCCTTTTGATTATGATCACTGCTTCTGATTGTCATTTTTAAGAAATGATCTGGTTCTGATAGGATCATCTTTCTTTCCAAGAATCACATCTTCTGAATGAGCTGAAGCAAGTCTAGGTGATGTTCTGATTGTAGGTTCTTCAGAAATTCTCAGATTCTCTAAGGATGCAGCAACTTGATCTTCTGATCCATTGCTTCTGAGACTGCCAGCTTCTGCAGCTTTGCTTCTTGGTTCTACTGCTTCTGATATATCAATATCAAAATCTGCAAAATTCTCAAACTGCTTTGGTTTTTCAAGACCAAGCTTATCATCAAACCTGATATTGATTGATTCTTCTACAATCAATGTTTCAGTATTGTATACTCTGTAGCCTTTAGAGCGTTCAGAATATCCAAGAAGGAAACACTTTTGTGCTTTAGAATCAAACTTACCAAGATGATCTTTAGAATTCAGAATAAAACATACACATCCAAAAGGATGGAAATATGAAATGTTGGGCTTTCTGTTCTTCCACAATTCATAAGGAGTCTTATTTAGAATAGGTCTGATAGAGATTCTATTCTGAATATAGCATGCAGTGTTTATTGCTTCTGCCCAGAAATGCTTAGCCATATTGGTTTCATTGATCATGGTTCTGGCCATTTCTTGTAGAGTCCTATTCTTTCGCTCTACAACTCCATTTTGCTGTGGAGTTCTAGGACAAGAGAAATCATGGGCAATACCATTTTCTTTGAAGAACTCCTCAAAGAATCTGTTCTCAAATTCACCACCATGATCACTTCTGACCTTTATGATTTTGCACTCCTTCTCAGATTGGATCTGAGTGCAGAATTCAAAGAACACTGAATGTGACTCATCCTTGTGTTTCAAGAACTTTACCCATGTCCAGCGGCTATAATCATCAACGATGACTAATCCATATTTCTTCCCTCTGACAGATGCTGTTTTGACTGGTCCAAACAGATCAATGTGCAAGAGTTCTAACGGCCTTGAGGTAGAAACAACATTCTTAGACTTGAATGCAGGTCTGGAGAACTTGCCCTTCTGACATGCTTCGCAAAGAGCATCTGATTTGTATTTCAGATTTGGGAGTCCTCTGACCAGATTTAGTTTGTTAATCTGAGAAATCTTTCTCAAACTAGCATGACCTAATCTTCTGTGCCAGACCCATTGCTCTTCAGAAACAGACATAAGACAAGTCACCTTCTGCTTCTCAAGATCAGAAAGATCAATCTTATAAATGTTGTTCTTCCTCTTGCCTGTAAATAGGATTGAGCCATCCTTCTGACTTACAGCCTTGCAAGACTTTTGATTGAAGATTATATCATAACCATTGTCACTTAATTGACTTATTGACAATAAGTTATGCGTTAATCCTTCTACAAGAAGTACATTAGTTATGGAAGAAGAGTTACCAAGACTTATGGTTCCAGAGCCAATGATTCTGCCCTTCTGATCTCCTCCAAACTTGACTTCTCCACCTGGTTTAAGCACCAGGTCTTGGAATGTAGACCTTCTTCCCATCATGTGTCGCGAGCACCCAGAGTCCAGGTACCATGACATTTTGCTTTCTGTCCTCTTTGCCGCCAAGGATATCTGCAATAGGAATAATCTTTTCCTTAGGTACCCACAATTTCTTGGGTCCTTTCTTGTTAGTTCTCCTCAAGTTCTGATTGAACTTGGGTTTAGCAAAATATTTAGCAGGAGGAACAGCATGATATTTCTTATTCTGAGTTCCATGATATTTCTTAGGTTGTGTCACATGCTTCTTTGTGTGTGTTATGTGAAAACTTTGTGCATGTGATGTGTGCTTAATATCATAGGAGTGGCCAAATTTAAATTGGTTATACATAGGCTTGTATGATATTTTCATATCATCCACAGATTCAAGCTTGTATGGGATTTCACCCTCATAACCAATGCCAACTCTTTTGTTTCCAGACACAGCATATATCATAGAAGCTAGCTGACTTCTGCCAATACTTCTAGATAAGAACTTCCTGAAACTTAAATCATATTCTTTCAGAATATGATTCAGACTAGGAGTGGATTTTTCTGAATTAGAAGGAGATCCAACATTATTGGATAATTTTAAAACTTTTTCTTTTAATTCAGAATTTTCCAACTCAAGCTTCTTAGTTTGAAATTCAAATTGCTTTTTCAGCTTTTTGTATTTGATACTAAGATGAGCTTTTAATTCAAGAAGCTCTGTTAGACTGGAAACTAACTCTTCTCTAGATAGTTCAGAAAATACCTCTTCAGAATCTGATTCTGATGTAGATTCTGATCCATCATCTTCTGTCGCCATCAACGCAAAGTTTGCCTGCTCTCCTTCAGAGTCTGATCCTGATTCTGATTCAGAATCATCCCATGTTGCCATAAGACCTTTCTTCTTATGAAACTTCTTCTTGGGATTCTCATTCTGAAGTTTTTGACACTCATTCTTGTAATGTCCAGGCTCATTGCACTCATAGCAGACAAGCTTCTTCTTGTCAGATCTTCTGTCACCAGAAGATTCTCCTCGTTCAAATTTCTTTGAACTTCTGAAGCCTCTGAACTTCCTTTGCTTGCTCTTCCAGAGTTGGTTCACCCTTCTGGAGATCATGGACAGTTCATCTTCTTCTTCAGATTCTGATTCTTCAGGATCTTCTTCTCTAGCCTGAAAAGCGTTAGTGCATTTTTTAACATTAGATTTTAATGCAATAGACTTACCTTTCTTCTGAGGTTCATTAGCATCAAGTTCAATCTCATGACTCCTCAGGGCACTGATCAGCTCTTCCAAAGAAACTTCATTCAGATTCTTCGCAATCTTGAATGCAGTCACCATTGGGCCCCATCTTCTGGGCAAACTTCTGATGATCTTCTTTACATGATCAGCCTTGGTGTAGCCTTTGTCAAGAACTCTCAATCCAGCAGTCAGAGTTTGAAATCTTGAAAACATCTTCTCAATGTCTTCATCATCCTCCATCTTGAAGGCTTCATACTTCTGGATTAGAGCAAGAGCTTTAGTCTCCTTGACTTGAGCATTTCCTTCATGAGTCATCTTTAAGGACTCATATATGTCATGGGCCGTTTCCCTGTTAGATATCTTCTCATACTCAGCATGGGAGATAGCATTCAGCAAAACAGTCCTGCATTTGTGATGATTCTTGAAATCTTTCTTTTGATGATCAGTCATTTCACTTCTCGTGAGCCTTACACCAGTAGCTTTAACAGGATGTTTGTAACCATCCAACAGAAGATCCCATAGATCAGCATCCAGACCAAGAAAGTAACTTTCCAGTTTATCTTTCCAATATTCAAAGTTTTCACCATCGAATATTGGTGGTCTAGTATAACCATTGTTACCATTGTATTGCTCAGCAGAGCCAGATGTAGATGGAGTTGGATTTGATGGATCTTCACCAGCCATCTTTTACTGAAGCGTTTTTCTCTTCCTGAATCTTTTCTAAACACGGTTAAGTGCTTGCACCTTAGAACCGGCGCTCTGATGCCAATTGAAGGATAGAAAAACACTTAGAAAGGGGGGGGGGGTTGAATAAGTGTAGTCTAAAAACTTGAACGATAAAAACAATATGCACAGTTATTTTTATCCTGGTTCGTTGTTAACTAAACTACTCCAGTCCACCCCCACGGAGTGATTTACCTCACCTGAGGATTTAATCCACTAATCGCAATAGATTACAATGGTTTTCCACTTAGTCCGCGACTAAGTCTTCCAGAGTATCTTGATCACAACCTGATCACTCCAGGAACAAATGCTTAGACACAAGCTAAGACTTTCTTAGAGTATCCTGACCACCACGTGATCACTCTAATTACAACTGCTTAGACACAAGCTAAGACTTCCTAGAGTATCCTGATCAACACTTGATCACTCTAGTTACTTACAAATTAATGTAATCAATTCTAAGAATATTACAAATGCTTCTGAAAAGCTATAATCACAACAGTGATATTTCTCTTAACGTTTAAGCTTAATCTCACTAATATATTACAACAGCAATGTAGTGAGCTTTGATGAAGATGAAGTTTCTGAGATTTGAATTGAACAGCGTTTCAGCAAGTTAATATTCACAGAATTTGATTCAGAGTCGTTAACCTTGCTTCTCATCAGAACTTCATATTTATAGGCGTTTGAGAAGATGACCGTTGAACGCATTTAATGCTTTGCGTGTTCCGTACAACTTTGCATTTAATGTTTCACGCTTTTGTCAACTACCTCGAGCCTTGTACACGCTGTGTCTACTGACGTTGCCTTTAATAGCTTCCAACGTTCCTTTTGTCAGTCAGCGTAGCCTGCCACCTGTACTTTCTTCTGATCTGATGTTTGAATATAATATTTGAATATCATCAGAGTCAAACAGCTTGGTGCATAGCATCTTCTTGTCTTCTGACCTTGAAGTGCTTCTGAGCGTGATACCATGAGAACTTCAGTGCTTCTGCTTCTGACCTCAAGTTCTTCTGATGCTTTCATAGACCCATGTTCTGATTCTGCCTTGACCATCTTCTGATGTCTTGCCAGACCATGTTCTGATGTTGCATGTTGAACCTTCTGAGACAAAGCTTCTGAGTGCTGATTTGTGCATACTCTTTATATATTTCCTGAAATGGAAATTGCAATGTATTAGAGTACCACATTATCTCACACAAAATTCATATCCTTGTTATCATCAAAACTAAGAATATTGATCAGAACAAATCTTGTTCTAACAAGATGTTCGTGGAAGAAAAGAGATTGAATTTATGGAGCTTAAACAGGGTAACATGTCTGTTAGTGAGTATTCTTCCAAGTTTGTTGAGCTGGCTAAGTATTATACTCACTACAACAACGATGAAGCTAGTGAATTTCCTAAGTGCATCAAATTTGAAAATGGCCTCCGTGATGAGATTAAGCAGGGTATCAGATACTAGAGAATTCGCAGGTTTGCTGATTTGGTTGATTGTAGTAGGACCTTTGAGGAAGATATCAACAAGTCAAAGTCATCCCACTCTCGCGAGTTGGTTGACAAAAGAGAAAAGAAATAAATGGATCGAGGTAACCCGTATGGCAGAGGCAATCAGAAAGCTGGTGGTTGGAAAAGGCCTAGTGGGGGAGACTCTAGTGCTCGTGTTAGGTGCTATAAGTGTGGTGAATCTGGACATCGCATTCACGAGTGCAAGAGTGAAAAAAAGAAGTGCTTCAAATGTGGTAAAGCGAGTCGTATTGCTGCTGATTGCAGAGTGAAGACGGTGACTTGCTACAACTGCGGTGAAGAAGGTCATATCATTCCACAGTGTACTAAACCAAAGAAGAATCAATCTGGTGGGAAACTTTTTGTTTTGTTTGGGTCGGAGACTACTCCTGAGGATCGGTTGATTAAAGGTACGTGTTTTATCCATGACACACCTTTAATTGCGATTATTGATATTGGAGCGACTCATTCGTTCATTTCTTTGGATTGTGCTAAAAGATTGAATTTGAAAATATCTGATATGAAAGGAAGTATGTTTATTGACACGCATGCGTCGGGTTCACTAACTACTTCATTTGCTTGTTTAAATTGTCCGATTGATATTTTTGGTAGGGAGTTCAGAATGGACTTAGTGTGTCTTCCGTTAGAACAACTATCTTGGGGATGAACTGGTTGGAATTCAACCAGGTTCATATTAATTGTTTTACGAAGACTGTTATTTTCCCTGAAGCGGTTAGTGTTGAGGACTTGGCTATGACTGCTAGACAGGTAGGTGAAGCTGTGGAGGACGGTGCTACCGTGTTTATGTTGTTTGCGTCAATGGAAGTAAAAGGAAAGACGGCAGGTAGTGAGTTACCAGTGGTATGTGAATTTCCGGAAGTTTTTCCAGAAGATGTGAGGGAGTTGCCACTTGAGAGAGAAGTAGAGTTTGCTATTGATTTGATTCCTGGAACTAGTCCTGTGTCGATGGTGCCGTATCGTATGTCGGCGTCTGAGTTGGCTGAATTGAAGAGTCAATTAGAAGAGTTGCTTGAGAAGGAATTTATTCGTCCGAGTGTTTCTCCGTGGGGTGCTCATGTGTTGTTGGTGAAGAAGAAAGAGGGTTCTATGAGATTGTGAGTGGATTACAGACAGTTAAACAAAATTACTATCAAGAACCGATATCCATTTCCGAGGATTGACAATTTAATGGATCAATTGGTTGGAGCATGTGTGTTCAGTAAGATTGATCTAAGGTCTGGGTATCATCAAATTCGTGTAAAAGTGGACAATATTCAAAAGACTGCATTCAGGAAAAGGTATGGTCATTACGAGTATACAGTAATGCCTTTTGGAGTGACTAATGCACCTGGTGTTTTCATGGAGTACATGAATAGAATCTTTCATCCTTATCTTGATAAGTTCGTGGTAGTGTTTATTGATGACATTTTGGTCTACTCCAAGAACGAGGGAGAGCATGCGGAACATCTCAGAATTGTGTTGGAATTGTTGAAAGAGAAGAAACTTTATGCTAAATTATCGAAGTGTGAATTCTGGTTAGGTGAAGTAAGTTTTATTGGTCATGTGATTTCCAAGAATGGTATGGATTTTGATTCTACGAAGGTAGAAGCGGTATCTCAGTGGGAAGCTCCAAAGTCTAATTCCTAGATTCGTAGTTTTCTTGGTCTTGCAGGTTATTACAGAAAGTTCATAGAGGGATTCAGGAAAAGGTTAACTAGTGCTCCTATCCTGATTTTGCCGAACCCGACGAAATCTTTTGTAGTATATTTTGATGCTTCATTGATGGGATTAGGTGGCGTATTGATGCCAAATCAGCAGGTAGTAGCTTATGCTTCGAGACAACTTAAAGTTCATGAAAGAAATTATCTGACTCATGATTTAGAGTTGGCAACTGTGGTCTTTGTGTTGAAATTATGGAGACATTATTTGTATGGTTCGATATTTGAGGTATTTAGTAATCACAAGAGTCTGAAGTATCTTTTTGATTAAAAAGAGCTTAATATGAGACAAAGGAGGTGGTTAGAGTTCCTTAAAGATTATGATTTTGGGTTGAATTACCATCACGGTAATGCGAGCGTCGTTGTTGATGCTTTGAGTAGGAAGTCCCTACATATGTCTATGTTGATGGTGCGGGAATTGGACTTGATTGAACAATTCAGAGACTTGAGTTTGGTATGTGAAGGCACTCCTAATAGTGTTAAATTGGGTATGCTGAAGTTGACAAGTGGTATTCTTAATGAGATTAGAGGGGTCAGAAATCTGATATTGGTTTAGTTGATCGGTTGACTTTGATCAACCAAGGCAAGGGAGGTGACTTCCGAATTGACGAGAATGGTATAATGAAGTTTGGTGAGCGAGTTTGTGTTCCTAATGTTGTTGAGCTTAGGAAGAGTATTCTTGAGGAAGGACACCGTATTGGATTGAGTATTCATCCTAGCGCTACCAAGATGTATCACGATTTGAAAAAGTTGTTCTGGTGGCCTGAAATGAAGAAGGAAATTTCTGAGTTTGTTTATTCTTGTTTGACTTTCCAGAAGTCAAAGATCGAGCATCAGAAGCCATGTGGGTTTATGCAACCGTTTTCTATTATTGAGTGGAAATGGGACAACATATCTATGGATTTTGTTTCTGGTTTACCAAGGACAGTTAAGAATTGTGAAGCTATTTGGGTTATTGCTGACAGGTTGACAAAGTCTGCTCACTTTATACCGATAAGAATGGACCATCCGATGGAAAAGTTAGCTCAGTTGTATATTGAGAAGATAGTTAGTCCTCATGGTATTCCTTCGAGTATTATGTTCGATAGAGATCCAAGATTTACATCTAGGTTCTGGGAAGGTTTGCAGAAGGCTTTGGGTACTAAGTTGAGATTGAGTTCTGCTTATCATCCGCGGACTGATGGTCAGACTGAGAGGACGATTCAGTCGTTAGAAGATCTGTTGTATGCTTGTGTATTAGATAAAGGTGGTGCTTGGGATAGTTATTTAAGTTTGATTGAGTTTACCTACAACAATAGTTTTCATTCGATTATTGGTATGGCTCCGTTTGAGGCTTTGTATGGTAGAAGGTGTAGGACGCCATTATGCTGGTATGAATATAGTGAGAGTGTTGTGATTGGACAGGAGATTGTTCAACAAACTACATAAAGGATTAAGATGATTCAGGAGAAGATGAAAGCTTCTCAGAGTCGTCAAAAGAGCTACCACGATAAGAGGATGAGAACACTCGAGTTTCGAGAGGGAGATCATGTGTTTCTCAGAGTTACTCCTATGACTGGTGTTGGTCGAGCTCTGAAGTCAAAGAAGTTGACACCTTGTTTTATTGGTCCGTTTCAAATTACAGAGAGAGTAGGAGAGGTGGGCTATCGTATTGCTTTACCGCCGACACTTACGAATTTGCACGATGTGTTTCAAGTGTCTCAGTTGAGGAAATACATTGCGGATCCTTCTCATGTAATCCAAGTGGAAGGTGTATAGGTGAGAGACAACCTGACGGTTGAGACATTGCCCATGAGGATTGAAGATCGAGAGTTGAAGTAGATACGGGATAAAGAGATAGCATTGGTCAAAGTAGCTAGGGGAGGACCAGTAGGTGGTAATGTTAACTGGGAGCTGGAGAGTCAGATGAAGGACTCTTATCCTGAGCTCTTCACTTGAGGTATGTTTTCAAGGACGAAAACTCTTTTAGTGGGGGTGAGTTATAACACCCATAATTTTCATTATTTGATTTAATTGGAATTTAAATTAATAATTGGATTATTGGGAGTTTTGGTGATTTATTGGAAAATTATGAAAAATAAGTACTTGGGCTTAGTGTTATGGTTAGTAAAGGGGAGGTGTAAGCAAGTAGGCCTTACTAAATTAATTTTATTTTTCATATAATAAAGGAAGTTGGAAAGAAAAGGAAATAGAAAACAAAGAGGAGAAAGGAGGAGAAATCAAGCATACGTGAAAAGCAGAGGAAGAGAAAGCTCTCAAGATTTTTGGCTAAGGTAAGAGGGACTAATTCCTTTTAGCCTATATTATCAGTTTATGAATGATAGAATTAATTAGGTGTATTGTTTATCCCAATTGGATGTATTAGAGGTTTTGGGATTTTGGAACCTATAGGATAAATTGGATGATTTTGATGAAATTGAATAAATATAGGTTATACTTGATGTTAGATAATCCCAAAGCATGATAGAAATATGTTACAATATGGAAGTTGGTACTGTTTTGATGTTGCATTTGTTTTGGTACGATTTGGCTTGAATTTGGAGAAGATGAGATGCTGTCAAAAAGGGATTTTTTTTTTGCTACTGGTACGTGGTAACTGGTTACACTCAGGGTGTTAACCGATTACCATAGCAAAAAATGGCTAAAAATTGGGTTTTTGGGTATGGTAATCGGCTACGCTCGGGGCGGCAACCGATTACACTGAAGCCTTTTTGAAAAATAATTGATTTTCGTCAGGTGTAACCGGTTACACTATTTTCGGTAACCGATTACAGTGAAGCTTTTTTGAAAAATAGTTTTAAATTTTAAAAATTCATATTTTCCAAACCGTAGGTCTGTTTTAGTCGTTGTTTTGGGTGTTGGAAAGGTAATCGAGTATTCTACCTAATAAACTGGTTAACGGACAGTGGTCCGATTTTATTTAGAAAATCTCAATTTAATTTGTTTATGGTGAGTTTGTACATTGTGGCAATGTGGTGATGTTGTGGCAACATAATTGTAATGTCAATGTTGTGTTCGGTGTGAATTATGTACAATGTGATTGTTTGATTTGTGTTGAATTATAAATACACTATACTCGGCGTTGCTTTCGGTGAGTTGATTTGTGATGATGTTGTTCATCTTGATTGGTGTTGATGATTAGTATGCTAGTTGTGGTGTATGCATTCATAATCATATTGTGGTAGTATTCCGGTGGTGTTTGGATCAGTATAAGCTAATTTCCATTGTGTGGAATTAGTGAGTTGGCTGAGGCCGTATCCCGGTGGTGTTTGGATCGGTGAGATTGGTTAATCCCATAACCTTGGTACCACATCCATAGTGTCTCATTGCATTAGTATGTATGTTCATTATAACATGAGTGGAAGAGTTCCAGTGTTATAATGTAGTGATGTGACTTATGTTGATTGTATTCGTGAATTATTGGGTGAATAATTCTAAAATCTTAAATATGTTGCAATAGGGTGAACACTTTATTTATGATGTTTTGTTGTTTATGAACTCATAATATATGTTAATTGTGAATATGTCTCACCCTTACTGTTGATCATTTTCAGATTAAGGAGTAGCATTTTTTGTGCTTGGTGAGGATAGCTCGTAAATCTAATCTATTTAGTTTTAGTTGAGTCGGGTGTTATGCTCTGGTCTTGTAACACTAGGGAACATTCTTTTATGTTGGAGTGTTTAATAAACTCTTATTTTAGTTATTTGAATAATGTTGTTGAATTATGAGCCGACGACCCTTTGGTGTTGGAAACTAATGTTTAACATTATTCAATCTTTTTGAAATTTTATTCCGTTTGCGTTAAACATGTTTTGGTGAATAATGTTAATTTATGTTCCTCGGAAAGCATGACAAATGGTTTTAAAATTGTTATTAAGGAGTTGTAACATCCTTTTTACATGTTTTACTCTGAAAATTATTTTGTATTCCGCAGGGGATTAGAAGGGTGTTACAATTAACACCCTAACGCTTAAGTCAGTATGTGAATAATGATAAAGGGTATTCAAATTGTGATTGAAATTATGACCTGAAATGACACTATCCGCATATATAGAAGATCTCAATAACTACTTTGCTAACTAACTGGTAAGAGATACGAATGACCGTTGAATATGTTATAAGGATGGATCTTCTGCCCCTAGATCACTAAAGGTTCAATGGTCTGGGAAACATTCCAGAAGTTTTAGTTTTCGCTTGAGAATGATCTAGGATGTTATGCTTGAAAGTGGTCGGACTAGAAAAAGGAGTCTGCTTGGATCAGACCAATCTAAGGAGTCCTTCTCTTATAGCAGTCAGATCTCTGAAAGTGGGACCGGATCCCTGGGTACATGACCGACCCAAGACACGTTATATGTTTGATTCAAATTTTAAATTAAATACATAAAAAAACATGTCATTTTGATCCATTATTTAGCCCTGTCAAATTAATTTGTAAAAAAAGCTCTTTAAAATAATTAATATTTGTAAAATTTTCCTAACTTTTAATGGGTTAAAATATTATTTATTTTCTTTAAAGTGTTAAATTCATTTGTTAAGAAGGAAATACTATTAAACCAAAATTAGTAAAACACAAATTTTCATAATCTATTAGATAAGAAATAGTAATAAATCCCCCCAAACATTTCTTTTTAAAAAATTGTCAAAATTTGATTTATGGCTTGAGTAAAATATAATTTTTTTAGAAAAAAAGAAATTAAAAATTTGGATTTAAGAAATTGTGTGGATAGACATGAGATTGGGAAAGTGAGTGAAGGAAAGAAAATTAGAATAGTGAGACTCGGAAAATGACTACTATCAACCTAATGATATGTAAGTGTTAAAAATTTTGTCATTAGAAAATCAAGGAAAGTGTTTCAATTTTTCATTAAGTTGACTCTTTCTTAATCTAATTAGCTAAATAATTACAATTTTCTTAAATTGGATTAGTTACTTTGGTCTTTCACTTTCTTTGCTTTGTTCATTCTTCTCTTGTCAACTTCTTTCTTTTCCACGTTTTCTTAATTTGAAATGTATTTTTATTTTTTCCTCTTTTTTGATAAACTTTTATCATTTGCTTTTATTATTATTATTTATTATTATTATTATTATTATTATTATTATTATTATTATTATTATTATTATTATTATTATTATTATTATTATTATTATTATTATTATTATTATTATTATTATTATTATTATTATTATTATTATTATTATTATTAGTAGTAGTAGTAGTAGTAGTATTAGAGTTAAGAGTTTAAAGTTAGTGCACTGTCAGTGTAAATCAGTTTTACACATACAACCAATTAGAATGCTTTAATTTGCCATGTAATTACAGTTTTTTAAAATTAAAAATGAGTTTTATTCTGATGCATGTCTCTCATTGGTTGACAGTCTAAAAATACTTTACACTGTCAGTGCATTTTCTTTTTTCCCTAGAGTTAAAAGATAATGTATGACCGTGTAAAATAGTTTTACACTGTCAACCAATAGAAAATCATAAATACGTCATGTCACTAATTTTTTTAAAATAAAAAAATGGTTTAATTGAATAAATGGTGGTGATTGATTGACACTGTAAAAATATTTTATTGTCAGTACATTATCCTTTTTCTTTTATTATTATTATTATTATTATTATTATTATTATTATTATTATTATTATTATTATTATTATTATTATTATTAATGTTTTTTAAACTATTTTCATTTATGTTATATTTCATATCTTTCTTCTATAACTAGAAGTTAATAATATTTTGATACTAATTTAACTCATCTAACACTAAAAATAGACCATTCATTTTTGGTTCGTGAATTCAAACAATTGTTTTTAAATTTAGATGATATTTTAAACCAAATTCAGCTATTGGATGGTAATATGATTCTCTTCCTAGAGTAAATCGAAGGTGATATGTATTGTAAATGTCATAACTTTTACAACCGACTCCACAATTAAGTGTATAGTGTTTCAAAAGGATGTCTAAAAGGTTTTTTTAAGCAAGATACTATATAAGAAAAAACTAAGAGTTGTCCGATCTGTTTACACGAAGAAATGCGATAATTGATAAAAAAAATTATCAACCAATTAAAATTATGAGAAAAATAACACCGAATCTTTGTTAAACTTGTAAGAAGAATAATTAGAATGAATGATTTATTGCAAAAAAAAATCACTTCAACACCAAGAATTTTATGTTACACCATGTCGTTATAGTTTCATCTCTAAAAAGTTATTATAGTATACAAGTTCAAGAAAATAGATTCTTTAGATGATCATAGATTACATATCCCTGATCCCTCTCTAGTTATAACCACAGTTACAACATTTTTACAGCCTTAAGGATTCATAACAACTTCAAAAGGAAACAGTTATAACATTTTTATGAGCCTTAAGGATTCATAGCAACTTCAAAAGGAAATAGTTACAACATTTTTCCGAGCCTTAAGGATTCATAGCAACTTCAAAAGGAAATAAAAATAATAAACATACGTAGAAGACAAAAATAAAGTTAATCGAACCTAACGATGAATGAGAGGATTATTTAGGATCTTAAATGGAAGAGATAATTCTTTTTTTATGAAGAATAGATTCTGTTTGGATGAAGCATTTTAATAAGATAATATAATATTTTGAGGAAATTTAAAATGATTTGCACAAAATTTATTATTTAGATAAAAAAGGAAGAATTGCTAAAATGATGGAAATTTATGGAGTATTTTATCTAAGTTAAATTTAATCATTTTGAAATGACACAAAATAAAAGAATTTGAAATTCCTCTCATACTCCTTAGAATGTATTGTTACTATTATTTTTTCAAATTTTGCAAATTGGTCCTCATATTTTCCAAAATATCAAAATTGACCCCAAAAATTGCAAAATGGTCCTTAATAATTTTGAAAATTTACAATATGGTCCTTCATATTTTTAAAAATTGCAAATTGGTCTATACTTTTCAATTTTTTAATTTTGTCCAAAAAATTTAAATTTTATAAAAAATGACTCCAAAAATCTAACAATGAATCATCTTAATACTCCATACAAACAAAATAATTTAAAAATGAATGAATTTCAATTGAATCATTTGAATTGCTTTGAATTTTAAATTCCTTTAAAATTTCAAATTACCTCATCCAAACACACTCTTAGTTTCTGAGTTTTTTTAGTCTTCATTCAGTTCCAGTTTAGTGAGAGAGATAGGTTGTTTTTGGAAGCATAGTAAGGAAGGTATTTTTCAGAGGTGTCAGTTTAATTAGCCTAAGTAGAGTTCAATCCCCTATCAGATTCCCACTTAGTGAGGGACATCCCATCTCCTCAAAGCATTTGAATTGTTGAGCTCCCTCTAAGATGGTGGTTCTCTTGTCAACTTTTTTTTTGGATATACTTCCCTCTATATAGAATTTGTTCAAGCTAAACATAAGGTTATTATTGGCCCGTATGGACTTTCACATGTGTTGTGTGGGGATCAACTTGAGACCTTCGTTTTATTGTACTCTGGAGTTTCACTCATGGTGGTTTGACTACCACCTCCAATAAATTTGCGATGTTCCCACTCTTTCGAAAGAACTAATTGCGGCTTTCGCTTCTATGCAGGAGTGTTTCAAGAAAGGTACTTCGATACATTTCAAAGAAATACAAGCATTCCAAAAATTCTTCGAAACTGCTTATAGGCCAGATGATCTTAGTCGAACCATTGATGAGGCAAATTTTACCTTAAACGAAAAATTTTCTAAAAAATTGGAGAGTCTTGTAGCAACCTGCCCTAAAAATTAAAAATTTAGAGTCGCCACCTATTCTACCAGGGCGAATAGGAAACCATACGCAGTTAAGAGATCGGGGTAAGATTATTATAATCAGGTCGAGGGAAGGTGTTAGGCACCCTTTGCCTCCTTCCAATTTTTCGTCCCCCCTCTCCCCTACTGATATTTTAGAATATATATGGAGTCTTTAGGGTTAGGTTTTTGTGTCAATAACATCTTGCATTAATGAAAATATTTGATTGAAAAATCAACATGCAATCTTTCCAAAATTGGCTCTTTTCTTGCCCTTGAAGCTTGTGCACGAAATTGACATGTTTTATGGGCTATCTTGGACCTCAAGATAAGTGAAAGCAAAGCCCATATACAATTGTTCCTTGTTTTCATATTTTGTTTAATTTAATTTGTATTTAAATGGAAATAATTCCAAAATAAATAAAATAAAATAGAAAGGGGCGTGCTATTGAGTATAGAGACCATAGATGGGCTTATGAATAAGTTTAGAACAAAATAACCTGGGCCCATTTGGAAGAAAATTGATTTTGACAAGCATTTCTCTTCGTGCACCTCTTCAAAAATATCCAACTTCTGCGACTTGTATCTTTCTCAATCTTTATCACTTTGGGATGTTCTTGGACTTTTTAGAGAGCTCAAAGAGTCCTCTAAATGACCTTTTTGGTTTCATCTCGATTGAAGCTTCCATGCTCAAGTTATGAGCTTTGACCCAAAAGGTGTCTTTTGTTGACTTTTTGGAGGACCTATAATCTCTTGTACCATATCTCCTAAATGATGCATTTCTGACCTTGGCTTGTGAGAGACAAAGTTGTAGAGAATCAAATTTACTTCAAAATAGGTTTTTGTTGGGAAATTTTTTATGCTCCATGTGAAAGTTATGGCCAATCAAAGTTGAGTTGACTTTCTCCTATAAAAACCCTAATTTGAACCTTTGCATTTGTTCATTTCTGATTTTTTTTATTGATGGATCATGATCAACCTTTGATCAAATGATGGATATAACCTCACATACTTGATGTTGACCAAAAATCTTGAAGTTTGACTGTATTTTGACTATACTTGACTTTTAGGTCAGCATAGTCGATTATTGATCATCTGAGCCATTGAGTGAGCAATCCTTGGAATAGAAGCTTGACTTTTGACATGGAGGTGCCTTGAGACATATGAGAGACCTTGAGATCCATTTTAGGCCTTGGAGATTCAAAATCCTTTGATAAAATGCAAACCCTAGTTTTGGAGATCTTGGATTAAGAGAGTATTCATTGAGCCAACCCTTGAGCCTTGAATCCTTGATGATGAAATGAGATGGGCAAATTTTGGGGTATGACAGTTGCCCCTGTTCAATCTTCTTAAACCTGAAGAGTCGGATAGGCACGTCTGCCTATCGTGATCTAAAGGTAGAAGATGATTGAACACTGAGAATGCCCTGAAATTTGCATTTGTTGGGAAGAAGTTCTGTGGGAGATGGGCTTACAGATGCCACCCAAGGTAAATACCCCTCTCTTTTTTTTATAAATGTGAAGCAAATGCTTTCGAAAGGAACCACTTGCTTTGATTGTAGTACGACCTAAAAAGGCAACCTGAATTTTATGCAATGTTATGATGCATGTAATGTATGATGCAGTGAGCTTCCCAAAACAAATGAGAGCAATGTATGTATATGCATTATGTATGATTAAGGTATGCTAGTTGAATGATGCATGATTGTTAGTTATGTTAGTTGAAGTATGTTAGTAACTTTGAAAAGGAGAAATAAAACCTTTGTTTGTTATTGATGATGTTTTGGAGAAAATCACTGCCGAGGGACTAACGTGATAAACCCAAATGAAGAACCCTTTGTAAAACCCTTTGTATTTTGGAAGAAGCTCACTGCCGAGGGACTAACGTGATAAACCCCATTGAAGAACCTTTTGTAAAACCCCTTTGTGAAACCCTTTGTAGTCTTAAAGAAGATCACTGCCGAGGGACTAACGTGATAAACCCCATTGAAGAACTCTTTGTAAAACCCTTTGATCACTGCCGAGGGACTAACGTGATGGGTAATCGTAACTATCAATAGCTACGACTAGCAGTTTGTTGTAGAAGATAGTTAACTTGCTATAGCGCTAGCAAGCTTTCGTAGTTTGTGAACCCCAAAAGGATCACTTGCTATAGTTCTAACAAGCTCACCCGCACCAATAGGATCATTCGCCCTGGTTCGGACAAATTCACCTGCACCATTAGGATTATCTGCCCTGGTTCGCACAGATTCACTTGCACCGTTAGGATTACTTGTCCTGGCTCAGACAAGCTCACCTGCACCATTAGGATCACTTGCCCTGGTTCGGACAAGTTCACCTGCACCATTAGGATCACTTGCCCTGGTTCGGGCAAGTTTACCTGCACCATTAGAATCATTTGTCCTGGTTCGGACAAATTCACCTGCACCATTAGGATTACTTGTCATAGACAAGCTCACCTGCACCATTAGGATCACTTATCCTGGTTTGGACGAGTTCACCTGCACCATTAGGATCACTTGCCCTGGTTCGGACGAGTTCACCTGCACCATTAGGATCACTTGCCCTGGTTCGGACAAGTTTACCTGCACCATTAGGATTATCTGCCCTGGTTCGGACAAATTCACCTGCACCATTAGGATTACTTGTCATAGTTCCGACAAGCTCACCTGCACCATTAGGATCACTTGCCCTGGTTCGGACGAGTTCACCTGCACCATTAGGATTATCTGTCCTGTTTCGGACAGATTCACCTGCACCATTAGGATTACTTGCCCTGGTTCGGACAAGCTTACCTGCATAAGAGAAATCATTTGCTATAGTTCTAGCAAACTTACCTGCATGGAAAAGATTCACTTGTTTGGAGACTCACGACTCGAGGGTCGGAGAAAGTAGCATGCCAAATATTTACGACTTGAAGGTCGGAAAGGAAACGATATGTTTAGAAACTCACGACTCGAGGGTCGGAAAACACACCTGTCACAACACGAGGGTTGGAAACTCACGACACGTGGGTCAGAAAATACACCTATCACAACACGAGGGTTGGAAACTCACGACACGTGGGTCGGGAAAATACACCTATCACAACACGAGGGTTGGAAACTCACGACACGTGGGTCGGAAAATACACCTATCGCAACACGAGGGTTGGAAATTCACGACACGTGGGTCGGAAAATACACCTATCACAACACGAGGGTTGGAAACTCACGACACGTGGGTCGGAAAATACACCTATCGCAACACGAGGGTTGGAAATTCACGACACGTGGGTCGGGAAATATACCGATCACAACACGAGGGTTGGAAACTGGGCTTTTGTAGTATTTGAATGCACTAGATGATATGCATATGCTAATGCGTATGTATGTATGTTGATGTTGATGTCAATCCCAAGATTTTATCTCCTTATTGAACCCGTTAAACTTGTTTACTCCATGCTTGCACCTATACCATGAATATGCTTGTGCTGGCTTGGTAATGTTTATGTATGTGGATAATGCTTATGCTTATGTATATGTTGATTTATGTAACGAATGGAAACAAAGTAATGTCTTCTATAAGACTACCTGAAAAGGTTTCTGGAGTGAATGTGAATGTTTGTCTTAAAGAAGACTATCTGAAAAGATTTTTAGCAAAGGATGAGGAATGTCTTAAAGAAGACTACCTGGAAAGGCTCTTAGAAATGACAATGAATGTCTTAGAAAAGACTACCTAGAAAGGTTCTTAGAATGTCTTAAAGAAGACTACCTGAAGAGGTTCCTGAAAAGGATGGTGAATTTCTTAGAAAAGACTACCTAGAAAAGCTCTTGGAAAAAGAATGTCTTAAAGAAGACCACCTGGAGAGGTTCCTGAAAAGGATGACAATTCGTCTTAAATAAGACTGCTGAAGAGATTCCTAGAAAGGATGATGAATGTCTTAGAAAAGACTACCTGAAAAGATTCTTAGAAAGGATCGTAAGATTTGTCTTAAAGAATACTACCTGAAAAGGTTCCTAGAAAGGATCGTGAGATTTGTCTTAAAGAAGACTACTTAAAAAAGTGTGGTGTAGTGTATCAACCAATGTATGTAATGCATGATTTATATGTATTTGCATGATGCTCCAATGATAGGTTGTTGATAACCAAAGCGTATATACCTCGCTAATATTGTAAGGTTGTTGGATGAGGTGGGGTGTGATGCTAGCGCGACTTCCCAATCCCTGTTTTTTTTTAATATTGAATATCGTAGTTAAGAGGAAAGATTTGTCGGATGTCGTAAAGTGTGAGAATGCCTTTTCCTTATGATGTGCGCCTTGCCCAGGTTTGACCCTTTGAATTACTCCACGCCTTTGAATTTTCGAAGTCCTCCATGTCTTTCACCTTTTGCAATTCGCACCTTTAACCTTTTCGAGGTTCTCCACACCTTTAACCTTTGGAGATTCTCCATACCTTTAACTTTTCGAGGTTCTCCACACCTTTAACCTTTCGAGGTTCTCCACTCCTTATGGATTTGACATCCAATGCCCCAATGTTTAGTGGAAAAAAGGTGCCTATGATTTCCAATCTGTGAAGGAAATGCCCCGAGAAATAACCTTGTCATATGCTTCGATGTTTAGATTGAAGGGTATGCCCTTGATCTCCAGGATATGGAGGGCTATCATAGTGTTCTATCCTTTTGAATTTATCCCATGCTTGACATGCCCCTGATTGCTTCGAGATGTGACCCGAATCGATTGAACCTTAGGATGAATGCCCCTAGTTAATAGGATCTTTGATTACATGCCCCTGTAATCCCTGAAATTTTGCCCCTGTTTAGGAGAACCCCCTAGATGTGGTTCCCCCATTCCAGAGTCTTTATTAGAAATGATCGCCTTTGATTAACCAATTTCGAGATCTCCTTGAGTGCTAAGTGTATGTTTGTAGATGACGTTGTACCCTTTGAGAAGTAACTCCAATGTGATGCGTGTGCAAGTTTTGAAATAGAAGTCCGTTATTAATTAGGACTGGATGATTAGAAATGAATTTTTGAAGAACTGTAGTGATTAGAAATAGTTTTAACAAACCTAGGAGTCATTATAACAAAATCCTGCTTGATACGCTTTCGTAGTTAACCTTGCCTTAATTAGGACTTTTGAATGTTGTAATTTGGCCTGGTTCACGGTTTTAAGAAACAATGGATATAAGGCTCAAATTTTATTTAACCCACCCCTTTCTCCTTGATGTTTTCCAAATCCTAAAGATTCGTCTAATTCAATGATTGCACTTTGTTTGCAAGAGGATCGTTTCAGTTCTGATGTTGAGCAAAAGCCTTAGTAGAGATCCCAGCACTGATGAAAAATGTTGTAAAGATCCAAGTGTTTATGAGAAGCTTCGATGATTTGGCAGTCACAAGATTATCCTCTGTATATCGCCTTTGTTTTTATCCCTTATTTTTGCATGAACCAACTCCTTTGAGTTTGACCCATCGGGAGGCCCTAATTTTTGCCTAAGTCATTTTTGTTTTCTTTCCTGAAATTTTCCATTTTGACTTAGCGGGCGCTTTTCTCCCCTTTTTTTTTGAATGCTCCTTTTTGAGATTTGGATTTTGAATATTGTGATTGCTACGTCGACTTTGATTTGCAAGCTTCGTCTTTGATACGTCCTCGATCTTGAATGATATATTGAGGAAGAAGATGTTGTGAATGTTACCTCCATTGCTTCCTCGATCTTGGATGAACGCAAGGAAGAAGATATGCTTGAACCTTTGCTTTGCTTGATCCTTATACTTGAACCTTTGCTTGAATCCTTGCTTGGGTTGGCTGATTCTCTTAACAACCAAAATACACCATTGAATTAACCGAAATCTACCCTGCCCCTGGTTGAAATCATGGTTTTTTTTTAAAAAGTAGAAACAAACTCCAACTCCTGGCTCGAGGGGGTGACGAGGGATTAACATCCTTATATCTTCACTGTTTGGGAATTGTAACAATGCATGTACATCATCGGTTCGGTCTTACCTTGAAAGCATATGTCTAGCTGGACTTAGTTATTTGTATTTGTCATTCTCCCTTAAGTTTGTTAATAATCCTAAATTTGAGATTGAAAATAGAAGTGCGCGAATGAAGCGAATGAATTGATTCCAAAACCTACATGGTCATCCCATTAGAATTGCTAATCCGAAGGTACAACTTTTATCCTGCGTAACACTTAGCGATCGTAGGGGTTAAAATTCTGAGCATGACAAAACCTATTGATCCTAGGGACAATCTCCTTTGCAAATCCATTGACCTTGTTTCACTCCTTAGTTCATGGACTTGTAGAAGTGAAGGGTAACCTCGAATTCTCCTTGGGCACGTCAAACCTGTCGGGAATAAATTGATAGCGGTGGGTTTTCGTCGTTTCGGAACTTCATGAGTCTCCTTTGACTGAACCTCTTTTTCTTTCTCTAAGGATAGTATTACGCCATTTGCAATCGTCAGCGTTTGTAGATTGATGAAGAAAATATATGGCCCTTTTGCCCCTTGGTATGGAGTTAACACATGTCGTCTTCCCTCCATCGTAGTTATGCCTCTTCGGTCAAGGTATTGCCCCAATTGGACTGACCATTGCCCCCAGTTATCATAGAGCGTCCTTGTAAATTGGATATGTTCTAAGACGAACCCCTTTATGACTAGATACCCCTTGAGTGTATCTATGAGGGAACTCCTTTGTTGAACCAATCCTTGCTCGACGATAGCCTTTGTTGTATTTATAATCCTGTTGCGAAAAGGCATGGACATGCGGAAGGCATGGTGAAAGGCATCCTTGTTCTATTTGTAAGGCCAGGTTCATTCCCAATAATTTATTCTCCTTTCTCCATAGTTTGTGATCCTTTAGATTTTTCTTTGCGAGTCTCGGGAAATCGGCTAGCACGGAACGTGTGGGTGCGGACGAAGATGCAACTGTAAATGTATGAATGCATGAAAATGAGAATGCATGCGTATGCGAGAGACTCGCTTTTTTTCATATATTATAACTCCTTGTATGTAATGCCATGCAGACGTGCGACATATATAATCCTAGGGATAGCCTTAGAGGTGACATTAGACCCTAGTGAAATCCTTGCAAGATAGATGTTATGACACGCCAATGGAAATTCCTTAGATTAGGGAGTATGCAGAAGGTAGCGGCTGGTGACCGTTCAAGACAGTCACCACATCTCATGGCCATCGAGAGGCCAATCGACGTGCGTTAATGAGGATGTCCTTCGGGGAAGGACGCGATTTTATATATAGAATCCCTATAGGCGAGGGAATGCATAGATGTAAGCATGGGGTGACCGTTCAAGACAGTCACTAGATCTCATGGCCATCGAGAGGCCAATCGACGTGCATTAATAAAGATATCCTTCGTGGGAAGGACATGGTCTTGGAAATGGAGTCCCTGCAGGCCAGGGAACGCGTAGAAAAACCTGCAAAATTGAAATGCATATATTCGTAGTATATAATAAGCACATAAGCACATAAGCCCTAGGTTCATAGGTTCGACGTAACGGCTTAGGGTGCCTACCCTTCCCATTGGTATACTCTAGAAGGTCTCATGGGGTTGTTCATAGCCGCCGAGACTTTTTGTCTCTTTGGATTTTAGAACAACTCATTTATCCATGAGGTTCGAGTTTTAGGGGTAGGTTCCCAGAGAGATCATCCAAATACCAAGTCCAGCCCTCAACAAGGTCAAGCCTCGTGTCAGACATTTCCGGATATTCAACCCACTCTGAGTGGAATTATAATAAGACTCGTAGGCGATGTAATTCCCCTCTGGTCTTAAATATAATTCCCATGCTTAGGTTTTAACGCAATTTCTATATAACCCAGAAATATACAGTAAAACAAGTAATCAATTAAATAAACATTTATTTAAATTACTATAAAAATTACTGTAAATAAAAACCGTAAATAAATAAGTAAATTAAATTAAATTATTTAAAAGAACCTGAGCCCAAAGTCCTGTTGTTTGTAACTCCAAAAATGCAGTACAACAACAAATATTAAAGTAAACAAATATTCATTTAAATTGTTATAAATAATTACTGTAAATGGAAATTGTAAATAAATAAAAAAATATTTAAATAAAATGAAAAAAACCCTAAATCCTAATCCAAAACCCTAATTTTGGCAAATTAGCCAAACCCTAAAAATTTTGCCAAAAACCTAAATGTTTCGCCAAAAACCTAAACCCTGCCAAAACCTATAGGGGCATAATAATTTACAATTTTATTATCCCCTGCAGAGTCGCCAGCTGTAGCAACCTGCCCTAAAAATTAAAAATTTAGAGTCACCACCTATTCTACCAGGGCGAATAGGAAACCCTACGCAGTTAAGAGATCGGGGTAAGATTATTATAATCAGGTCAAGGGAAGGTGTTAGGCACCCTTTGCCTCCTTCTAATTTTTCGTCCCCCCTCTCCCCTACTGATATTTTAGAATATATATATGGAGTCTTTAGGGTTAGGTTTTGTGTCAATAACATCTTGCATTAATGAAAATATTTGATTGAAAAATCAACATGCAATCTTTCCAAAATTGGCTCTTTTCTTGCCCTTGAAGATTGTGCACGAAATTGACATGTTTTATGGGCTATCTTGGACCTCAAGATAAGTGAAAGCAAAGCCCATATACAATTGTTCCTTGTTTTCATATTTTGTTTAATTTATTTTGTATTTAAATGGAAATAATTCCAAAATAAAAAAAATAAAATAGCAAGGGGCGTGCTATTGAGTATAGAGACCATAGATGGGCTTATGAATAAGTTTAGAATAAAAGAACCTGAGCCCATTTGGAAGAAAATTGATTTTGACAAGCATTTCTCTTTGTGCACCTCTTCAAAAATATCCAACTTCTGCGACTTGTATATTTCTCAATCTTTATCACTTTGGGATGTTCTTGGACTTTTTAGAGAGCTCAAAGAGTCCTCTAAATGACCTTTTTGGTTTCATCTCGATTGAAGCTTCCATGCTCAAGTTATGAGCTTTGACCCAAAAGGTGTCTTTTGTTGACTTTTTGGAGGACCTATAATCTCTTGTACCATATCTCCCAAATGATGCATTTCTGGCCTTGGCTTGTGAGAGACAAAGTTGTAGAGAATCAAATTTCCTTCAAAATAGGCTTTTGTTGGGAAATTTTTGATGCTCCATGTGAAAGTTATGGCCAGTCAAAGTTGAGTTGACTTTCTCCTATAAAAACCCTAATTTGAACCTTTGCATTTGTTCATTTCTGATTTTTTTTATTGATGGATCATGATCAACCTTTGATCAAATTATGGATATAACCTCACATACCTTTGATCAACCTTTGACTCTATTTTGACTATAGTTGACTTTTAGGTCAGCATGGTCGATTATTGATCATCTGAGCCATTGAGTGAGCAATCCTTGGAATAGAAGCTTGACTTTTGACATGGAGGTGCCTTGAGACATATGAGAGACCTTGAGATCCATTTGAGGCCTTGGAGATTCAAATTCCTTTGATAAAATGCAAACCCTAGTTTTGGAGATCTTGGATTAGGAGAGTATTCATTGAGCCAACCCTTGAGCCTTGAATCCTTGATGATGAAATGAGATGGGCAAATTTTGGGGTATGACAAGTCTGAAATTGCCTTCATACGTTCGTCCTGAACAACGTTATGAAACGACTTTCAAAATGTACCCTCCGAAATTCCCTCGATTGCCCAGTGCTGACTTTGGTGTGGCTTTTAGTCCCTCATTTCCAGACTGGTTCATTTGTGGGAATTTTACAAATATTCTTCACTAAGAGTCCAAAAAATGCGCCGAATGAGTGGTTCCGACTAAACATACCCTGGATAGTTTCAAAGGACATCTTCATATTGGCCTCGAACATGTTCGTGTTCTAACACTGATACCTGAAGGTGTGGAACTGGATAATCTTTCGATCTCACTTATTTTTATCTTTCTAAAATTCTTTATATTAACTTTTTTGTTCCCTTTACTTAACTGCAGCTCTTGGTCGAAGGAAGAATATTAAAGATTCGACGGTCATTGCTCGAAAGCCTGCCACTCTTTCAAAAGATAAAAAATCTAGTGAAGACTCCATCAACATCAATAAATCAAAGCCTGTGGTAATCATTTGACTCTTGATTAAACACCTCAATTTATTGCTTTGAAATTCTGACATTCTTTGTTTCAGAATACTCGAAAACCTCCACCAACTCCAAAATGAAAATCTGCTTCAGATACCATCAGGATCGACTCTGATGCTGAAGAGAAATCTCCTCCATATTCCACACTGATAGTTAGGAAGAAGCCCGAAACTGTAGGTCTTTTGGTTCAGGAAAAGCCTTCTGGGACTTGGAAGCCTGAAGCCTCGACTAACCAATAAACATCTGAAGAACAGCCCTTAAAGACTCTCGGAACTGCAGCAGTTGTCGAAATTCATAATTCTAGCCCAAATAATGCTCTTTCCAAGGGACACTGCAATTCTTTTCCTCATAAGTTTTTTGCTCACTCTAGATTCAGACTGATTCATGTCGTTTTTTTTTTGTGTAGGATGATATTGGTACTGGCACTTCAAATCTTAAGTTTGACAATCCTCCATCTGACAATCTTACATCTGATAATCCTCCAAGTATGTATTTTTGCTCTATTCCTTTCTTCATCTAACAAAGGTTCTCTTGAAGGATCAAATTGTGAACTTAATGATTTTCCTCTTTGCAATTTCTACTCAAGAACAAGTGTTTCAACATAATCCTCTTTTACAATCTTTTGCCAATTCAAATACTGGGAGTGATGACGCATTAAAAAACACTTAAAAATCTGGGTTTGTCGAAGTGGTACTTCAAGATGACTCGTCCCCTGAAATTCCACATCCAGACCAAGATGTCGAAATGGAAGATAACCTACATCTGTCGAAAATTGATGAAGGTGATGAATAGTCCACAGAAGGCGAAGAAGTTGATCCAACGGGCGAAGATGAAACAAAAAATGAAGCTTCGAGCAAGCCAGAGGAAATGAACAAATCGAACCAACCTTTTGGGACTATTAGTCAACCCGCGACTGCTTCTACCAATACTTTTCGAATTCTATCGCAAGCTAAATTGGAAAACCTCAAGGCTACAAATCTTGCAAGTTTTCTTAAGGCTATGATGAATGTAAGAAGTAGTTCGTCTGACAAGGGTGGAACCTCTTCGACAGCTTCAGGTGAGAAAGCTACGGAATCAACTAGCCAAAGCCTCCTTCGCCAAATAAAAGAAAAACTTTTTGATGTCGACTTGGTTCAAGCTGTGAGGGATAATGTGAACATTTTCTTTGGCCTTAAAGACTTGATGAAGAAGGTAGATGTGCTAAATGTTTCTGAAGAAGTCTCTCAAGTGGTAATTTCATTGGGCTTCTTGATTGATTAGCTTCAATCAGGCCAACTTTGCAAGCAAGATGTCTCTCAAAAGATTATTGCCAAAGTAAGTGTTCAATCCTCTTCATGGGATGCTGCCGTTGATTTTAATATCAAGATTGAGGGTATGCAAATTTAGCGCTCAAATTATGAAGCAGAATATGAAAATTATGAGAAAACATCAAGTCATGGGAACAACAGATAGAAGAGTTGAAGAAAAAGATACAGGCTGCAAAGGATCGTCAGGATGAGATTCGACAACTCGATAACCAGGAGCTAAACGAAGAAATTAAAACCGGCATTCAACATATCGAAAAAGCCCAACAATTGGATACCGAGATCGAAGAGTTGAAAAGACAATGAATTGTGGTTGAGCGTCGCCCGGCTATATCTGCTTCTCAATATGCTCACATGAAGGCTTCTCTTCCCAATGACTTCGGTACTTGATTATATTGCAAATTACTTCAAACTTGTTTTGTTTCTATCTTATTTTACATTTTACAATATTCATGGGTGGTTGTTATTTTGGGATGTAATATGTTGAGATATTGCCATTTTGGCGCTTTTTATTTAAAATGCACCATTTTGGCTATGCACTACTTTTCACTATTATTTTGTCATTATTCTGATTTCTTATAGGAATGGTTTGTACTTCTTCAAGTAATTTCCATTTACTTTTAGGATCCTTCGACCCTCTATTAATTCTTCTATCTCATAAGTATTATTTGAAAATACTTTTAAAATTCAAAAAGGCCCTTCCCAATATGGGGACCATTTACCTAAAGCTTGATTCTTTCGATCTATAGGAAAAATAACTTTCCAAACCAAATCATTAATAATAAAAGCTTTACCTCTGACCTTTTTATTGTATGCTCTAGCCACCCTTTCTTTTTGTCTTCTTAACATTTCTAAGGCACGCAACCTCTCTTCGTCTAAATCAACCAATTCGTTCATCATCATTTCTCAATACAGATTTGGAGAAATTTCTTCTTGCTTTTGAATTCCAACTGATTGTAAGTAGATTTTAACCGACAATACTGCATCATGTCCAAACGTAAGTTGGAAAGGTGTAGTATTAGTTGCTTCCTTAGGTGACGTTCGACAGGCCCAAATTGCTTGATCTAGAGTTTTATGCCTATTCTTTGGCTTTTTCCCCTCGTGTTTTTTATAAGGCCAATTATCACCTTATTGGTTGCTTCGACCTGACCGTAACAAGGTGTAGATGTTAAAAATTTGAAACCCATCTCTTTTGCAAACTCCTGCATCTTTTGACCAGTAAAGATTGATCCCTGGTCTGTTGTTATGCTTTATGGGATTCCAAATCTATAGAGTATATGTTTTTGAATAAATTCAATAACAGTATCTTGATCTATATTTACTAAAGGTATGGCTTCAACCCACTTTGTGAAGTAATCAATTCCTACCAAAATGTATCTTTGACCTTTGGATGAAGTAGGTCGAATTTCTCCTATTAAGTCCAATGCCCAACCTCTGAAAGGCCACAGCTTAATAATTGAATGAAGTTCACTTGCAGGAACATGTTAGACACTTGCATGCATCTAACATTCTTGACATCCTTTAGTAAATTCTATACAATCTTTCAAAATGGTGGGCCAATACATTCCATAACGAAATAGAAACTATTTCATTTTATGGCCTGCTTGATGGGCTCCACAAGCTCCATTATGGACACTAGATAGCGCAAAATATGCCTCACTTTCTCCTAAGCATTTCAACAAAATTCCCTCCGGAGTTTTCTTGAATAATTCATTTCCCATTAAGAAATAAGACAATGCTTTGTATTTGGTCTTTCGATCTGTGTCCGTTGAAGGATCTCTGAGGTAATTAACAATTGGACTCCTCTAATCTGTATCTATTAGATTGTCAATAGTCAATATTTCGAACTCCTCTTGGTTGGCGAAGCCTAACTGCGTAGTCTCTAAAACTGTTAGCGATAATCTGGTAGCCATTGCTTTTCCTCTGACTTCGACCAACTCTTCTAACCTTTCTTTTGACACTTTATATCCTGATGCTATTTGTGCCGAATCATTTGCCTCTTGATTCTTTATCCTAGGGACATGTTTTATATCCACATATTCGAATTTTTTGAGCAACCTATATGCCATAACAAAGTACATAATCAAATTCTCCTTAATGCACTTATATTCCTTTGTTAATTGTTTGATCACCCATTCAAAATCTCCTTTAATTTCGACACTGGTTGCCCCTAATTCCAACAAAGCTTCAAGTCCTGCAAGTAAGGCTTCATATTCTGCTTCATTGTTTGAGCATAGAGGGCCTTCAATTCTATACTTGAGTTTTGTTGGAATTCCTTCAGGAGAAATTATCAGAATTCCAACTCCACTACCATCTTTATGTGAGGAACCATAAAAAAAAATCTCCATGGTTTTACTTCGACATAATGCTGATGGTTTTCGACCACTGCGTGATACTATTTGACTTTCGTTGCTTTTAAAGGCACAAAGGTTAAAGAGTACTCAGTAAGGGCTAAAGCCCATTTGCCAATTCGATTGTGCAATATTGGCTTTAACAACATGTGTTTAATAACATCAAAATATGAAGAAACATAAACATCCACATGTTTTATATAATATTTAAGTTTTATCCAAGAGAAATACAAACATAGGCAGATCTTTTCTATAGTAGTGTATCTAGTTTCTGCATCATTTAATACTCTATTTGAAGATGAAGATCATGACAAGAAGCCTCCAACACAAGAGCGTTGTCTCTTAATATGTTTATCAAAAAATGAAGAAGATCTCATCCAGAACTTCAAGAATAGAATACCACAAGACTATGTATTGTTCTTGTTATTAATTGTAAAACACATAGACTTGTTGCTCGTAGTGTGTTATATCTTAGGAAACTTCTGATAGAATGTTTAGGCTCCAGAAGTGACTTCTAATTAGTGAGTCGTAAACATACATTTTGAGAATAGGAAATCATCTGCTTGATTAAGAAGCACACCTATTATCTCCAGAAGATAGATGAACGTTATATCTTGCTAGGATCCCTGAACGGTTCATTATCATAAGTTAGTCACAGCAGTTGGTTGTGCAGGAGTCAGTCACAGCAGGTAGCTGTGCAGGTTACTAGTGTGATGAACGTTATATCCTGATGGGATCAATGAACGGTTCAGTCAACTAGGGTTTAGTCACTCGCGGGTAGCTTGTGCAGGGTTCCTGAGTCAATGGACGTTATATCTCGCGGAGATCACTGAACAGGTCATTGTCCAGATGGTTAGTCACAGCAGTTGGCTGTGTAGGTTATTAGTCATGACAGAGGATCGTGCAGTTGTAATCAGGATTAGTTATAGTGGATTAAGACCTCTTTTGAGAGGCAAATCACCTGAAGATGGTGGACTGGAGGTAGCCTTAGTTAGAAGGTGAACCAGGATAAAAATGAATGTGTCTATTTACTTTCTGCACATGTCATTTTAACATAGAACTTCCAAGATTTAATCTGCAGAACTGTACTGAGCAAGTCACAAGTTCTGATATCCTTTAGAAGTTAAAATGAGCATCTTATTGGTTATGTAGTTCTACATCTTCATGCTTCCGCAACATTAAATCATAATCCAATGGATGACTAAGTGAAAGAAAAGACGTTCAAGAAAAAGAAAGGGAATTTAAAGTGATAAAGAACACAATTCAATCCCCCCTTTCTTGTGTTTTTCTCCACCTTCAATTGGTATCAGAGCATGGCTTTGTATTGATCTCAAGATCAAACCCTTAACCGTGTAAAGAGATCCAGAAGGAGAAAAACTAATCTGAGTTGAAATCAAAGTCAAATTCAAACACTCAGTATAATCAGAAGATGTCATGGCAAAGATCTCAAGACTCTGAACGTATCACCTACCTATCAGAAGGAGTTTTTGAAATTCTCAAAAGAATATTCTACAGAGCTCAAGACATCAGAATGAAGATCATGTGCTCAAACGAGGACATTCAAAATCAGAAGATAAAACAAGACAGTTTGATCGAGCACATTCAGGCAAAATCAAGTTAAGAAATGAAGACTCTTCAAACGACAAAGATCAGAAGAAGAAAAAGACTGGACCTCTACTTCAAAAGATACCCATGCTCAAAAGAAAAGATTACTTTCTATGATGGTCATATCTTTCTAAACCTTACCTTCTTATCATTATGTTCATGTGTGTGATTATTTATTGTTTAAAGTTTCTCTTGTATATTGTGTATTAAATGCATTTATCATACCTAAATGCTTCCATAAAGAATTCTTGTATAGCCTCACTTACCTACCTCACCTTCAGCACTGCTCCCCATATACCTTAGATAACTTGCAATAGGATAGTGTAGTCACCTACCCTCAGTTAAACTAGAACCTAACATATGTCAGTATCTTTTGTCTGCTCATGCATGCTCTCAAGGCAGTTGGAAAAGACTAAAGTCTTAAAAGTAGCATCAGAACTCTGTCTCGTCATGACTAACACTTCCTTTTCACTCCCTACATATACTCATTTTAACCTAAACAGTTCTCATCAAAAACTCTCATCCTCCTAAATATACACTCTTCAAAGCTATCTCATATCCATCAAACATGTAAACAATGACTTACTATGGAGATGTAAACTATCTAAAGGTCATTACCGATAAAGATCCAAACCTCTCCTTCCAACAGAATCAAAGATTCTAAAATTGGGTGTTGAAACAATTTAAGAAACTTAAAGATTTGCTCCAGGATTTAAAAATATATGTTGTATATTTGTTACATCTCTTAGCATGTGGATCAAGGAATATTTGTGTAAGGGTTTCGAGGCCCGTGGACTACTAAGGAGTATTTGAAGGGAGCTCTATATTAAGTTTTGTTGCACTGAATAGGGTTAACAATTAACTGTGTTATTTACCATTCTGTAGTCAAATTATGTATGTAATTCAGTTTGGTAAATGTGTGTTCTGTCAACAGATGATGAAGGTAGAGAAAAACACAATGGGGGTTTGAATTGGGTTTTCAAAACTTTGCCCTTCTTAGAAAAACATTTGTTTAGATAAACATTAGCGTATGCAATAAATAAAACAATGACACATTATTTATCCAAACTCTCCTTAGAAAAGGTTAGCCGTGTCCACCACCAAGGTGATTTTTCCTTAAAAAATGACTTAATCCACTAATCATTGAAATGATTACAACTGCACGGGCCAATTTCTGATGACTTACAACCAAAGCAATAATCAATCTATTAGTGATATCTTAAAAATTCTGACCCACCTGGTCCCCTAAGAGATATAATGATCAATGACTCCTCAAGAATTTTGACCCAACTGGTCGCTAGAAGGAGATTTCTCCATGATGACAAACTTTTAAAGTCTTCTTGAGTATACGGACTAATACCAATCACTCATGGAACAAACGACTAATAGTTTCTTAATGTTTGTGTTTACATGATTGCTCATATTAAGCTGATTACACAAATGGTTAAGTACAAGATAAATTAACACAAAAGTGTTAAGCAAGATATGAGAAACAACTCCTTGCTTTTACATGATTCCACAAAGATGTATTTGATGAATGTTAGGGTAGCATCTGTAACGCCCGTAATTCAATTAATTAGTTAATTAAGATGTTTGAGGATTTATTTATTGGAATCAGTTGGAGTTGGGAATTATCGGCTTATTACTATGAGGTATTATTTAATTGATGGATTGATGAAGTTGTAGAAAATAATATCAGTAATACTAGTAGAATTATAGATGATTATTTATATTGGGCTTACTTGTGGTAGTAGTAGTAGTAATTTGGAGGTATTGACTAGTAGGTCCAATAAGACCAAATGGAATAATAGAATATTTTATTAGGTTTTGAATAAGAAGGGAATAGAAGTGGCAGTAGTGACATTAGGTTTTAGCAGAGCAAGGGTTTTGGTGTAAAAGAGGCATTACGAGTGAAGAGGCACAAGGATTGGAAGAGGAGAATACGTAGAGTGCAATCGGAGGCAAATAGCTAGATCGAGCCGGAAACCGTTAAGGAGACCTTCAATCGAAGGTAATGGTGGGGTTCTTATACTATAAACGAGTATATGATGGATGATATGCGGGATTGGGTTTGAATAAGAATTGTTGCTGCGAAAGTTGTTATGAGATAATCTCTGTTTATTTTTCAATCGTTGTTAAACTGTGAGTTTTGTTTTCCAATCGACTGTTATCATGCTGTAAAATTGTGATGTTCTAGGATTTAATGGATTGTTAGAATATTGGGATGAATAATGATAATTCCATGAGTCTATGAATCTGTGCGTATATGTGATGAATCGAAGGAATTGAAACAAAGAATTCTGGAAATTATATGAGGAATTAAGAAGAAGAAGTTGGTGGCGGAGAACCATACAAGCGTCCCAAGGCTGGGACGGACATTCTATAGATAAGGGGCGGGCGCCATCCATGTTAGGAGGGTAAGGGACGATCGTCCCATCTTTTAAGGGCGGGCGGCATATAGTGTGGGACGAGGGCTACTTGCTGAATATATATATATATATATATATATATATATATATATATATATAGTGATGCTTAAATCCTTCCTAATTGTTTAATATAGGTATAATTGACTTTGCAGAAAAGTACCATAATTGATTAGCATAGTTATATCATATGACAGAGATGGAGTCATGAGTAGTAATAACAGCGGGATAATAGCAGAACAATATTTTAAAGACAGTAGAATACAGGGAGTAAATTAGATATGTTTAGTAGTGCAATAAATTAATAAAATGAAGAATTAGTACATAGATGTGTATGGGACTATTTGTGAACGACTATTATGTTTGTATTTTCTTTCATAGTGTGCATTTGATGTCACGATGTTGCGATTATTTTGTTGATAATGCGAAGTTTAAGGAATTATTGTGATGATGAATTACCTTTATTAATGGGTAATAACAGTGATATGGGTATATGCCTTACAATGATATTTTGTTGTTGATGATTAATTATGTGAAGTCATGTTCATTAAGTCACAATCATTTCATACTTTGTGATGGCCTGGATTGGCAAAACAGTGACAAAGGCTTATGCCAGGTTTGAATGCCTCTATTAATTGGCAATTGGCGATGGGGGCTGAAGCCCTGCTGGTTTGAATGCCTCTATTTATGTGATGTTAATAATAGTGAGGTGGTAATTTTGTATGATCTAATTATTGTATATTATTTATCATACGTTTGTTTATATTATTCGATATCCTACCCCCTTTCTTGTTGGTCGTTGCCTTTATACTAGTAACATGCAGGTAATCCCCAGCGAATGAAGATTAGCTGAGGTTCGATCGAGTAGATGTCATGCTCTGATACGTAACACAGGGGGATGAACTTTTGATTGTTTATGATAGTTTTATTGGATTAATTTTTATCTTGAGTAATTTTGAGAAAACATGTAAACTCTCGTTTTGTTTAAGTTGTTTATTGATTTGGATGAAGTTGAATAAGTTGGAAGAATTATGATTTTATTTCCACTGCAGTAACAAATTGAAGTTTGAAGACCGTGATTTGAGTATTTATGTTGGTTCATCCATATGCGTGTTATGTATTTGAATGTTTTAATTTGAGCATGTTTTGCTGTTAGGAAATGTGACATCCTATTCTCTTCTTTTTATTATTATACTCTGATAATTGAAGTAAAATATCGTGGGTAGAATTAGGGTGTTACATTAGTGGTATCGGAGCAGGTCGGTCCGTCCGGCCAAGTTGTTGTGTCGTAGTTTATTTAACAATCGATTATTGTTAATTAGTTCTAACCATTGTTTGTGTTGAAGTGATAAGTTGAGATGACTGGAAGGAATGATGATGCTATTGCTGCTGCATTGGAGGCTATGACTCAAGCTTTGGAACATCAGCCAAACGTCAGCGAGAATAATTGATCTCATAGTTTGGCTACTTTCCATAGAGAGAATCCGCCTACCTTCAAGGGCACTTATTGTAACACCCCAAATTTGATTAGTTATTTAATTAATTATTTAATAAATTAATTAAGGGTTTAATTATTGTAAATTGTCCAAGTTGGAATTTTATCGATATTATTCTAAGAGGAGAAGTTGAGATTTACTGGAGTAGTAGATTCATTATAGCTGTTAAGTTGAGAATCGGGTAAATAGTCGATTTAGTCGGGAGAAATTAATATTAGAAATAATATTAGATTTAATAAAATATTGATTAATTTGGTTGGGTTAAGTTGTGTGTGGGAAATAGCAAAACTGGGGGTATGAAAACATAAGCCCATTAAACCATTAGAATTTTATTATTGGTTCTATTATAATGAAACAAAGGAAGGGAAACAATTAGGTCACGCCGAATTTTTATAATAATAGAAAACAAGGGTTAGAGGCACAAGGTTGAAAGAAGAGGATGCGAGAAGTGCACAGTAGGAAGCGGAAATTCGAGTTTCGACCGGAGAATTCGACCAACCGTAAAACCAAGGTAAGGGTGGGGTTCGAATCTTATAACCGGAATTATATATATATATATATATATATATATATATATATATATAACTAGTGCTCTAGAGAATAAATTAAGTATACATATTATTAATTAGTACAATTGACTACAAGTCTAATATATTCAGTATAGTCACAGACCGAATTTAATTAATTGGTAGAGTTCTAATAGTTGTGTTGGCATAAAGTAGCAGAGATTGCTTAGTAATAAAAATAGCAGAGAAGCATATTTTAGTATATTCATTGTATGGAATAGAAAAAAATAGTAGAATTTAGCAGAGATAATATTTCAGTAAAGCACTGCTAATAGGGAACTTGGGAGATTTAGTAGAATATATCAGTGACATGGAAAATAACAGAATTCCAATAATTTAGTAGGATGACTTTAAGTAAGTATCAGTGGAAAATAAATGAAAAACAATGTAGACTGGCAGCGATGGATAGAACAAAAAAACAGTACCGAGAGTGGCAGTTGGTAGTTTTAAGCGGTACAATTAATTATTCGGAATTAGGTGAAATTCGCCGGGGTCAGTCGGGCATATTAGTAAGTAATGTTGGCTGTTTAGTTTTGTGAAAATTATGCCGAACAAGTGGATTTGCAGGTACAGTTGGATATTGTTGAGTTATAGGTCTTATGACCAATGTTGTCTTGTTTTATGTTGATGTTGAATATGTTGTTATTGAACAAGTTGTTGTTGAACAAAGTTGTGGTTGATGCGTTGATTAAGTTGCAGGTCTTATGACCAATGTTGATTAAGTTGGTTGCAGTTGTTGCATTTTGTCGTTGTTGTGTTGTGTTGAATAAGTTGACGTTGTGGTTGTGATCGCATGCATAGCAAAGCATTACTAAGTTGGTCTGGATTGGAAATTTTTAAGTTGGAGCTAATGCTCACTGTAACACCCCATTATTATTTCTTATTATTTAATTTAAATGAGGATAAATTATTTAATTTGAATAAGTGATATTGTGAGGATTATTGAGAAATATTGGAAAATATAGTTATTGGGCTTGCGTTATGGTTAGTAAATAGGAGGTGTTAACTTACTAAGCCCGCTAACCACAATTATTCTATTTTTTATAAAATAGAAGGAATATTGTGAAAAGAGGGATTGCAGCATTTGGGAGAAGAGAAAGAACGTGAAAACCTGAAGAGCTTTGGAAAGGGGAAGACCGAAGATCAAACCTAAGGTAAAGGGAGATTCGTTTTCGGTTAATGATTATTATGTAATCGATAGTGATAGAATTGTTTAGAATTATTAGATGGGTCAATTAGATGTATGATGAATGAGTAGGAATGTTAGGTTTTGATGAATTGATGAATAGTTTTGATGTTAGATGACCTCTAAAATATGTTATAGTTGTAGTATATTATGTTGCTTGATGATGTTTTGATGTGGGTATGATTATGGTGTGATTGGACTGAAATTGAGAGAGGAAGGATGTCATAATCGCAACAAAATTCTGCATAAAACGCAGAATGCATCGACCTGAGTGTCAGTTGCGTCGATACATTTAGGAATTTGCATCGGCCTGTAGTGTCGACACGCGCTTACCCGAGAGTGGTAGAAGTTCTATGCGTCGACCTGAAGCAGTCCATGCGTCGATGCATAGCATGCAATTTTTGAAAAATGTTCTGAAGGTCATAACTTTTGATCTGTTTGTCCGATTTATGTGCCGTTTTGGGCGTTGTGAAGCTAATTAGATGTTTTACAAGATAAAGTGATAAAATGGGTTGTGGACGACTTTATTTTAAAAACTTGATTAAATTGCTTTGGTGGATTGAAACATTGTATATGTATAAATGTGTTTATATATATGACCATGTGTTTGTGTGATGGTTTGATGAATTGTGATTGTATTAATATGTGATTAATATTAATATGAATATTGTGGTGAATATGCACGAATGATTGAATGATGCTTAGACATGTACATGCTTACGACGTTGATGAGATGAGATGAAAATAGACGATGTTAAGCATCGTATTGATGATGATATAAGTATGTGATATGTGTGCATTCATTCATGAATCATTTTCATTTGATAATATACCCGATGATGAGTTGATTCTTTGTAGGACATAATTCCCATTGTGCGGAATTTGTGTCGGTGGACTGTATCCCGATGATGAGTAGATCAGTTGGATGGGTTCAGCCCATGATTTGGTGCCACATGCATTAGTGTCAGTTTATTCATATGCACTATAAGATGTTATGGCTTGAATGAATTGTGTTGTGATTGATGATGTATCTTGGTATGTTTGACGAATGTGAAATATTGAAATGATTGTATACATGTAGGTTAAGTGATTAATAATTTCTTGACATTTTATTGCTTACGACTAAATAATACTCGTTAATTGAGAATGAGACTCACCCTTACATATTGTTTTTCAGATTGAGGAGTAGCGGCTTAGCTGATTTGGTGAGGATAGCTTTTAGAGTTCATCCATGAGTAGTGTCGGTCATGCTCTGATTGTAACACTGGGGAACACTAGTTTAGAGATGAATTACCCTATTTTGATTTTGTTGTTTTAGACTTGGTTTGGATTAACTTGCATGGATGATGAATATGCAACGTTATGAATTATAATCCGCAGTGTTGAACATGAATGGTGTTTTATGTTAAATTGTTCCTCGTGTGGCATGACAATTGGCATTGGTGTTTATTTTGGATTAATTATGATACCCTTGTATTTCATGTTTACTCTGAATTATTCTATTTAATTCCGCGGGTGTTACAATAGTGGTATCAGAGCATAGTCGGTCGTTGTGACTAGAGTCTTAGTGTCAATCTTTTCCTTGTATACGACTAGTGTGAAGTAATCACTGTCGATAATTTTGTGCTAATGAAGATTGTTTGGTGAATTAGCAAAACAATGGCTGGAAGAGGTGGAAGAAACGATGATGCGATCGCTGAGGCTTTGGGCATGATTGCTGGTGTGCTGGGAGGAAATCATGGAGGAGCTGGGATTGGTGCTGACAGGCAATTGGGAACCTTTCAGAGGAACAATCCTCCATTGTTCAAGGGCACGCATGATCCTGAAGGTGCTTAGAAATGGCTGAAGGAGATTGAGAGGATTTTCAGAGTCATTGATGGTGCTGAGGATCTGAAAGTGAGGTATGGTACGCATATGTTGTCCGAAGAGGCTGATGACTGGTGGATGGCCAGTAGAGATGAACTCGAGGATGCTGGTGTAGCAATTACTTGGGCTGTGTTCAAGAGAGAATTCCTGAGAAGGTACTTTCCTGAAGACGTCCAGGGCAGAAAATAAATTGAATTTTTGGAGCTGACTCAAGGTAATATGACAGTACCGGAGTATGCTTCAAAGTTTATTGAGTTGGCGAAGTACTACGTTCACTACAACAATGATGAAGCTAGTGAATTCTCAAAGTGTATCAAGTTCGAGAATGGTCTTCGAGACGAGATTAAGCAGGGTATCAGGTATCAGAGGATTCGCAGATTTGTTGATCTGGTGGATTGTAGTAGAATCTTCGAAGAGGATAACCTTAAGCTGAAGTTATCTCACTCTCGCGAGTTGGTTGACAAGAAAGGCAAGAAACCGATGGATAGGGGTAAGCCTTATGGTAAGGGAAATCCTAGAGCTAGAGATTGGAAGAAGCCTAGTGGGGAGATTCTAGTGCCCTCGTTAGATGTTATAATTATGGTGAGGCTGGACATAAGAGGAACGAATGCAAGAGCAAGGAGAAAACATGTTTCAAGTGCAATAGGACTGGGCATGTAGCTGCTGAATGTAGAATGAAGACTGTGACATGCTACAATTATGGAGAAGAGGGTCACATCAGTCCATAGTGCACGAAACCAAAGAAGGCTCAATCAGGTGGAAAGGTGTTTGCTTTGTCTGGGACAGAGACTACTCCGAAAGACATGTTAATTAAAGGTACGTGTTTTATTCGTGGCACACCTCTAGTTGCAATTATTGATACTGGAGCGACTCATTCGTTCATTTCATTGGATTGTGCTAAACGGTTGGGACTAGAAATATCTGATATTAATGGAAGTATGATTATTGACACTCCTGCGTCGGGTTCAGTAACTACTTCATCTACTTGTTTGAACTGTCCTGTTGATATTTTTGGTAGAGAATTCGGAATGGACTTAGTGTGCCTTCCGTTGAAACAAATTGATGTAATCCTGGGAATGAACCGGTTAGAGTTCAACCGTGTTCATATCAACTATTTTTCAAAGACGGTGTAATTTCCTGAAGCTGTTAGTGCTGATGATTTGAGCATGACCGCTAGACAGGTGAATGAAGCTATCGGAGATGGTGCAACAGTGTTCATGTTGTTTGCACTGATGGGCTCAGAAGAGAAGGTGGTATGTACTGAATTACCAGTAGTGTGTGAATTTCCAGAAGTTTTTCCGGAAGATGTGAACAAATTGCCACCAGAAAGAGAAGTGGAATTTGCTATTGATTTGATTCCGGGAACTAGTCCAGTGTCGATGGCACCGTATCGTATGTCGCCGTCTGAATTGGCTGAACTGAAGAAAAAGTTGGAAGAATTGCTTGAGAAGAAATTCATTCGTCCGAGTGTTTCTCTGTGGGGTGCGCCTGTATTGCTAGTAAAGAAGAAAGAGGGTTCGATGAGGCTGTGTGTGGATTACAGACAATTGAATAAGGTTACTATCAAGAATCGATATCCACTGCCGAGGATTGATGATTTGATGGATCAGCTGACTAGAGCGTGTGTATTCAGTAAGATTGATCTGAGGTCTGGGTATCATCAAATTCGTGTGAAAGATGATGATATTCAGAAGACTGCTTTTAGAACGAGGTATGGACATTACGAGTATTCGGTAATGCCGTTTGGAGTTACTAACGCACCTGGTGTTTTTATGGAGTATATGAATAGTATCTTCCATCCTTATCTTGATAAGTTCGTGGTGGTGTTCATAGACGATATTTTGATATATTCTAAGAATGACGAAGAGCATGCGGAACATCTCAGAACGGTGTTAGATTTATTGAAAGAGAAGAAACGTTTTGCTAAATTGTCGAAGTGTGAGTTTTGGTTGGATGAAGTTAGTTTCCTTGGGCACGTGGTTTCTAAGAATGGTATTGATGTTGATCCTACGAAGATAGAAGCAACATCTCAGTGGGAAGCTCCGATATCAGTGTCGGAAATTCGTAGTTTTCTTGGTCTTGCAGGCTACTACCAAAAGTTTATTGAAGGATTTTCGTAGTTAGCATTGTCGCTAACTAAATTGACCAGGAAGGGTCGGGCTTTTATTTGGGATGCAAAATGTGAAGAAGGATTCCAAGAATTGAAGAAGAGATTGACAAGTGCTCCTATCTTGATTTTGCCGAATCCGACAGAATCGTTTGTGGTATATTGTGACTCATCACTGATGGGTTTAGGTGGTGCATTGATGCAAAATCAGCAAGTGGTGGCGTATGCGTCGAGACAACTCAAAGTGCATGAAAGGAATTATCCGACTCATGATTTAGAGTTAGCAGCGGTGGTCTTTGTTTTGAAGTTGTGGCGACATTATTTGTATGGTTCGAGGTTCGAAGTGTTCAGTGATCATAAGAGTCTGAAGTATCTCCTCGATCAGAAAGAGCTTAATATGAGACAGAGGAGGTGGTTGGAATTTCTTAAGGATTATGATTTTGGTTTGAATTACCATCCCAGTAAGGCAAATGTTGTTGCTGATGCGTTGAGTGGGAAGTTTTTGCACATGTCTATGCTAATGGTGAAAGAATTGGATTTAATTGAACAATTCAGAGACTTGAGTTTGGTAAGCGAAGATACTCCTAATAGTGTTAAACTGGGTATGCTAAAGCTGACTAGTGGTATTCTTGAATATATTAGAGAACGTCATAAAACTGATGTTGAGTTGATTGATAAGATGACTTTAATTAACCAAGGTAAAGGCGGTGAATTCAGAATCGACGAGAATGGTATATTGAGGCTTGGCGATCGAGTTTGTGTTCCTGATGTTGTTGCGCTTCGAAAGAATATCCTGGAAGAAGGACACCGTAGCGGATTAAGTTTTCATCCTGGTGCTACCAAGATGTATCATGATCTGAAAAAGTTGTTTTGGTGGCCTGGAATGAAGAAAGAAATTGTTGAGTTTGTGTACTCTTGTTTGACGTGTCAGAAGTCGAAAATTGAGCATCAGAAGCCATCTGGGTATATGCAACCGATGTTTATTCCTGAGTGGAAGTGGGATAGCATATAAATGGATTTTGTTTCTGGTTTGCCGAGAACTGTTAAGAATTGTGAAGCTATCTGGGTTGTTGTGGACAGGTTGAATAAGTTTGCACATTTTATACCAGTAAGAATGGATTATTCAATGGAGAAGCTGGCTCAATTGTATATTGAGAGGATAGTTAGTCTACATGGTATTCCTTCGAGTATCGTGTCTGAAAGAGATCCAAGATTTACGTCTAAGTTCTGGGAAGGTTTGCAGAAGGCTTTGGGTACTAAGCTGAGATTGAGTTCTACTTATCATCCGCAGACAGATGGACAAACCGAGAGGACGATTCAATCGTTGGAGGATTTGTTACGGGCTTGTGTGCTAGAAAAAGGAGGTGCTTGGGATAGCTATCTGCCTTTGATTGAGTTTACCTACAACTACAGTTTTCATTCGAGCATTGGTATGGCTCCATTTGAGGCTTTGTATGGGAGGAGATGTAGAACACCGTTGTGTTGGTACGAATCTAATGAGAGTGCGGTAATCAGACCAGAAATTGTACAACAAACTACGGAGAAGATAAAGATGATTTAAGAAAAGATGAAAGCTTTTCAGAGTCGTCAGAAGAATTACCATGACAAGAGGAGAAAGACACTTGAGTTTCAAGAGGGAGACCATGTGTTTATGAGAGTTACTCCTATGACAGGTATTGGTAGGGCTTTGAAGTCAAAGAAATTGACTTCGCGTTTTATTGGACCGTTTCAGATTTCCAAAAGAGTAGGAGAAGTTGCGTATCGCATTGCTTTATCACCGATGCTTGCGAATTTGCATGATGTATTTCATGTGTCTCAGTTGAGGAAATACGTCACAGATCCGTCTCATATGATCGAGATAGATGATGTACAGGTGAAAGATAACTTAACCGTTGAGACTTTACCTGTGAGGATTGAAGATCGAAAGCTGAAGCAGTTACGTGGTAAAGAGATAGCTTTGGTCAGAGAGGCTTGAGGAGGACCAGCTGATCGGAATGTCACCTGGGAGCTGGAAAGTCAGATGAAGGATTCCTATCCGGAACTTTTTACCTGAGGTATGTTTTCGAGGACGAAAACTCTTTTAGTGGGGGAGAGTTGTAACACCCCATAATTATTTCTTATTATTTAATATAAATGAGGATAAATTTTTTAATTTGAATAAGTGATATTGTGAGAATTATTGAGAAATATTGGAAAATATAGTTATTGGGCTTGTGTTATGGTTAGTAAATAGGAGGTGTTAACTTACTAAGCCCACTAACCACAATTATTCTATTTTTCATAAAATAGAAGGAATATTGTGAAAAAAGGGATTGCAGCATTTGGGAGAAGAGAAAGAACGTGAAAACCTGAAGAGCTTTGGAAAGGGGAAGACCGAAGATCAAACCTAAGGTAAGGGGGACTCAATTTCGGTTAATGATTATTATGTAATCGATAGTGATAGAATTGTTTAGAATTATTAGTTGGGTCAATTAGATGTATGATGAACGAGTAGGAATGTTAGGTATTGATGAATTGATGAATAGTTTTGATGTTAGATGACCTCTAAAATGTGTTATAATTGTATTATATTATGTTGCTTGATGATGTTTTGATGTGGGTATGATTATGGTGTGATTGGACTGAAATTGAGAGAGGAAGGATGTCATAATCGCAGCAAAATTCTGCATAAAACGCAGAATGCGTCGACCTGAGTGTCAGTTGCGTCGACACATTCAAGATTTTGTTTCGATCTGTAGCGTCGACGTGCGCTTACCCGAGATTGGTAGAAGTTCTATGCGTCGACCTGAAGGAGTCCATGCGTCGATGCACATCATGCAATTTTTGAACAATGTTCCGAAGGTCATAACTTTTAATCCGTTTGTCCGATTTATGTGTCGTTTTGGGCGTTGCGAAGCTAATTAGATGTTTTACATGATAAAGTGATAAAATGGGCGGTGTCCAACTTTATATTAAAAACTCGATTAAATTGCTTTGGTGGATTGAAACATTGTATATGTATAAATGAGTTTATATATATGACCATGTGTTTGTGTGATGGTTTGATGAATTGTGATTGTATTAATATGTGATTAATATTAATATGACGATTGTGGTGAATATGCACGAATGATTGAATGATGCTTAGACATGTACATGCTTACAACGTTGATGAGATGAGATGAAAATAGACGATGTTAAGCATCGTATTGATGATGATATAAGTATGTGATATGTGTGTATTCTTTCATGAATCATTTGCATTTGATGATATATCCCGATGATGAGTGGATTCTTTGTAGGACATAATTCCCATTGTGCGGAATTTGTGTCGGTGGACTGTATCCTGATGATGAGTAGATTAATTGCATGGGTTCAGCCCAAGATTTGGTACCACATGCATTAGTGTCAGTTCATTCATATGCACTATAAGATGTTATGGCTTGAATGAATTGTGTTGTGATTGGTGATGTATCTTGGTATGTTTGACGAATGTGAAGCATTGAAATGATTGTATACATGTAGGTTGAGTGATTAATAATTTCTTGACGTTTTATTGCTTACGACTATATAATACTCGTTAACTGAGAATGAGACTCACCCTTACATGTTGTTTTTCAGATTGAGGAGTAGCGGCTTAGCTGATTTGGTGAGGATAGCTCTTAGAGTTCATCCATGAGTCGTGTCGGTCATGCTCTTATTGTAACACTGGGGAACTCTAGTTTAGAGATGAATTACCCTATTTTGATTTTGTTGTTTTAGACTTGGTTTGGATTAACTTGCATGGATGATGAATATGCAACGTTATGAATTATAATCCGCTGTGTTGAACATGAATGGTGTTTTATGTTAAATTGTTCCTCGTGTGGTATAACAATTGGCATTGGTGTTTATTTTGGATTAACTGTGATACCCTTGTATTTCATGTTTACTCTGAATTATTTATTTAATTCCGCGGGGTTTAGAAGGGTGTTACACTTACCATGTTGGCTTGGATTGACAAAATAAGTTGAAGGCTTATGCCTTGTTGACGCCTCGATAACCTGGCGGATTTTTAAGTTGGGAGTTCTGCTCCAATGGTACCACATGCATGTGCACAGTTGAGTCGCATTCCAAGTTGTTGTGATTATTATGTTGTCTGTTGATTATTGGTTTGTTGTTTTTGTTACGTTGTTGTTGTTATTAAGTTGACGTTGTTATTACTTTGTTGTCATTACGTTGTTGTTGTTACTAAGTTGCTGTTGTTATCAAGTTGTGTTGATTCAGGTTGTTTTTCTTTAGTTGTTGTATAATTGTTGTTGTGAAGTAGTGATTGTATAATCCTTGATCTAATTTATTAACTATCATACACTTGTTTATATTATTCGATATCTCACCCCTTCTGCTGATATTTCCCCTACCATGGGAAATGGGCAGGTACTCAAGAATAGTTGTGGAAGTTCGAAGTAATTTTATGAAGTCTTTATGTTGCTCTATGATAAGTCAAGAGGGTATGGCTCTGATACGTAGCACTCGGGGGATAGTTGTTATTATTTCAATTGTTGTATTCTAAGTTGAAATTTATTTTAGTTGAAGAAAAGTATTAAGTGGAATTTGTTAAGTGCTTTGTCATTTAAAAGTTGTTTCAGTTGAATAAAAGATGTTTCTAATTTGATTTTAAATTATACGTTGAAGTTGGATTCAATTGAATAAAGTTGTGTTTCCGAATGCTATGTATCAATGTTAAATGAAATATAGGTTCTTTGTTGTTTTAAGTTGAAATGTGACATCCTATTGTATGTTGAAAATTTTTAAAATACTCTAATTTTTGCTTATAATTACCGGGTAGAATTAGGGTGTTACACTTATGATCCTGATGGCGCATTGACTTAGTTGAAGGAGATTGAGAGAATCTTCCGTGTGATGAACTGTACTCCAGCGCAGAAGGTTCGATATGGTACTCATATGCTGATAGTCGAAGCTGATGACTGGTGGCTAGGGACTCGTTAGAGATTGGAGACTGCAGGTGAGGAGATCACTTGGCCTGTGTTCCGTAGAGAGTTCTTGAGGAAGTACTATCCTGAAGATGTTCGCGGAAAGAAGGAAATTGAATTCCTTGGGCTAAAGTAAGGGAATAAGTCGGTTACTGAGTATGCTGCGAAGTTTGTTGAACTGGCCAAGTTTTATCCGCATTATAGCGAGGCGACTGCTGAATTTTCAAAGTGGATAAAGTTTGAGAATGGATTGCGCTTTGAAATCAAGAAAGCGGTTGGCTACCAGAAGATCTTTGTTTTTGCTGATTTGGTTGACTGTTGCCGAATTTATGAGGAAGATAATAATGCTCACTATAAGATAGTGAATGAGAGGAGAGGCAAGAATCAACAGAATCATGGCAAACCTTATGATGCTCCAGCTGGCAAGGGTAAACATGAAGTGGCTGATGGTAAGAGAACTAGTGGGGGAGATACTCCTGCTAATGTGATTTGTTTCATATGCGAGAAAGCTGGTCACAAGAGTAATGTGTATACTGCTGAGGAAAAGAGGTGTTTTCATTATGGTAAGATTGGACATACCAGTCCTGATTGTAAGCATAGAGAAGTTATCAACTTTAACTGCGGCCAAGAAAGGCATATTAGTAGTCAGTGTCAGAAACCAAAGAAGGCACCAGATAGTGGAAAAGTGTTCGCGTTGGTTGGAACTTCGACAACCAATGAGGACAGGATTGTCGGAGGTACGTGTTTCATTAATAGTACTTCTTTAATTACTATTATTGATATTGGTGCTGCTAGTTGTTTCGTTGTTTCTGACTATGTTTAATGATTAGCATGTGTATATTGGATTTAAATCTTGTTGAGTTTGGTTATGTCGAGAGAGTAGTGGCCAAAGTGTTGCCAAACGCGACTTGGGAATCGGAAAGTTAGATGTGGAAACGAAGTTAAGAATGGTTGTGTCGAGTAGATTTTCGACGTCGAAAATATCCTAAGTTGGGGAGAGTTATAACGCCCGTAATTTAATTAATTAGTTAATTAAATTATATAAGGATTTATTTATTTGAATCAATTGGAGTTGGGAGTTATCGGCTTATTACTATGAGGTATTATTCAATTGATGGATTGATGAAGTTGCAGAAAATAATATCAGTAATAGTAGTAGAATTATAGATGATTATTTATATTGGGCTTAGTTGTGGTAGTTGTAGTAATTTGGAGGTATTAACTAGTAGGCCCTGTAACACCCCAATTCTACCCACGAAATTTAGATAAAATCAGATATTAAAAATTCACAAACGAAACAATTGAGGTATCACATATTCATTCTCAAAGACAAATCACCTCATTGCATAAAGCGGATACATAGCATTCCCAAAATACGAAAGAACCAACAACATCAAATAATAGTCTTTATCATGAATCAACTTCCATAGAAGTGCAACGGAAACTCAACAATTAGTTCAAAGATTCATAGCATCTTAATTCAATAATCAACATAATTAGAGTGACAATCTCCAAAAGACAATTCAAGTATTCGTCAAGACATAGTAATCCAAAACAAGTAAATCAATGCGTTCGTCCCCCCGAGTGCTACGTATCAGAGCGACAACGACTCAAGACCAACTCGGGTAACCTCTCCTCAATGCGAATCACCTGCACGTTACCAATATAAAGGAAATGGCGAAACAAAGAAATAGTGAGATATCAATTCATATAATTGAGCGCATGATAAATTATATATCAGAAATTAGACATATTCGGTTAATCGCAATATGTGAAACATACTTAAGTAACAGTATGAAAAAATCAATAGACCAGGCAATATGTGAAACATACTTAAAACCAATTATAGTGCACAATGAAACAGCGCAAAAAAGAAAAACAAAATCACAGCATAATGGGTGCCGATCGACAACCCTTCCCCCATACCAAAATGTCGCCCGTCATGGGCCAAGCACCCTTCCCGTGCTGTCCGTCAAGGACCAAGCATGCCGGACGTGTCGTGCATCCCTTGCCGACCGTCGTGGCTCATTAATACTCCAGTCCCGATTTCATAACACAAGCTTAGCAGTTCCAGCATCATATAATTATTAACACAAACAACAACAAAGAGCAACGACAGAGATACATAATTTCAAGTTTCGGTAACAATTTAACACAACAAAAACCATAACCTAAATCCATAATCCCCAACATACAATTGCTTATAAGCCCCATTATAGGAAGAGAACCCCACCCTTACATTCTATGGATTGAAGAAAACTCTACAAACCCTAGCACTTGGATTGGGATCTCTCTAAGCTTGCTTCTCCTCTTCAAGACCTAGCCTCCTTTCTTCCAAATAACTTTCTAGTTTTCTGGTTTCTCTACACTTCCCTCAATCTATCACTAACACTAAACCTATTCTTTCTACAACATTGGGCCTAAGAGTTAATGTAACGCCCGTATAATTTTAATATTAATTTAATCAAGAATATTGAATTAATAATTAGAATTATTAAGGATTTTGTGAAAATAATAAATAAATAATGGTTTATGGCATTTGGGCCATGTGGGAAATAGTAAAAGGGGGGGTGTGATATAGGAAGGCCCTTTACTAATATTATTATTATTTTCATAAAATAATTGGAATTGGGAAGAAAGAAAGAAAGAACGTGAAAGAACAGAAGTCTGAGGAACGAGGAACGTGAAGGAGAACGGTAGAGGGAGAGACCAAGAATCAAGAATTTGTCTAAGGTAAGGGGGGACTTATCTGATTATCATCTATTATCGGGTTAGGGGTTGATAATACTGAATAGATGTGGAATTCGGGTCGATTGAGTCATGTGATAGGTTTAGGGATTGAGTCAATTGTATGGTGTTTGATCTCTATGTTTGAATCTATGATGTCTGCGTTGTTATGGTCTCAATTGATGTGTAAATGGTGTATTATGAGACGTATTTCGTGTTGTTTGTGCATTCTATTTCTCTAGGTTCGTACTGGTATGGTTTGGGTGTGTTTGGAATGCATAGAATGCTGTTTTCTGCAGGTTGGGGTTTCTGAAATTACCGGTTCGCGCCGCGTGCACAGGGAGGCGCCGCGAACAGGTGGGCAGAATGCCAGGAAGTTGTGATACGCTCAGGTCGCGCCGCGTACCTGCGTTCGCGCCGCGAAGGCGTAACTTTTTTCTCGTTTCGCACCGCGTGTGGATGTTTGCGCCGCGAACAGCTTGGCAGAGAGCCAATGAATTTTGGGACGCTCAGTGCGCGCCGCGAACGGGTGATGGCGCCGCGTGCTGTTGGTGTTTTGAGATGTTTTAAAAGTTAAAAGATGCATAACTTTTTAACCGTTGGTCCGTTTGATGCGTCGTTTTGAGCTAAACGAACCTTGTAGGATAATCTATATGATGATGATTGATTGGTTTTTAGAATGATGAAAATACATGTATGCTATTCTTGTTGAGTATGAAGATTGATGCAAATACGTGTATGTTTTGTGTATGATGATTATGGAATTGTAATTGAATGATGTTAATATATATGAACATACTTGAATGATGATGATGATGATGTTGATGATTGATGATGATGATGATGATGGTATAAGTATGTTATATATGTTGCATTCATTCATGTTCATTGGTGATACTGTATCCATAAGGGTGTGTTGGATCAGTGAAGGGCATGATTCCCATCGTGTGGAATCTGTGCTGGCAGGGCCGTATCTTGGACGATGTTGGATCGGTCATGGGTTATTCCCATTTGATGATGATTGGTACCACATGCATAGTGTCAGTTCATACATATGCATAATTTGTAACATGATTGGATGTATTCCAGTGTTGTAAATATTAATGATGTATTAATTTTGGTTTGCTTGTTGTGAATGTCTGTTTATGAAACAATTGGGTGAATGATACAACTGTGATGTGTTATGGCTTTATAACCTTATAACATTTGTTAATTATGATGAGACTCACCCTTACATGTTGTCATTTTCAGATTGAGGATAGCGGTTGTTCGACTCGGTGAGGATTAGCTCATGAGTCAGTGTTTTAGTAGCGTCAGGTGTCATGCTCTGATAGTTGTAACACTGGGGACGCGATTGTTTAGAGTTTACGATTATGACTCTAGTTATGTTTTGATGTTTTGAAGGATAAGTTTTGAAGATGTTAAACTTAGTCCGTTTTTGATAAATTTCCGCTGTGTTAACATGAACCGTTTTAAATTATGATGATTACCTCAGTGAATGCATGACATGACTGAATGATGTTTATTTATTATGAATTGTGGCACCCTTATTTCATGTACTCTGAATAATTGTTTTAAATTGCCGCGGGGTTAGTAAGGGGTGTTACAGTTAACACCCCCTTCACTAATCTTCATTTAGCCAAAATAGGCCCAATAAGCTCATTAACTCAAAAAGAATTTAAATACTAATTCTAACGATATTCTACCGATAAAATAGATTAATTCACCACGAATAAAATTATCGACCGATAATGACGAAAATAATAATATTAATATAATACTATTTAATTAAATAAATAATCAAATAATCGGGCGTTACAGGCCCAATAAGACCAAATGGAATAATGGAATATTTTATTAGGTTTTCAATAAGAAGGGAATAAAAGTGGCAGTAGTGACATTAGATTTTAGCAGAGCAATGGTTTTGGAGGAAAAGAGGCAGTACGAGTGAAGAGGCTCGAGGGTTGGAAGAGGAGAATACGTAGAGTGCAATCGAAGGCAAATAGCTAGATCGAGCCGGAAACCATTAGAGTGACCTTCAACCCAAGGTAAGGGTGCGGTTCTTATACTATAAACGAGTATATGATGGATGATATGTGGGATTGGGTTTGTATAAGAATTGTTGCTGCGAAAGTTGTTATGAGATAATCTCTATTTATTTTTCAATCGTTGTTAAAATGTGAGTTTTGTTTTCCATCCGACTGTTATCATGCCGTAAAATTGTGATGTTCTATGATTTGATGGATTGTTAGAATATTGGGACGAATAATGATAATTCCATGAGTCTATGAATCTGTGCATATATATGATGAAACGAAGAATTCTGGAAATTATATGAAAGGAATTAAGAAGAAGAAGTTGGTGGCGGGGGGCACACAAGCATCCCAAGGCTGGGACGGACATCCTATAATTAATTAACATTATGCATAATCTTGTTTAGGCTTGCCATACATATACTTGGTAATTGTAGAGTTATATTCAGTTAATTAGCGTACAAAGTAAATATGCATTTGTATGTAATATTGGTAGAAATAGAAGTAGATTTCGTAATAGTTCATATATTTTTGGTAGAACTATTTATATATAACTGTGTATATATATATATATATATATATATATATATATATATATATATATATATATATATATATATATATATATATATATATATATATATATATATATATATATATATATATATATAATATAAGTTAACAGAGATGGAGTCATGAGTAGTAGTAACAGCGGGATAATAGCATAACAATAATTTAGTGATAGTAGAATACAGGAGTAAATTAGATATGTTTAGTAGCGCAATAAATTAATAAAATTAAGAATTAGTACATAGAGGTGTATGGGACTTTTTTTTGAATGACTATTCTGTTTGTATTCTCTTTCGTAGTGTGCATTTGATGTCACGATGTTGCGATTATTTTGTTGATAATGCGAAGTTGCAGGAATTGTTGTGATGATGAATTACCTTTATTAATGGGTAATAACAGTGATATGGGCATATGCCTTGCGACGATATTTTGTTGTTGATGATTAATTATGTGATGTCATGTTCATTGAGTCACATTCATTGCATACTTTGTGATGGCCTGGATTGGCAAAATAGTGACGAAGGATTATGCTTGGTTTGAATGCCTCTATTAATTTGCAATTGGCGATGGGGGATGAAGCCCTGTTGGTACCACATGCATGTTCACTGTTACGTCTCATTTTATTGTGCATAATTATTAATGATGTTACATGCCGTGATTGATCTGTGACTTGAATTGTTGATGAATTAAGATGTTGTGACCTGAGGTATCTATTTATGTGATGTTAATAATAGTGAGGTGGTAATTTTGTATGATCTAATTATTGTATACTCCCTCTGTCCCAAATTATAAGAGAAAATCACTTTTTAGATTCATTGAATAATTAATGTATCTAGACTATATATAGACCATATACATTAATTATTCAACGAATCTAAAAAGTGATTTTCTCTTATAATTTGGGACGGAGGGAGTATTATTTATCATACGTTTGTTTATATTATTCGATATCTCACCCCCTTTCTTGTTGGCCGTTACCTTTATACTGGTAACGTGCAGGTAATCCCTAGTGAATGAAGATTAGCTGAGGTTCGATCGAGTCGATGTCATGCTCTGATACGTAACACCGAGGGATGAACGTTTGATTATTTATGATTGTTTTATTGGATTATTGTTTATCTTGAGTAATTTTGAGAAAACATGTAAACTCTCGTTTTGTTTAAGTTGTTTATTGATTTGGATGAAGTTGAATAAGTTGGAAGAATTATGGTTTTATTTCTGCTGCAGTAACAAATTGAAGTTTGAAGACCATGGTTTGAGTATTTATGTTGCTTCATCCATATGGGTGTTATGTATTTGAATGTTTTAATTTGAGCATGTTTTGCTGTTAGGAAATGTGACATCTTATTCTCTTGTTTTTATTATTATACTCTGATAATTGAATTAAAATACTATGGGTAGAATTGGGGTGTTACAACATCTTGTAGTAATCTTCTTTCTCTTATTTCTTTATTCTATTTTCTATTTTACTTTAGCTTTTAGCTTCGCTTGAGTATTTTGACTTGAGGAATATAAGCAGCTTGAGCATTAGCTATTGTAGCAGCATTTGGCTTTCACTATTTCAGCTTTCGCAACCAGCGACTTTGGCTGTTGGCATTCATTAGGTTTTGTCTGTTCACCTTCCAGTAGCTTTTCTTCTGAAGTCTTGATCTTCATTTATAGTCTTCAAAAAAGGAGACGTTGAGAGGATAGAGGAGTCTTTTCATAAAGCCAATGGTTACTTTCCAACAAATATAAGTGTAGATGTTGGATATAGGAACACGTTACTTCCTTAACCTTGTAGCTTGCAGTTTTGACGTGATGGCGTGGAAGAGAGCTTTTAATTAGTATGAACGTCTTGATATTTGTGATTTGTTGAGCAGACCGTTATACTGAATCTCCTAAAGAAAGTTTATTGATCATATCTTCAAATGATGTAAATCAGATTCTGAAGTAGTGAGCTTGGAAGAGATCACTTTCTTTTCTTTATTTTTTTATGATGTACCTGATGAGTAGTTCAGAAACTACTTTGTTGGGATAACATAAGAACATCATAACAAAAATAGGAGCAAAACTTTGTCTTTTAGAAATAATGACATCATCCTTTCTGAAGAGCGACACAGAAATTCCTAGATCAAATATGTATCTAAAGAGATAACTGATTTGATAGTGAAACAACACGAGCAATGCAAGCTATACTATTTGAGTCCTTTCAGAATAGAAAAATGTCTTCATATAATAGCACAACAACATATATGAGGAACACGTCTAGATATCTTAACAAGAGTCATCAACTAAATTGTATTTCTGAATTGATCCTTTTCAGGTGATCTTTGACTATGTTCAAAGTTATGAGCAACAGCTCTTCTGACAATGATATCTTTGACATCTGAACTTGAAGTGACAGCTTGCTTCTGATGTAGACTTTGATTCTAATATGGAGCAATAACTTCTTGTAGACCTTATTTCTTCTGGAGATAATTTAGACTTCTGAAGCAGCAGCTTGTTGAGAAGTATTATGGAGATCTTTTTTTCTAAATCATTTAGCATTCCATAGAGCTACCGATGTACCTAAAAAAATAAAAGAGAATATTATTTCTGACGACAACATTTCTGATGATTCTTTAGAACACAATATTAAATCATACAGAGCTTTCTGATTTGTACACTCAAGAAAACATTCGAAACAAAATTTTTTACATATTAAATATATGTGTTGTTATCATAAAAAATTAGAGATGAAGAATAGAAACAAATCTTGTTCTAATAGATGATGTCAAGATATTTGTCCTATGTAGATGTAAAAACTGAGACCAAAAGCCATTAGATTGACTTGACTTATTGTCCTAGTAAAAGTAATCATCACGCTTTATTGTTTCCAAAGCAAATGAGAAAAGAGCGAAATAGAACCCAAAGAAATTTTTAAATTCAAAACTAATAAAACAAAACAAATATCTTAGGTACGGGGGTTGATTATGGAAGGGGAAGGTGTTAGCACCCCTAACACCTGTGGTATTACAAGGAACCTTTTTGTAAATCTGTGTGAAAAAGAGTTGTGTGCAAAAGAAAGATTTATGTTTTTTGTTTTTGAAATTATGCTCGGAAAAACATCGCATCTTGTGCCACTATACCTCCTGAATGCAATGGAGAATTCAGAGCATTTGTAGTTCTCTCGAAAAATAAACAATGGTTTGTTTAAAAATGAAGATACTTTGTCGTCCTAGAGGAGAAAACTCAGCTAACCATACTTGAACATGAAAACAAGTGGATTTTATACACCACAAGTGAAAGAAGGGCTCCAACTCGAATAGAGATCAACGAGTATGCCACTAACTCTTTCAAATGAAAAAGAATAAACTATATCAATCAATATCAAGGGGATAGGGAATTACATCTCGACTTAACGATTACTCGTGCTTAATCCTTACAAAAGATTTTTTTTTAAAGAAAATCACAAAGGGCAGAAGATTTGAAAGAAAGTTTAACATCAAAAGGGTTTAAAAGTTTGCAAACATAAGAAGATTTTGAAATGGAGGGAGACAGTTTTGAAAATTTAAGAAGGGCAAGAGATGAAGGGACTATCCTAAAACATAAAGTAAAAGTTAAAGAAAAGAACAATCTAACCAATCAAGAAGCCGACACTTGACATAAAGTCAACATAAGCATCCCCTTTCTTTTGATTCAACTCAAACATAGCAAGAAAATTACTTGAACAAAATGACCAGAGCTCTAAGATAATAATCTCATTTAAGCATAGTCTCAAGGATCTTGGTTTTGCCTCAGATGAACTTGCACCAACTTAACATATAAAACATTTTCATAACAAAAACAGTACCTGCACATATACAAAATCCCAATGCCTTGGAGTAAACTTCAAGGACTTCAAACAAGTAATAACGAACAAGATAATACAAGGTCCAGAGATCTCAAGGTAATAAGGCTCCTAATACTAAGTCCAAGAGGTCCAAAATTCCAAGATGCCAAGGGATAGTAACCATAGTTAACGCTACGTTAAGCAATCGTCATTCTTGGCTTGGTATGCCCCCAGAGTATGTGTGATTTCACCGAACTGGGTCAACAATTACTGGTGTCATTTATCTTTCAGTTTGGCATAATTATGTGTATATACCTTATTGATGTTTCTTGACAGATCACATGTCTCGACATCTTTTGTGACATATGGATATTTTACACCAGAATTTCAATTGGTATCAGCGCAGGCATCCTGTTCTATCTCTGAATGAGATCCTGGGAAGATACTTTCTGGTTTAGAAAGGAAAGTTAGTGATGAAAAGATGTGTTGATCGTCGATGTGTACATGGTCCCTAGAAGTGGAGGATGGACTGTGTTGAGAATCGAGGGCTATGGTATGTATTGGTGAGGGTTTAATTTATTTTCAAACTCAAGGTTGTTCTGTCGGTACATGGAATGTGGTGATTAGGTACAAAGCTCTATTCCTAGAAGATGAGGAGAAACTGTTATGGAAATTCCGCTGCATGGTATCTCTTTCAAACTTGGTTCTAGGGTTTGATCTCCTCGGAAACTGCACCCATTACGGGGAATGAACTTTGGTGGATCAGTCAAAGGAGCCAACGATACTTGAGTTCTAGGTCTCAAGTCCACTCATAAAGGCACTTTAGCATGACTGACTAGTTGCTTCTTCAAGTAGCATGAAGAAAGATTGAAACTATTCAGGCTGGTCTCAAAGTGAGTATTCATATCTCTTGATTCCTTTCAGGAAGTAACTCTGAATCTAGCTAGTTGGGATATAGTTGGATCATCTGTACTAAGGATGTTCAAAGGATGATATAATATCCACAGCTCCAAGTTTAGATGTATGGAAGGAACTGATGTTCTATGACATGTTAGAACATTACTTCAACGAGTATGCAGCTACTGGTAGAAGAACAGATGTTTTGGGTGCTAAACAAAAATTTGTGATTATTTTTGTTTGGAACCTACTCCTGACCTGGAAGAGGAGACATCTGATTTGTGCATGTTGATCAGGACACGATCAACAGTCTATCTACCTCGGTTTCAGTTTATTTCTGGCCAAGGTACATGGATGTACAATAGTCGAGCTCTTGAGAAGAACTCATAAAGGCATCAACACTGAAGCCCTTATGAAGAATGAGCTCATAACTGAAGGCCTCTTTGGATCAAAGAAACCAGGTGGATGGAATATTCATCTCTAAAATCAAAGGATATGGATTTTCCAGTGTCTTCGTGAATAAGGTTCTTGTTGGTTGAATTCACTTATGTGGTGTCTTCATATAATGAATTGTTGGTAGTACAAGGAATATCATGGAACCTTGTGATGTGGGGAGGTAAACTCCCTCTAAACAGATTACAACCATCCAGAGGAGATTGCTCATACTGGTGCGCGTCATGTCTCAGTTGTCTAAGATCTCTGAAGAAGCGTGAGACATAATGTCTTAACATCATGGTTCTGAGGATTTATTTTCCTCAAAAATATGCTGCAGATGTCATTCTTCAACAGAATAGAGGTTGTCTACTCAAACTTGATTCCCTGATTAAGTCTATGAGAACATTGAACTCTTATTGTGTTGATAAATGGTTCCGGTCACAAAGAATCATCTGCTGTATCAAAGTGTCAACCCAAGTCTGAGGGTTGATAGGTGTCTACAAAGCTAGAGTATCGTCTTGGATGAATAACTCAATATTTTTCAGGAGCAAGGGGGAGTGATTGTTCCAGTTACCTTATAGAAGGAATATCTTTTATAAGCGCGGAAGGTTATTAGTTGCTCAATGATCACAATGTTAGAACTCGATGATAATCACTAGAAGACCGTGTAAAGTCTCTACTAAACATACTGTAGTAGTGTGGAGATGTATGTTGTGAGAGCTTGTTTCTGATTCAGCTTGAATAGAAGGAGGTACAGAAAACTGTCAACAAAGTACCAACTACACCTAGATGAGCAAGGTATGACGAAAGGATAAATACTCTGTTGGCAGCTGAGCATTTATCAGTTGAATATGCATTTGCTTGAGACTAAGAGCTTTGACGGGAGACTTAGTGTTTGTCCAAAGCTATTATGCAATTCTACTTTTTATATACCGATTCAGAAAAGGTGTTGTGATTGACTTCTAAGTGAAGTTATTCCTATCCAAAGTGATGTTTTGACATCATGCTGGCTGTTGATATTTGAAGACTCTGATCAATAGTATGATGATTTAGCAATTCATGACTACTGTTGATGATCTTACTTCTTTGGGTTCTCTCTGGTAAAATGCTAATTCAGTGGAGTGCTCATTTACATCAGAGTGGCATCAATTACCCGTGGCAAGGGGAGAGAATGGATGTTATTGGTCTCTAGATGTGTAATGCATCTTTAGGAATCATGTGCTCTGGTCATGAGTTGAGCTTCCGGTGTACTTATTCAGCAAAACAAATGTTGTGGCTCTTCTAGTATGTCTTGATCTTGACTTACATTTTTTGTGGGAATCTTAGACTTACTCTAGATTTCTAGGGTAATTTTCTTTGGGAAGAAACTCCGACTTATTCGTTGTTTCTTGGGGTTTTCATTTTTTTATTCAAAAACTATGTCAATTGCTTTCTCCACTTCTATAAGGGTAGATCATCTCTTTGTAACACGAAACGATTCTAACGTTAAGGGGGAGTATTCATCAATTAATCTCAAAGCCTTCTTAGCGTTAAGGATGAGGCTGTAGGTGTTAAGGCATGTGCTGCATCGAATCACTGGAAGAAAAGCTGAAGGACGAAATCATTCCAAATATGGTATTCTTGATCTAAAGCTGGACCAAAGGAGATGATTTTGAACGAGATGTCTTGACATTAGTAACTAAATACTGGCTCTATTTAACAGTTGCTGCAACCACTGCTCATTAGAAGTTCTGTTTCTACCTGTTTTTATGTAATGTTTATGAGTAATCTGTAAATCTATAATTTATTTGTTTTAGCCAAAAATTTGCCAAAGGGGGAGATTGCTAGTTCTCTGATTTTAGAGTTGGCTTAATTTTTGTAAAACAAATACAAGGTTCAGTATAAGTATAAATATATAAGAATAACAGGTACAACAAAGAGTCCCACTGAAATGATAGAACTTGTTATGTTGGAGTAATTCAACATCTGGAATAACATGTCACATGGGATGTTACGACATAATGCCTGAGCTGAAGAAAAGAGTTTTAATTAAATCTATATGATTTAATTAATACAAAAAAATGCAGAATATTCAGAGATATTGTGCAATCAAATAAAGGCGTGATATATTATTTAACAGGTCAGGAGAATCAATAAGAAGATTTGAGGAATCATTCAGAAGAATCAAATCAGAATATTTGAAGATTATATAGTTTCTAATTATAGAGATATTCTCGGAAACTAACAGATTGAAGACCTTGATTGTAGCAGAATATACTGCAATATTGTAACAGCAAATATGATGTGATTGAAGGTCGAAATCCAGTTGGGTATAGGTTATAAATAGAAGACTTTGTAACCTAGAAAAATAAGACAACCACCGAGTAGAAAAGATGTAATATTTAGGGTTTGTCAAGGTAAACCTCTCGGCCTGTGGGAAGGTTACCTATACGATCCTTGAAGCCTGTAGGCAAAAGGAGTATTGTTCTCGGAGGAAGCTTTGAAGTAACTCCAAGTTCGTGGTCATAGTCAAGGTTCTTGGCTAGGAATTGTCATGGAAGTATGTCTTCCAAACTATTTTATCTTTGGGATCAGAATGAGTTAGATATCGAGTCGTTGCTACAGCTCCTGGGACTGGAGAACTGTACAACATCATTGCGATGATTGGAAGTGGGATGGGGATATTCCATATCTAGGGAGGACCTAGGTAGAAGGGTCATTGGGTGAGGATTAAGTGAGGGGTTATATACTTGGGACTAGTTTAGCTCTGAATTAATACTGTTGATAGTGGACTTCATTCCTGGCTTGGTATGCCCCCAGAGTAGGTGTGATTTCACCGAACTGGGTAAACAATTACTGGTGTCATTTATCTTTCAGTTTGGCATAATTCTGTGTATACACCTTGCTGATGTTTCTTGATAGATCACATGTCTCGACATCTTTTGTGACATCTGGATCTGTTACACCAGAATTTCATGGTGATTCTCTGAGTTTGATTGTTTCAACTTGTCAATTGTGCGGTAATGATATTGTTCAAAGTTGTATGTTGCAAGGTACTCGTTTATCGCTTTCTATAGCATAACATGATTAGGAAACTTGTCATTTGTACACTTATCATGCAATTCATTCTTTTTGCATTACTTGTTCATGATATGAATCACTTTAGTTCCCTTTGTTCCACCATTTGTGAGGAAGCTTTCCATCATTGAGAAATATTCACCTATAATGGATGCAAGCACTTTTTGATATTTAATAAGCCTTGTAGCACATGATGGGCTTAATTTGCACATGATATATGTTGTAACAGCTTATTTGTATGACTCCCTTGATAGTGACATTTACATGAAACTCCTTGAAGTGTTTAATATACCAGAGGCACATAATTTTGGATCTCAAGAAAACTACTCCATCAAATAGAACAAATATTTCTATGCGATGAAATAATATGGATGCATGTGGTATAATCGCCTAAATGAATATTTGTTAAAGGAGGGATATACAAATACTCAATTTGTCCTTGTGTTTTAATATAATAAAATATGGAAAAGAATTTGCAATAATCGATGTCTATGTGGATGACATAAATATTATTGGACCTCCTGAAGAGCTTCCAAAAGCAATAAATTGCTTAAAGAAAGAGTTTGAGATGAAGGAAAGACAAAATTAGGATGGAATATTTGGACAATGGAATATTTGTATATTAGGATGGTTATATAGAAAAAGTGTTGAAACGCTTCTATATGGATAAACCTCATTCGTTGTCTACTTCAACGGTTGTTAGATCATTAGATGTGGAGAAAGTTCATTTTAGACCCTCGAGAAAAGTATGAAGAATTGGTTGGTCCTGAAGTACCACATCTCAGTGAAATTGGAGCTATGTAGACCAGATACATTCATTCTTAATGAACCTAAAAAAGGAATCTTTGCTTATAAATAAGGCCGGAGGCAGTACCTTTCTAATTATACACATCATAATATATCATTTGTTGTCAATCTATATGCAAGATACAATTCTTCACCTACACGAAAAATATTGGAACAAAGTCAAACATATACTTCATTACCTTAAAGTTATAATAGATATGGGTTTGTTTTATACCAAAGTATCCAAATTTGAATTAATAGGTTAAGCAGGCGCAAGTTACTTGTCAGATCCTCATAATGGCAGATCACAAACAGGTTATTTGTTTACATCTATTTCATGGTGATGAGTGAAATAAACAATAGCAGCAACTTCATCTAATCATGCATAACTTTTAGCATTAAATGAGGCAAGTCGAAAAATGTGTTTGGTTAAGATCCATAATTCAACACATACAAAATACTTGTGGTTTGTCTTCTGAAAAATTAAATACAACGACCATATATGAAGATAAAACACATTTCTTCAAAGTTCGTTTTCACTCATAATCTTCAAAATATTGGTGATATAAACATTCAATAATCTGTTCATGTGATAATCTTGCTGACTATTTCACAAAATCACTCCCAAGCAGAATTTCAACCAACTAGTACAAAAGATTGGTCTTCATCGATGAAGAAATGATTATTCAGCTGAGGGGGGGAATGAATTTATTTTAAGAGGATATAATACATGTTTTCCACTAAGTTTTTCTAGTAAAGTTTTAACGAGGCATATCTAAAACAAACATTCAAGAGAGAGTGTTATGAATAATGGATGATTTATCTTCTAATAACTACATTCCTTATTTACAATAATTTGTATTTATTATAATGTCTATACGATGTTCTATAAATTGGATCAATCTCATTGTATAATATCACACCGTTGAAATAATATTAAGAATAATTCTCATTTTTCTCTATAAACTTTTATCATCTTTATCTTTATTTTATAAATAATGTAAAATAGTTTATAATTTAATATGATTTTCCCCCTCAAAGTGACATGTAATAAAAAACATGGAGAGTCGATGGAAGAAGATGTAACTAATGTCAAAATGTTACTATCAGCAAACTAAATGTCAAATTATTTTTTATTATTTAATAAAGAGTTAAATATGTTTTTGGTCCTTATAACTATTTCAAATTTTATTTTTAGTCCTTATTAAAAAATTGACATATCTTGATTCTTATAAAAAATTTATGCATGCAATTTTAGTTCCTGGTGTCGCTACCATGAAAATCAACAGAGTCGCCACTAACAGATTTATCCTAAGAGGAAGGGAATGCCAACAAACTACGAAACAAGGTGCAATGGTCTCACGACCAGAGAAAAGGGTAAGAGAGTCGGTTACGCGAGGGGAAGGTGCTAGCACCCCTCACGTCCATCGTACTCGATGGGATCCTTGCTTGCAGTCTAATCTATGGATGTGTAAAAGAGTTTACGCCTAAAACTGAACTAGGATGCATGCAAAATGTAGGGAAAATAAAGAATTGTACTCGCACGGGCCCTACCCCGCTGCCTACGTATCATTTTTGAAGAATCAGAGTTACCGTAGCTCGGCTCAAATGTTTCTGTTTGTTTTTGTGTTTTTGTGTTTTCTAGTTGGGCGGCGTTAACGTTCACACTCTTGCATAAGGGACGACCTATGATGCGATCGAGCAGAAATAAAATGCCCTTAGATGCCTACGAGGCAAAAGAAAAGGAAAGGATTTGGTTTGTATCTTTTAGTGGGAAAGTCCCTTTTTATGAGTTTCAATACTTGTTAGGTGTTTTGAGTGCATTGTTGGTGTTTTTTAAGGGAAAGAGTTTAAGTATTTATTAGATGTTTTAAAGTTGTAAAAGAAAAAGAAAAAGGGAAGAGAATCTACCTAAGTCGTGTTAATGTCTACCTAATTGTTTAAGGGTTCTAAGGGAAACATCTACCTATGTTGGTATACAAAAGCAATTGATTCTATCCTAAGGGAAACATACAAAAGGAATTGATTCTATCCTAAGGGAGCATACAAAAGGAACTACGCTACGTCTAAAAATCCTACAGGGAAAGCGAAAGCAAACAAGAATATCAAACAAACTAGCTCGGCTCGTGCACACACACCTACAGGCGCATGCCTTGTAGTAGAAAAGTGGTCCTGCCTTAGCCAAGGGGAGTGTATCACCCGAGTCAACCAAGCATTAGACCGAGGAGATGTGAATCCTTAACTGCGACATTGTATTATCGGGGCAAAGAGGAGCAGAGGTAAATCGATGCGCACGTACACCGAGCATCAACGTTGGATGACGTGAGCTAAGAAATGTGGGGGTCCGATTGCATGGATCCGCTTCACTTTACCCGTTTTGAGCCTTCGACTCAACGATCTTGGGGACTTGTCCAAAGCTCTGAGCTTGCAAAAAGCGAGCATAAGGACGACCTAGGGACTGAAAGTTGCGGGGGTTGATTGCGAACCTTCTCCGCTTGCCTTCTCGAGGACTTATAATTGCCTTTGTTAGGACTTCCTGCAAGCACAAACGTAAATACACCGACAAAAACAGAATCTCTGACACACGCCTCAGAGGATTTCCAGATGCAATGCATGCCTAAGTCCTACTTCTCATGGCAAAAGATGATGAATGTCTACCTTGCTTCTCATGTTATGAATGATGCGCGAAAGCAATAAAATGCGGGAAAAAGTAAAATGAAACGAGATCAATACCAAATGGATTATGATCCGTAAATTGCTGCACAAAGTAATAAAGAAAACCAGAGATCCCGCAGCAAGCTACCAAAAGCAACAGGCAAATAATCAGCTCTCCGACTGAACTGCGTAATCAACAAGAATCGGTGCCATGAAAATAAATCACGCGCCGATATGTGCGTCGAGCACAAACGTACTATACACCTGGAAGGGAACATGAAATCCAGACAATACAGATATAAAAGTAACGCGCGCGTCTCACGATTGAGAACGCGGATCGAGAAGAGATAATATTGTGTCCCGCAAGTAAAGCGGAACACGAGTGAGTAAGCGCCAACCGGAAGATACCTTTGAAATGCCTCGCATACTAGCACACAAGTTAGAGATAACAAAGTACCGCAATCGGAATTGCGTTGTTGTGTTACAAATTAAACCGAAAATGAATGACGAAGTAAAAAATGAAAATACGGCGAAAGAAAATCAAAATCCGAACGAGGCAGCAACAATGCACATAAGAAAATATACACAAAACAATGTCGGAACCGACAACAAACCCCCAAAAGTAGGCAAGACACAATTAGAAGCAAAATATACGATTTTAAGCGAGAATTGAACAATTAACACACTTTTTAAGCATAAATCAAGCGAAAGTAGGATAGCAACATGAAATAGCATTCAAATATTATGGAAACCAAAGCAAATATTTACAAGTCAAAAGTTACACCGAAACGGCGAAATCGGATAAAAACGGTAAAAATCAACTTTGTCGGAATGAAGCCAAAATTTTATAGTAAGCTAAAAACGTGTCAAAGAACTCAAATATGCAGTCGGAAATTATTAAATCGGCTCGGAAGCACAATTTCCGAAACGGGACAGTAGCAAAAACGATAAAAAAACGTCGGCCGAAACCGAAAATAAACGTCACCATCAGCTTCAAAAGCAATATTCTACTCAAGAAACAATATTCACACTTGCAAAAATTCAACACGGTTCAAGAGTTATGACGTTTTGGAAAAGAACCGACGCGACACGTGTGTTTCAGAAAATTCGGGAGAAAAACAATAAGCAACACATGACAGAAAATTCCAGCACTTAGAGGCAACCATTAGCACACGAGAAAGCTCTATTATCACTTAGCATTAACAAACAAACAACACAACAAAGTTTAGACAAAAATCATTCAAAAAACTATGTTTTCATGAGTTGAAAGTAATGAAATGCAACACAAATACAAAGCCAAGAAAATTCTGCACTAATGTACCTTTAACACAGCCCCAACAACTCATAGAAATCACACATAAACACAAAGAAATGGCTCGTAGCAATTGGCTCAAAGTAGCACCTCATTTGCAAGTTGGAACTTAGCATAAGACATGATTCTCAAGTAGGCACAAAGCATCAAATTCATGTTCAAAGATAGAAACAACAATGCCAACCACAAACAACTTTACATTCAAGGTTCAATGCACATCAACATTGATGAATATTGGATTTAAGTTGATATTAGACAACACAACAAGCATTATCATCCCTTTCAAGAACTTTATCAATTTTGCACAGATCATTTTCATTTGCAAGAATTAATACATCTTTTATCAATAGCAACATCTCAAGGAATTTTACCGCACTTTGCATTTCATATTATCAACAAAAATCATGCATAAACTTTGAACTTCAACACTCAACCATCAATTTTGTCAACACTTTATGAGTTATATTTGCAAACAATTTATGACATTAAAATCAAACATATTTCAGCATTGGCAATATAACAAATTCTCCACAATTTCTATATTCAACCACACTCAAATTCATTACACCACATGGCTTTTATTAGTAAAATCAAACAACAACAACATTATTTCCCTAGTGCATAAATTCAAATTAATCGTAGCAGCCAATCGGTCCAATAAGATCCATCCTTCATTCAAGACCACAAACTTATCACAAAAGCTATTCCAACATTCTTTAAGACTTAATGCATCAAGTTCAATAATATTTTCCTCAAACTACTGACGTTAATTCACAAGCAAAATCAATCAATGATGGTAATTAGAAAGTATTCAACCAACATCACCACATGTACACGTCAATCAAAACCAAATAACCTCATAAATTAGCAACTGACAAGTTACGGTAGCGTCACTTGCTCCTATTCGTGAGAGAATATCCAATAAAGGTTCACATAAGCCTTCAGATTAATCATAGACCATTATCTAATTCCAATTTCAAGTAACACTAAAAATTGAATGTAAGAAAATGTTACCCATACGAAGCGAAATTTGGATCGGAGGGAGCCAGCAAGGAGATCGCAATCGAGGTTGGTAGCTTTGCCGGAATTGCGCTCGGAGCAGCGGTGGTGTGCGGTGGACCGCGGTGCGGATCGGAAATACACGAAGAGATCGATGATCTTTTGCTTTTTTTGTTCTTCAAATTATTATGTTATTCTATAAAAAATTATTAAGAAAGCTTTTTTTTGCTTTGGGATTAATCATCAAATTATTTTATAAAAAAAAAAAGCTTTTTAAAATAATTAATATTTATTCTTTCCTAGTTTATAATGGGTTAAATTATATAAATTCATTTTGAGTGAAGAAAGAAAAGCATGATAGTAAGACTCGGAAAGTGACTAATATCATTCTAACTCTAAGTTTCTTGTCCACTTTGTTTTTACAAAATCAAAATATTTTTGTTTTAATTTTTATCAGTTGAGACCCTTTTAAATCTAATTAACTCAATAATAACATTTTTCTTAAATTACATGCTGTTCCACTTTCTTTGCCCAAGTACACTTGGGTACATTTTTCACTTTTCCTTAAAACCGGGTGCAGATAAAAAAATCATTGATCAACCAATCAAATATTTATTATAATTATAGTGATTTTAATGAATTTTAACTTAGTTTTTTCAATTTTAGTGATTTAATTTTTTTTTTTAATGTTTCACTTTTATTATATGGATGCTAATAAGATTTTTAGTCATGCAACTTTAATTTGTTACAATTATTTTATGTTACAATTTTTTAAGAAAATAACAATGTTAATAATTTTTGTGAAAAATTACGATGGCTCATCATTTAGTCACTTAATATTAAAAAATAGGAAAAATTATTTGGGTAACTCATTACTTAACCCAATCTAAAAATTAGTGTAAGTAGTCATTTTACCTCGTCCTAACTAAAGTACACTATATGGTTTAGGTATTGGGTTTGGCCTAGCCCAACTCAAACCGGTTCATATACACCCCTATTATTACTTTAAAATAATACAGAGAACAAAGTTATGAAGAAAATCGAGGAATATAATTATATAGAGTAAAGAAACAAATAAATTATTATTATTACTTTAGAAAAGAGGAAAAAAAGAGTGAGAATAGTAAAGAAAGAAAAATAGTAAGTAAAGAAGAAGAAAAAGTTCTTACTAAATAAATAAAGAAGAGAAAATAAAGAAGACAATGAGAGTTGAGAAATACATGAGAAAGTGAGAAAACGATGAGAAGTGAGAAATGAGCGAGAAAGTGAGAACGTGTGAGGAAGTGATAATACAATGAAAAGTGAGAAACGCATGAGAAAATGAGAAGAAGGTGAAAAGTGAGAAACACACGAGGAAGTGAGAAACGCGTGAGCAAGTGAGAAGATGATAAGAAGTGAGAAACGCGTGAGGTGTTTTTCAGAGTTAGGGAAAATTAGGCGAAGCTACAAAAAAACTCCTCCAACGCTAATTTTTAAGGGTAAATATTGTTTTTCTCAGTCAAAATAGATAGCGGTTTGTAACCCACTTTTGATTGGGAAGATCTGCTCTCCCATGACCATCTCTAAGACAAAAAGAAACCACGGTCTCAAACTGAAACACAGACTCTTATGTCATGGTGGTTGGCCTCCGCATCGCACTCTTGTCCCAGGATAACGGCTCTATTGACCACTATTAATAACTTTGTTGCAAATATGTACTGGAAGAATTGCTATATAGAGCCAATAGGGAGATGTTTGGTTGGGATTTACTTAACAAATGTAGTAAAGAAGAAAGTGCTATTGGGAGAATTCTAACAAATCTAGTCTGGATGGATGGCAGAATTGAAAATACTTATTGAAAGCAAGTTTGAATGTAATTCATATGGATATATGGTCAGAGTTTTAAGTTTTCTTTGGAGATCGTACCAAGGCATAAGAAATTGTCATGACACGCCTTTTCATCATAAGGAGATTTACTTTCAACCTTGCAATATGATGTATATGTTTGTCTAGTTGGCCTTTCAAAGCACTCCTTGGAGACAGTAGGATTATACATATTGAATAAGGTCGGTGTGCACATATTGGCTTCTTTAAGAGACTGTTGAGTTGCATAAAGGCTTGGTAGGTATACCACACAATAGACTTTTGACAAACGATCTAACCACAATAAACACTTTTATGGTTGAGTTGTATTTTATCACATCAAAAGGAACAAAATAAGCTGCAACTTAAGATAAAGTTCCTTCATTTCATCCCTCATTACTTGCATTAATCTTGTGTTTGAGCGGAAAAAATATGCGCTTTTTTCTGGATATACGTATTCGAACTCACCTACCATAATTTCATATGTGTATTTTTGAAATCTTTTGTTACTTGTTCTTAAACATTTTCTTATTTTGGTTCTTATCAGATATGATGCACCAAGATATGTTTGTTCTTAAACAGTTTCTTATTTTGGTTCTTATCAGATATGATGCACCAAGATATGTTTCTCAAAGTTGTTGTGTGTAATGATGTAAAACAGGATGTAGCAAAGGATAATGTTAAACCAGATGAAGTGAAGCATGATGTTAAATCAGATGAAGTGAATGATGATGTTAAACTGATTCTCGTCGAGATAGATGTTGGTCAATGTTTCATAAATAAACAAATGTTTCCTGCTTGCGAACATGATGACACCGAAACAAAAAAAATGTGATTGTCCAAAAAGGAATCTCCAAAAACATGGGACGTATTTGACATTTTACCAAGAGTCTTGGAGAAAAGAATAAGGGTGCAAAGAAAAATCCTCATTTTGAGAAGGTGGTTAGAAATTTGATATTCATAAGCTTGTAATTTTATTATATCATAAAATAACTCAGTGAAGAGCAATTCCTTTAACTCGGGGGTGAACTTTAAAAAAAACATTGGACCACACCAACATTTGAAAATGACTATAACCTTAAGTTTAAAATTACATTAGAACTTGAACCAAAAAAACATCAGAAAACGTTAAAAAGAAAATGTCACAAGAAGCAAGGAGGAATAGCTTCAGAATAGATTGAACTAACATGGCTAATATTGATTAATCAAATGCTACAACATAATACAACCCAAAAAAAAAAAAAAAAACAGATAAAATCTCAAGTGTTCAAATAATAGATACATTACAAACTTATAATACCAAAATGACAGTTAAGAAAAACTCCCCGAGAATGTTTATTCAGCCACCAAATTATCAAATTGCCAAGGATTGAATTCTGGTCTACTATCAGGCTCCTCAATGCAATCAGAACTATCTATAGCGGCGCGATGTTCCGTATATTTACCATTGTATTGGTAGACTTCCAATTCACCCCAAGGTGTAGGTGTTACTTCCTCTGTTAAATCAAACCATCTAGGAATGAACTTCTGGTTCTTCGCCTCTCGGTTTCTCTTCTCGGCTCTTTGTCTCTCCTCCAAACTGAAAAGTAAGTAGACAAAATGTAAGAGAACAATCAACACTAACCCTGTTGTGATCTTTGGTTCCTAGAGAAGGTGCACAGTAGTTAGTTACCTGCTCTTTTCATTGCCCGACACCGATAGGTCACCTTTCTCAAGGGCCAATCTATCAGGACGAAGACGAGAATCAGATGCCAACAACTTCTTGGGAGCAGTGTCAAAGCTGTTAAGCTTGTGTGCAAAATAGGTGTATTGGAATTTGTCCTTTTTAGGGATCTCGGCAACTTTCCAAACCTGCAGAATGGAACACAACTTGATTTAAAATTGCAAGAGTTTCCGGAAAGAAAGAAGAAATCAAAGAACATGTGACACAATACATCATCTCCTGAAAATTGTACAATTCCTTTAAATCGTACAATTTTACTACAATTTCATGAACAATTGTAACAGCATAATCTAAAGAACAAAGAGCGTGATATTAAACGAGATCACATCATCTTTATGGGCATAACACTGAAGAGAGAGTTGAACTACTAACCTCTTTCAACTCAGTTCCAGGAAGTGGCTCTCCTTCTGGGTCACAAACTTGATAACTCAAAGATTCATTCCATTTTCCAGTTATTAGAATTTTTGGCTCTTCAGCTGCATTATACACATATCCGTCCACTTCATATCGACCGGCTCTGCAAAAGGTCAATGCCTTTATAGTTGGATATTATATATATAAATGCAGCACTAAAGAAGTTTTGAATTTAATAGTTTACACATATGAAGTGAAAATCGTAACTGGAAGACGAATAAGCAAAATGTTCACATTATTACATAAGACAAATATAATAACAATCATTTCTATCATTTCAAGCAAGAAAATGCATGAACATTGAATCGCGTAGCATACCCGAACCAGCCACATGGTTGAAAATACAGCACGACTTTATCCCCTGTAGTCAGATTTGTCAGGACCATCTCCCCGGGTGAATCAATCCAAGTTCGTCCAAAAATCAAGTTGCTAACTTTTGTAGGTGGAGGCACCAAATCAAGGGTCACACCATCTCTTTTTAGAGTAACTCGTGTCCTGCATTCAGGTAAGTAAAAGCGCGTTACATATGCATTATGCATACAATACAACAACTTGAAAAATACTTGCTATGGAATGATGTGTGCAGTGATTTTTCGGTATTTTATCTTTATTATTTTTAATAAACATAAAGGCAGAATAAGTATTACCTTCCAACAGGATATACATCAACCGAGTTGCCAAGAAATTTAGTTTTCAATTTTGATGTCACATCGTAAGTGAAATGTTCATTTTCAGCATGTCCGGCACTCATTGGAGGATGATGACTGACCTGAAGCAATTTGGTTTTATAAGTCAACAACACAAGTAAGAATCATACTTAATATAGGAGAACTACAATATAACTGCAAAAACTGCGCATATTCCAGAGGCCGTGGAAAAAAATAAATGACAAAGAGAGGAATGTAAACTTTTGCGGAATCAGCATTTTATTTGAAGAACTGGAATAGAAATAAACAGGACGTTAAACGCACCTGCTCTGCTATAAATGACATGCCACCATGGTTAGCCATTTCATAAGTCTCACCAAGAATTGGATTGAACGGCTTCCATGTTCTTTGATAGGCGTAGTATACAGATATAAAGAATGATGCTGCAAAAACCATCTATAAGGTCATATTCCATGCAATGTATGCACAATTATGTTTCTGTGTGCGCGTGCATATGCAAGTGAGAGAAACTATGAAATGATACTCACAGGCATACACAAGTCTCATGTATGGATCATCAGTCTCATCCGCCATATCTAATAGGTAAGAGTACTCCATAAGCTGTGAAATTAAAGAACCAATGAGTTTCTGCATTCTAAATATAAAACCCTTTCTAAAATAGTTTGTACAAATGCAAATAGCACAAAACATATGTAGCAAAGTACATTTTATGATAAAACAGACCTCGGCCATTTTTTGTATCATCGTCATTGGCTCAAAAATGATAACTGGAAGTGTCACCATTGATGTGATATCAGAGCCAACATACTTTTGCATCATTTTCCAGTAACTATCCCGTTCCTGTAATGAAAAAAATAACACTTCAAGGATAAACTCACAATACGCTATTTAGTACAAAGTGTTGTTAAATACGGTATTTAGCAGAATTTAAGCAAATTGTTATTTTCCTAGATCCGCAATTCAGAGCACTGTTTAACATGCCAAGCAGATGTTTCAATATGCATATTCCCATCTTTAGTTACAAAAATGGAAACCAATAATTTGTGTCTATGATAAAATATAGATTGCTTCTAAAGTAAAATAAAACCTGCCTCCAAAATTGATTCTACTTGAAGTTAGAATTTGTAGCTTTTGAGTTTAAATGTGACTTTTACATCGAAGTTGACTGTTCAACTCATTTCTAGATAAATTTATCCAAACATAAATCACTTTACTTTCAACTGCGTTTAAGCTAGAATCAATTTTATAGAAACAATTCATTCAAAGTCAATTTTTTTCACCACAGAACCAAACACACACTATTTGTTTGTTTACACACTTAGTTGCCCATTACGCGTGTTTGCCTCAATAACAAAGCATAATTGACATAACTCTTAGAAGCTACAAAAGAGAGCTTCTCCAGTGATGTGAAAATTTTCCGCCGCAAAACCAAACAGTTATGTAGCTATCCAACACTTACGTGCATACTTACATTCAATCTGTGTAAGTGGTTCATAGGTGATCAGTAGTAGTACTATACCTCCTCTTTCCATCGTCCCTTTTTCGCTTCCTCTTCAGCATCTTCCGTTCCTCCTTCTGGATTAACAACTTCCAATCCCTCAAGCTCAATTCCAGTAGGACTAAAAAATCAACATCACAACAAATAATCAAAAAAATAAATCTCATCAGCTCATAAATCAAATCAAACCAACCAAACTAAGAAATAAACCAAATTATTCCAATTTGCAAACAACAAATCCGTCTATAGTAAAACCTCAAAACACAAAATCACAAAATAGCAAAACTAAATCATAAACCTAGTAACTGTGAAACATCCATAACCTAACACATACCAACACGTCTAAAAACCCAATTTTGAAAGATCATCATCAAAAACAAGAATCGCTACAGGGTAAAACGATGATATCAAGGAAATTCCCCACACATAAAAATTGAAAACTGGTAAATTGAACAAGTTTGAAATTATGATTGGTACCCGTTAACAGATTTGGACACGACAGAGCCAAAATTGGACAAACTTGAAGCAATAGAAGCAAAGAAACCACCACCAGTACTGGAGGAAGTGGTTTGTTTGGGATCCATTGGTGGCGTGGGAGTGAAACAAAACCCTAGAAAAATTTGATTACGGAAACCCAATTGAGAAAATAGAGAAAATAGAAGCTTTTTGATGATGAATTTTGTGTTGCGAATTTGGATCTAAAGTTAACGATCCAAACGGGTATTAAAAAATGGGGTAATAATTAAGGATAAGAATAATGAAAATATTAAATTATTTATAGGGTGAAAGAAACAGCGAATTTTTGGTGGCGGTTTTCGAATTTGAAAAGTATTAGGATAGTTATTGGTTGAGTTGATTATTGTGACTAAACAAAAGACGTTAGAAAAATCAAAAGGGGTGGGGTTTGAAGGTGACGCGCTTGGTGGGGAGTGTGGGGTGTGTTTTGGGTTTGGAGAATCCAAATTGGCGGCTTTTGGAAGGAACAACGAAGTATTGCTGTTATGATCTCTGAAAAAGAAGAAGCAAGTATTGCTGTTATGGTGTTGGAATGACGAGGAAATCACTTCCTTGCTTATGATTGTGTTATGTCAATCATCATCCATCAATATAAGAAAAATAGATGCAGATAAAAAAAAAAATTTCTTTGCCAACCTCCCTACCTTCTAGTCCACCTTTGGTGAAAACCCCATACTACCCCTGACTTCGGAAATGCATTTCCGAAAATGCAAGAAAAATGTGTTTTCGGAGATGTATCTCCGAAAACGCTTTTTTTCTTGAAAAAATTGTCTTATTTCGGAAGTTCATTTCCGAAAACAGTATTTCGGAAGTTCATTTCCGAAATGCTGCGCGTTATGCAGATTTATCAAAACACTCCCCCTCCCCCATTCATTTACCCTAACTCAAATCAAAAACAAGCAAAGGCGAAAATTTGTGCAAACACACTTCCAAGGCTGCATCAAGGCTCCAATCACATTGCTATACAACATTCAAAAGCCCACAAATCACTCAATTTGTAAGTTTTAAATTTGTTAGATTCATTATTCAAATGCATGTTATTTAGGGTTTCAATTGCATAAATGATATATGGACTGGTTGTTAGTAGTATTTAGGTTGTTTAGAAGCTTTTTGAATTGGTTTTATGTTTGATTTTGGGGTCTGCCATGGAACAGAAAACTCCATCGCAGGGATGTTTCGGAAGTTCATTTCCGAAAACACCTCCATCCCAGTTTTCGGAAATGAACTTCCGAATTGTATCAGAAGTTCAAATTTTTTAGTTTTTTATTTTGTCTCGCATATTAATCGATTTCAATTGTTTACTGGAACATGTCAGACAACCAACCAGCACGCATCAGACAGGGTAGGGAGACCCAGACTGCGTCGGCTAGAGAGGGTAGGGAGTGTCCGTTTTAATTTGCAAGTACTTTATTTTTAACGCCTTTGTTTATTGTGCCTGTTTCTTTGAAGTTTGTGTGCATGCGTTCTGACTTCTTTGACGGCGTGTCGCTGGTTTCCAACGTCTTTGTTCTTTAATGACTTGTCTGTTTCCCAAGCGTTTTTGTCCCCTTTCTTCTTTTATAAAAGGAGGTCTCATGGACCTTTCTTTCTTCATTTTTACGCAGGAATGGGTGGCGCTAAGGGAAGAAAGGGTTCTTCAACCTCGTGCTCTCGCGGAGTGAAGGAGGTGAAGGAGAAGAAGAAGGTTTTGAATGGTTCTGCTTCTCGTCCCCTGGGGGTCCATGGCTTGGACGTGCAGGCTCAGTCTTCAGGCGTGAGAGTCATGATCAACGCTGATGGTTCTGAGACTGAGTGGGATGAGGATTGGTATAATTATCTTCATTCGGAGGAGTTCGCTCGTCGGGCAGAATAACGTGTTTTTGTTTTGTTTGATGTGTATTTTGTAACGCTCATCGGGCAAAATAACGTGTTTTTGTTTTGTTTGACGTGTTTTGTTTTGTTTTGTTTTGTTTTGATTTCGGATTGTATCTTTCGCACAGTGTTTTTGGATTGGATTTATCATCTTAGTATTTTCAGTTTATCTGTTGCTTATTTTTATTTGGCGTTTGTGTTTAATTAAAATGCGAGACAGTTTAAGAAAAAACATTAAAAAAAATCACAGTTTCTGCATAATTCGGAAGTTCATTTCCGAATTCACCCCCATGAGGTGTTTTCGGAAGTTCATCTCCGAAGACACCCCCCATGAGGTGTTTTCGGAGATGCACTTCCGAATTGTGGAAATTTTTTTTTAAAAAAAAGCGCTTCGGAAGTTCATTTCCGAAGCAGGGGTATTTTGGGATTTTTTTGGTGAGAACATGTCATGGCTTTGTCTTAGAAAAAATATTTTGTTAGATTGATGGGGTAGATGTTGTATATAAGTTATCACTGAACTCGATTCTTAAATTAAGACTTTTTGGTGTATTTTAACAATTGCTATTCTAGTTAAGGTTAAGGGGTTAAAGGGTCCAAACTTCGAGCATGTAGATCACTACTCTGTATTGGAACTAAAAATTGGTGAAAAATTGATGATGACCAATGTGAAAAAGTTATTACTATAGTGGTGATTGTTTTTCGATGATCGAATAGGATACCTGCAAAAAGGTCAACTATAATATTCTCAAGTCAGTACATGAATGAGGTGAAACTTTACAATTATGCATGAAAGTGTCTTTGTGTGTGACTCGGCGTAATACTTATATAAGAAAGACATATAAACTACATATGGATTTTCAAGCATGGAGTGCATCCAGGTAAAAGTTATCTAGGGAGATCAGGAAATCGCAAAAATGTGTTATGTAGAGAGCCTCGAGCGGAAAAAAAGGGATCGCATTCTAGGCGCAAACACTAAGAAAGTGGGCTTAGGAATAAAGCCACCAAGAGAAACTTGTAAATGTGGGTAGGCTCCCCCTTAAGTAAGCGAGGAGACCAAAAATTAAAAGCCCATAATGAATGACCTCTGGCTCCACTTTCCCTAATGTCATTTTTTGCTTTCTTTATCGTCGTTTAGTCATTTTGTTGTTAATTTTGATAGGCGAGTACTAAATCTTTGTCGTTTGTAAAGACATGTTGTTTTATGAATGAATCCATGACCTCAAACTTCCCCATGTGGCGAACTTTCCTTGTCGCTCCAAGGGTAAGGTATTTATGGTCATATCTCGCAATCACCATGGGCTCATTCGTCTAGGCCAAGAGAAAGAAAAGGCGACATTAGCCTCCAACACTACGAGAGAACCTTCTTGCCCCTTCATGTAGGCGAGCTTGTCTCTCTAATATTTGTAGTGGTTGGAGTGGGGCATTAAAAGGGCCCTTCCCGGGAGACTATCTAAAGACACCCAGCCGCCTTTCACATATTTAGTAGAATAAAATGAGAAAAAACTCCAACACTAGAACAAATCTCCAAATCTTTACAAACCATCTCAAAATCCCTAATAAAATCCCAACTGTTACGGAACAGTTGGGAGGCGCAACATTGAGAACCTTTAGAACCTCTACAACAAAAGGGAAAAAGGGGAGGAGAACCCTCATATACTTGATGAAAGAGAGTTAGAAGTAAAAATCAGGGAAGGAGGATCAAAAGAGACTGGAACGATCACCTTCTCCGACGGTGAACAAGCCTCCGAGATAACCATCTCTTCATCTTCGGAGGAAGAATCCCCTACTTCTATTTAGAAAAAGATGATCAGTTTGTAAAAAAATATAGTAAGGCTCAATGTCCTTGGCGTCCTTAGGCAAGACAGAGAAGGACCATTAATTTTTTGTTCTTAGGAAATAGAAAAATAAAAAGAAATCACCACCATCGCTGCAATCGTCAAAATGGATTATTGTAATCCTCAAATCCCACATCTCTATGCTAACCTAGCCCGTATTTTGTGTTAGAACAAGAATTGTTCTGATCAATTATCTTAGTTTTGATGATAACAATAATATGAATTTTGCTTAAGATAATATGGTACTCTAATCCAATGCAATTTCCTTTTCAGGAAATATATAAAGAGTATGCATAATTCAGCGCTCAGAAGCTTTGTCTCAAGGGTTCAGCATGCAACATCAGAACATGGTCTGGCAAGACATCAGAAGATGGTCGAAGCAGAATCAGAACATGGGTCTATGGAAGCATCAGAAGAACAAGAGAACAGAAGCACTGAAGTTCTGATGGTATCACGCTCAGAAGCACTTCAAGGTCAGAAGATCAGAAGATGCTATGCACCAAGCTGTTTGACTCTGATGATATTCAAACGTCGTATTCACAAACATCAGATCAGAAGGAAGTACAAGTGGCAAGCTACGCTGACTGACAAAAGGAACGTTAAAAGCTACTAAAGGCTACGTCAGTAGACACAGCGTGAACAAGGCTCGAGGTAGTTGACAAAAGCGTATAACATTAAATGCGATGTTGTACGGAACACGCAAAGCATTAAATGCACTCAACGGTCATCTTCTCCAACGCCTATAAATATGAAGTTCTGATGAGAAGCAAGGTTAACGATTCTGCACCAAAACAACTCATATTAAACTTGCTGAAACGCTGTTCAAATTCAAAGCTCAGAATCTTCATCTTCATCAAAGCTCACTACATTGCTGTTGTAATATATTAGTGAGATTAAGCTTAAACGTTAAGAGAAATATCACAGTTTGTGATTATCGCTTTTAAGAAGCAATTGTAATACTCTTAGAATTGATTACATTAAGTTGTAAGGAACTAGAGTGATCGTGTGGATCAGAATACTCTAGGAAGTCTTAGAGGTTATCTAAGCAGGTTGTAACTAGAGTGATCGTGTGGATCAGTAGACTCTAGAAAAGTCTTAGAGGGTATCTAAGCAGTTGTTCCTGGAGTGATCAGTGTGTGATCAGAAGACTCTGGAAGACTTAGTTGCTGACTAAGTGGAGAACCATTGTAATCCGTGCGATTAGTGGATTAAATCCTCAGTTGAGGTAAATCATCTCTGCGGGGGTGGACTGGAGTAGTTTAGTTAACAACGAACCAGGATAAAAATAACTGTGCAATTTATTTTTATCTGTCAAGTTTTTAAAGCTACACTTATTCAAACCCCCCCTTTCTAAGTGTTTTTCTATCCTTCAATTGGCATCAGAGCGCCGGTTCTAAGGTGCAAGCACTTAACCGTGTTTAGAAAAGATTCAGGAAGAGAAAAACGCTTCAGTAAAAGATGGTTGATGAAAGTGAAAAGTCTACACCTGCATCTACATCTGGCTCTGCTGAGCAATACAACGGTAACAATGGTTATACTAGACCGCCGGTATTTGATGGTGAAAACTTTGAATACTGGAAAGATAAACTGGAAAGTTACTTTCTTGGTCTAGATGGTGATCTATGGGATCTTCTGATGGATGGTTACAAACATCCAGTGAATGCCAGAGGCGTAAAGCTGACAAGGCAAGAAATGAATGATGATCAGAAAAAGCTTTTCAGGAATCATCATAAATGCAGAACTGTTTTGCTGAATGCTATCTCTCATGCTGAGTATGAGAAGATATCTAACAGGGAAACGGCCTATGACATATATGAGTCCTTGAAAATGACTCATGAAGGAAATGCTCAAGTCAAGGAGACTAAAGCTCTAGCTTTAATCCAGAAGTATGAAGCCTTCAAGATGGAGGATGATGAAGACATTGAAAAGATGTTTTCAAGATTTCAAACTCTTACTGCTGGATTGAGAGTTCTTGACAAGGGATACACCAAGGCTGATCACGTAAAGAAGATCATCAGAAGCTTACCCAGAAGATGGGGTCCTATGGTGACTGCATTCAAGATTGCAAAGAATCTGAATGAAGTTTCTCTGGAAGAGCTTATCAGTGCCTTGAGAAGCCATGAAATAGAGCTGGACGCAAATGAGCCTCAAAAGAAAGGTAAGTCTATTGCATTAAAATCCAATATCAAGAAATGCACTAACGCTTTTCAGGCTAGAGAAGAAGATCCTGAAGAATCAGAATCTGAAGAAGAAGATGAACTGTCTTTGATCTCCAGAAGGCTAAATCAACTCTGGAAGACCAAGCAAAGGAAGTTCAGAGGCTTCAGAAGTTCAAAGAAAATTGAACGTGGAGAATCTTCTGATGACAAAAGATTTGACAAGAAGAAGGTCATGTGCTATGAATGCAATGAGCCTGGACACTTCAAGAATGAATGTCCAAATCTTCAGAAGGAAAATCCCAAGAAGAAGTTTCATAAGAAGAAAGGTCTTATGGCAACCTGGGATGAGTCAGAAGATGATTCAGACTCTGAAGATGAGCAGGCTAACTGTGCGCTGATGGCGACAGAAGATGACGGATCAGAATCTACATCAGAATCAGATTCTGAAGAGGTATTTTCTGAACTTACTAGAGATGAGTTAGTTTCCAGTCTAACTGAACTTCTGGAACTCAAGTCTCAGATCAGTCTCAAATACAAAAAGCTGAAAAAGCTATTTGAATTTGAAACAAAGAAGCTTGAGTTGGAGAATTCTGAATTAAAAGAAAAACTTTTAAAATTATCCAATAATATTGGATCTCCTTCTGATTCAGAAAAATCCACTCCTAGTCTAAACCATATTCTGAAAGAATATGATTTAAGTTTCAGGAAGTTCTTATCTAGAAGTATTGGCAGAAGTCAGCTAGCTTCTATGATATATGCTGTGTCTGGAAACAAAAGAGTCGGCATTGGTTTTGAGGGTGAAACCCCATACAAACTTGAACCTGTTGATGAAATGAAATTCACATACAAGCCATTGTATGATCAGTTCAAGTATGGCCACTCCCATGATATTAGGCACACTTCACATGCTCAAAGTTTTCACATAACACACACCAAAAAGCATGTGACACAACCTAGGAAATATCATGAAACTCACATTAAAAATTATCATGTTGTTCCTCCTATTGCTTACAATGTTAAACCCAAGTTCAATCAGAACTTGAGAAAATCTAACAAGAAAGGACCCAAGAAAATGTGGGTACCTAAGGATAAGATTATTCCTATTGCAGATATCCTTGACTGCAAAAGGGACAAAGCACAACATGTCATGGTACCTGGACTCTGGATGCTCACGACACATGACAGGAAGAAGGTCTATGTTCCAAGACCTGGTGCTTAAGTCTGGAGGAGAAGTCAAGTTTGGAGGAGATCAGAAGGGCAAGATAATTGGCTCTGGAACTATAAAGTCTGGTAACTCTCCTTCCATTTCTAATGTACTTCTTGTAGAAGGATTAACACATAACCTCTTATCTATTAGTCAATTGAGTGACAATGGTTATGATATAATCTTTAATCAAGAGTCTTGCAAGGCTGTAAATCAGAAGGATGGCTCAATCCTATTTACAGGCAAGAGGAAGAACAACATTTATAAGACAGATCTGCAAGATCTTATGAGTCAGAAGGTGACTTGTCTTATGTCTGTTTCTGAAGAGCAGTGGGTCTGGCACAGAAGATTAGGTCATGCTAGTTTGAGAAAGATTTCTCAGATTAACAAACTGGATCTGGTCAGAGGACTCCCTAATCTGAAATTCAAATCAGATGCTCTTTGTGAAGCATGTCAGAAGGGCAAGTTCTCCAAACCTGCATTCAAGTCCAAGAATGTTGTTTCTACCTCAAGGCCATTAGAACTCTTGCACATTGATCTGTTTGGCCCAGTCAAAACAGCATCTGTCAGAGGGAAGAAATATGGATTAGTCATCGTAGATGATTATAGCCGCTGGACGTGGGTAAAATTCTTGAAACACAAGGATGAGACTCATTCAGTGTTCTTTGATTTCTGCATTCAGATTCAATCTGAAAAAGAGTGTAAAATCATAAAGGTTAGAAGTGATCATGGTGGTGAATTTGAGAACAGATCCTTTGAAGAATTCTTCAAAGAAAATGGTATTGCCCATGATTTCTCTTGTCCTAGAACTCCACAGCAAAATGGAGTTGTAGAACGAAAGAATAGGACTCTGCAAGAAATGGCCAGAACCATGATCAATGAAACCAATATGGCTAAGCATTTCTGGGCAGAAGCAATAAACACTGCATGCTATATTCAGAATAGAATCTCTATCAGACCTATTCTAAATAAGACTCCTTATGAATTGTGGAAGAATAGAAAGCCCAACATTTCATATTTCCATCCTTTTGGATGTGTATGCTTTATTCTGAACACTAAAGATCATCTTGGTAAGTTTGATTCCAAAGCACAAAAATGTTTCCTTCTTGGATATTCTGAACGCTCAAAAGGCTACAGAGTATACAATACTGAAACATTGATTGTAGAAGAATCAATCAATATCAGGTTTGATGATAAGCTTGGTTCTGAAAAACCAAAGCAGTTTGATAATTTTGCAGATTGGGATATTGATATATCAGAAGTTGTTGAGCCAAGAAGCAACGCATCAGAAGCAGAGCTTCTCAGAAGCAAAGAATCTGAAGATCAAGTATCAGCCTCTCTGGAGAATCTAAGCATTTCTGAAGAACCATCTGTCAGAAGATCATCCAGACTCATTTCTGGTCATTCAGAAGATGTCATTCTTGGAAAGAAGGATGATCCAATCAGAACAAGAGCATTCCTTAAGAACAATGCAGATTGTCAATTAGGTCTTGTATCTTTGATCGAGCCAACTTCTGTTGATCATGCTCTAGAAGATCCAGACTGGATAATTGCTATGCAAGAAGAACTGAATCAGTTTACAAGGAATGGTGTTTGGGATCTTGTTCCTAGACCAGATGGATTCAATATAATAGGTACAAAATGGGTCTTCAGAAACAAGCCAAAAATGAGAAGATGAGAAATTCTTATGTATGGGTATCTGCTGAAATGACATTTTTTTTTAAGAAGTTCTGATTGAAATCAATTAGAATTGTGATTCAGTTATTACTAACGTTTCATTGTCTAAGTTGATTCAGAATCTCTTTAAAAGCAAAACAGCTGTAACTGGCTATCCAGATGGTAAACACGTGTTCACTATTCCTGGACAAGCGTGCGTGCAGTTGAGGGGACGTCTACTTAGGTAACTGTGCAAATCACATCTTTTGTCATTATTATCTCTCCTCACGTCACGTAACATTAAATGCTTTTCATCATTTACTCTCTTTCAGTTTTCTTTTTATATTCTTCAAACGTTTCTTTTCCCTCTCATATTTCTCTCTCTCTGCATTCAGTTTCTTTTTCGTCTCTCTTTCTTTTCATATCATAAACCCTAGCAGTTTCCAATATCTGCAACTTCATCATGAATCCATCGTCAAGCTCTGGGAATCAAGATAATGATCGGAAACAAAAGAGAAAGGCAACTGTCGAACCAGAAACCAAACCAAAAAGAGTAAGGATCACTCCCTTCTCAAAGACCTCCACCACCTCTTCCTCCTCATTCACCCTCTCGGAACCACCTTCTTCACCATCTGATATCTCCTCTCCTTCAACCCATCCATCAGACCTGTCTTCATCTCTCTCACACCCTTTTCCCACTAGAACACCTAATCCCTACAGTGTTGTTCTTCCCGACTCCAGGTTCACTGTCAACCCTCCAACCCCTACCACTCAATCATATCTGGAGCTTTTACATTCTGATGTAAATGGCTGGTTGGAGATTCTGGGTGCTGCTCACCTTAACCATCTGGATGAGTATGCTACAAGCAACCTTTGGGATACCTTTCGTCAGGATTTTCTGGTTAGGGCTACAGACACTCAGAGAAGGATCATGTCTGAAGCTCCTGGTATTCGTGGTCTTCGGTTGGAAATTGGTGAAAGCAGCTGTCACCATCTCATCAGGAACAGAAGTGTTCTTGAGAAGAAGATACCTGCAGATAAGTTGGAAGAAGGAAATCTCTGCAGAGACATCGTGGTGTGGAAACCATGGTTTCCTGTGCTGACTGGAGATTTTCAGTGGCTGTTCAACTGGTTCAGAATGAACCCTTCTGAAAAAGCATCTCACATGGTCTTTCCAGTAGTGGTGTATCCTGCTGAAGTTGCTGGTCCTACTCCTCCAACAAACCTAGCAGCTATTCTTCAAGCATTGGAAGATGGAACTTCTGAGCTGCCTGAACCAGAATATGCTAAGGCTACTTCTGAGTCAGACTCAGATGAGGAAATGGAAGATGCTCAAGCTGAAGATCTCCCAGAAGATCACCCTGCTGAGATTGCTGTCCCTTTTTGGCAGAAATTCAGGTGCCTCTTCTTCTGGTGAAACCTCAGCTCTGATGGAGACCTTGGAAACTCTTCATCAGAATCAAGCTATGCTGGCTTCTCGTTTGAACGCGCAAGAAGCAGCCAATGCTGAGTTTCGCTCCTTCATGGCAAGGCAAGCTACAAGCACTAACGGGATTCATGATGTTCTGGCACGGATTTTGCGTAGGCTAGGATCTTAGTCCTTTGGTCTTTGTAGTTTTCTTTCCTTGTTGCATCTATTTTCCTGCATTCCTCTCCTGTAATCCTTCTTTTGTTTATCAATGAAAAGTTTCTTTGTTTTTTTTTTCATTCCAGTGATTTTATTTGTCGTTTTATTCATCTGAATCTTTTGAAATATTCTTTTTGATGTTATGACAAAAAGGGGGAGAAGATAAATGATAAATGATTTGAGTAATCTATCAGTTGCTGGGTAAAGCTCCCACACATTCACTAACAAGAACTGCAAGTTCTATATGGTTTAAGTGTTTTGCAGGTATAAAGCAGTGAAGAGAATCTTCAAAGCAAACACAAGAAGCAAAAACCATAAGAAGTGTTATTCTGTAAAAAGAATAAGCTCATGGAAACTGAAGCAAGCTGAGTGCTATCAAGCTTCAGAAATCAGAAGCACTGATAATAGAATTTGATCCATATTTGTCTATTTGATCTGACAAAATTCTATTTGCTCTGATACATTATTTTAGCCTATATGGCTCTGATACATATCATGTGTTCAAATATACATTTTATGTTCTGACTCGTTCATGCTGACTTTTGTCGTTTAGTTTTTGTTCTGTAACATTTCAGGATGTAGAGATGCTCTGATGATGCTCTGGTACATTCAACAATGTTCTGATACAAATCTAGCATGAAGTGATGTTGGTAGAAATTCAAAGCTCTGAAGCTATCCGAGGGAAGCAGAAATCAGAAGCTGCGAATGTTCTAAAGATCCAGAAAACTCAAGTTCTGAAGCTGTCCTAAATGGAAGCAGAAATCAGAAGCTGTGAATGTTCAGAAGATCAAAGAAATTCAAGTTCTGAAGCTGTCCTAGATGGAAGCAGAAGTCAGAAGCTGTGAATGTTCAGAAGATCAAAGAAATTCAAGTTCTGAAGCTGTCCTAGATGGAAGCAGGAATCAGAAGCTGTGAGTGTTCTAGGGATCTAAAGAAATTCTAGTTCTGAAGCTGTCCAATGGAAGCAGAAGTCAGAAGCTATGAATTCTCTGAAGACAGAAGCTTATATGATCGTCTCTACCGAAATAATCAGGGAAGTCTTTTATTAAAGTTCTTCGAGTATTTATTTCAGGGGGAGATTATTTATCTCAGGGGGAGATTGTTAATCTCAGGGGGAGACATATTCATATGCTTATGCTATAGCTGTGTAATTTGTCTTTTGCCGTCTGTTCTTTCTGATCGCAAATTCATATCATTTATATATGTTTTTGTCATCATCAAAAAGGGGGAGATTGTTAGAACAAGAATTGTTCTGATCAATTATCTTAGTTTTGATGATAACAATAATATGAATTTTGCTTAAGATAATATGGTACTCTAATCCAATGCAATTTCCTTTTCAGGAAATATATAAAGAGTATGCATAATTCAGCGCTCAGAAGCTTTGTCTCAAGGGTTCAGCATGCAACATCAGAACATGGTCTGGCAAGACATCAGAAGATGGTCGAAGCAGAATCAGAACATGGGTCTATGGAAGCATCAGAAGAACAAGAGAACAGAAGCACTGAAATTCTGATGGTATCACGCTCAGAAGCACTTCAAGGTCAGAAGATCAGAAGATGCTATGCACCAAGCTGTTTGACTCTGATGATATTCAAACGTCGTATTCACAAACATCAGATCAGAAGGAAGTACAAGTGGCAAGCTACGCTGACTGACAAAAGGAACGTTAAAAGCTACTAAAGGCTACGTCAGTAGACACAGCGTGAACAAGGCTCGAGGTAGTTGACAAAAGCGTATAACATTAAATGTGATGCTGTACGGAACACGCAAAGCATTAAATGCACTCAACGGTCATCTTCTCCAACGCCTATAAATATGAAGTTCTGATGAGAAGCAAGGTTAACGATTCTGCACCAAAACAACTCATATTAAACTTGCTGAAACGCTGTTCAAATTCAAAGCTCAGAATCTTCATCTTCATCAAAGCTCACTACATTGCTGTTGTAATATATTAGTGAGATTAAGCTTAAACGTTAAGAGAAATATCACAGTTTGTGATTATCGCTTTTAAGAAGCAATTGTAATACTCTTAGAATTGATTACATTAAGTTGTAAGGAACTAGAGTGATCGTGTGGATCAGAATACTCTAGGAAGTCTTAGAGGTTATCTAAGCAGGTTGTAACTAGAGTGATCGTGTGGATCAGTAGACTCTAGAAAAGTCTTAGAGGGTATCTAAGCAGTTGTTCCTGGAGTGATTAGTGTGTGATCAGAAGACTCTGGAAGACTTAGTTGCTGACTAAGTGGAGAACCATTGTAATCCGTGCGATTAGTGGATTAAATCCTCAGTTGAGGTAAATCATCTCTGCGGGGGTGGACTGGAGTAGTTTAGTTAACAACGAACCAGGATAAAAATAACTGTGCAATTTATTTTTATCTGTCAAGTTTTTAAAGCTACACTTATTCAAACCCCCCCTTTCTAAGTGTTTTTCTATCCTTCATTTTGAACCTTTCCTTATAATATCTACTTACAACTACTACATAAAGAAGGGAAAGAAAAAGAAATTTTTACGAGAGTTTTAAACGAGGAATCAAGTGTCTATAGAAGGGCTAGAGTGCGAACCTACGAGTTATACATTTTTTGTACAATTAGAGAAAATAAAAATAAAAATATTTAAAATAATGTATGAATTCAAACACGGAAAAAACGTGTTATTTTTTATTTATTTATTTTACTAAGATTTTTATTTTAAAATTATTTTTAATTTAAGATGTTTAATATAATATATGAAAAAGTGAGATATATATTATTGATTAATTTCACTGATATATATGTTATTAATGTAATAAAGAGAAACATATGTTTCTTAAAAAATAATTTGAATATAAGTATAAATAAAATTATGTATTTTTTTTTTAGATATAATAAACAATTTTTTTTTTTTAATTTTCATTCTTATTATATTTTTGGCAAAATATCCTCTTTGGTCCCGTATGTTAACCTCATGGTTCATTTTGGTCCTTTAACTTTAAAAAGTTTCATATTGATCCCTTAACTCTTCAAAATGTGCCATTTTAGTCCTTTTTGTCATATTAGCGACGGAAAAACTCAAAAATTGGTCGCTAAAATCGTCGCTAATATGACAAAAAAGACTAAAATTACACCATTTGAAGAGTTAAGGGACCAATATGGAACTTTTTAAAGTTAAGGGACCAAAATCAACTCCGGGGTTAACATAGGGGACCAAAAATGCTATTTTCCCTATATTTTTTTAAACAAATATGTGTAACACACCTGTACATGTTCGAACACACGGGTATGCCTTAACCACGTATTCTAATGACATGTGAGAATAAATCCAATTACTTTGATTTTTTTCAATAATTTATAATTATTAACTTTTGATTTTGATTTTGATTTTGATTATCAATATCAATAATTTAGATTCACTTTCTCATTTTAAATTAATTTATTATTTGGTTTAATATTTTTATTATATTTTGAAAACAAAAGAGTGCATATCACATCAATGCTTATACAAACACACTAATAACACACCAGTACCATGTGAAAACACGGGTAATCCTACCAAAATCCGTGCGAACGCACGAGTTATTATATTTTTTGTACAATTAAAGAAAATAAAAGTAAAATCAATGTATTAATCTAAACACGATAAAAATGTTTTTGTTTTTTTAATTATTTATGTTACTAATATTTTTATTTTAAAATTTTTATTTTGAAATTATTTTTAATTTAATATACAATTTTTTTTAGATAATATATGAAAAATTGACTGATGAAGGTCTTTGATGAGTTTTCCAGTGCTACAGGTCTGGCAGTAAACCCTGATAAATGCAAAATTTATTATGGCAATGTGGATGAGAGTGTGAAGAGGAGTATTTAATGCTACACAAATTTCTCTTTCTTTTAGATATTTGGGAGTCCCTTTATCAAGCAAAAGACTGACAGCTCACCAATGCCTTGCTCTGGTGGAGAGAGTTGTCAATAGAATCAAGCATTGGAGCACTAAATTACTTAGTTTTGCTGGCAGATACCAACTTATCAGGAGCATCCTTTTTGCTATGACAAACTTCTGGATGTAGAGCTTCCCTATGCCCAATGTTGTAATCAAGAAAGTCAATGATATTTGTAGATCTTTCCTGTGCTCTGGCAGTGAAATCATTTCTCGTAAGTCACCTGTGGCTTGGGATAAAATTTGCACTCCCAAAAGATATGGTGGCCGGAACATCATTGAGTTGAAAGCTTGGAATAAAGCTTGCATGTGCAAACTGTTAGAACAAGATTTGTTCTGATCAATTATCTTAGTTTTGATGATAACAATAATATGAATTTTGCTTAAGATAATATGGTACTCTAATCCAATGCAATTTCCTTTTCAGGAAATATATAAAGAGTATGCATAATTCAGCACTCAGAAGCTTTGTCTCAAAGGGTTCAGTATGCAACATCAGAACATGGTCTGGCAAGACATCAGAAGATGGTCGAAGCAGAATCAGAACATGGGTCTATGGAAGCATCAGAAGAACAAGAGAACAGAAGCACTGAAGTTCTGATGGTATCACGCTCAGAAGCACTTCAAGGTCAGAAGATCAGAAGATGCTATGCACCAAGCTGTTTGACTCTGAAAATATTCAAACGTTGTATTCACAAACATCAGATCAGAAGGAAGTACAAGTGGCAAGCTACGCTGACTGACAAAAGGAACGTTAAAAGCTACTAAAGGCTACGTCAGTAGACACAGCGTGAACAAGGCTCGAGGTAGTTGACAAAAGCGTATAACATTAAATGCGATGCTGTACGGAACACGCAAAGCATTAAATGCACTCAACGGTCATCTTCTCCAACGCCTATAAATATGAAGTTCTGATGAGAAGCAAGGTTAACGATTCTACACCAAAACAACTCATATTAAACTTGCTGAAACGCTGTTCAAATTCAAAGCTCAGAATCTTCATCTTCATCAAAGCTCACTACATTGCTGTTGTAATATATTAGTGAGATTAAGCTTAAACGATTAAGAGAAATATCACAATTTGTGATTATAGCTTTTAAGAAGCAATTGTAATACTCTTAGAATTGATTACATTAAGTTGTAAGGAACTAGAGTGATCGTGTGGATCAGAATACTCTAGGAAGTCTTAGAGGTTATCTAAGCAGGTTGTAACTAGAGTGATCGTGTGGATCAGTATACTCTAGAAAAGTCTTAGAGGGTATCTAAGCAGTTGTTCCTGGAGTGATCAGTGTGTGATCAGAAGACTCTGGAAGACTTAGTTGCTGACTAAGTGGAGAACCATTGTAATCCGTGCGATTAGTGGATTAAATCCTCAGTTGAGGTAAATCATCTCTGCGGGGGTGGACTGGAGTAGTTTAGTTAACAACGAACCAGGATAAAAATATCTGTGCAATTTATTTTTATCTGTCAAGTTTTTAAAGCTACACTTATTCAAACCCCCCCTTTCTAAGTGTTTTTCTATCCTTCAATTGGCATCAGAGCGCCGGTTCTAAGGTGCAAGCACTTAACCGTGTTTAGAAAAGATTCAGGAAGAGAAAAACGCTTCAGTAAAAGATGGTTGATGAAAGTGAAAAGTCTACACCTGCATCTACATCTGGCTCTGCTGAGCAATACAACGGTAACAATGGTTATACTAGACCGCCGGTATTTGATGGTGAAAACTTTGAATACTGGAAAGATAAACTGGAAAGTTACTTTCTTGGTCTAGATGGTGATCTATGGGATCTTCTGATGGATGGTTACAAACATCCAGTGAATGCCAGAGGCGTAAAGCTGACAAGGCAAGAAATGAATGATGATCAGAAAAAGCTTTTCAGGAATCATCATAAATGCAGAACTGTTTTGCTGAATGCTATCTCTCATGCTGAGTATGAGAAGATATCTAACAGGGAAACGGCCTATGACATATATGAGTCCTTGAAAATGACTCATGAAGGAAATGCTCAAGTCAAGGAGACTAAAGCTCTAGCTTTAATCCAGAAGTATGAAGCCTTCAAGATGGAGGATGATGAAGACATTGAAAAGATGTTTTCAAGATTTCAAACTCTTACTGCTGGATTGAGAGTTCTTGACAAGGGATACACCAAGGCTGATCACGTAAAGAAGATCATCAGAAGCTTACCCAGAAGATGGGGTCCCATGGTGACTGCATTCAAGATTGCAAAGAATCTGAATGAAGTTTCTCTGGAAGAGCTTATCAGTGCCTTGAGAAGTCATGAAATAGAGCTGGACGCAAATGAGCCTCAAAAGAAAGGTAAGTCTATTGCATTAAAATCCAATATCAAGAAATGCACTAACGCTTTTCAGGCTAAAGAAGAAGATCCTGAAGAATCAGAATCTGAAGAAGAAGATGAACTGTCTTTGATCTCCAGAAGGCTAAATCAACTCTGGAAGACCAAGCAAAGGAAGTTCAGAGGCTTCAGAAGTTCAAAGAAATTTGAACGTGGAGAATCTTCTGATGACAGAAGATTTGACAAGAAGAAGGTCATGTGCTATGAATGCAATGAGCCTGGACACTTCAAGAATGAATGTCCAAATCTTCAGAAGGAAAATCCCAAGAAGAAGTTTCATAAGAAGAAAGGTCTTATGGCAACCTGGGATGAGTCAGAAGATGATTCAGACTCTGAAGATGAGCAGGCCAACTGTGCGCTGATGGCGACAGAAGATGACGGATCAGAATCTACATCAGAATCAGATTCTGAAGAGATATCCTTGACTGCAAAAAGGACAAAGCACAACATGTCATGGTACCTGGACTCTGGATGCTCACGACACATGACAGGAAGAAGGTCTATGTTCCAAGACCTGGTGCTTAAGTCTGGAGGAGAAGTCAAGTTTGGAGGAGATCAGAAGGGCAAGATAATTGGCTCTGGAACTATAAAGTCTGGTAACTCTCCTTCCATTTCTAATGTACTTCTTGTAGAAGGATTAACACATAACCTCTTATCTATCAGTCAATTGAGTGACAATGGTTATGATATAATCTTTAATCAAGAGTCTTGCAAGGCTGTAAATCAGAAGGATGGCTCAATCCTATTTACAGGCAAGAGGAAGAACAACATTTATAAGACAGATCTGCAAGATCTTATGAGTCAGAAGGTGACTTGTCTTATGTCTGTTTCTGAAGAGCAGTGGGTCTGGCACAGAAGATTAGGTCATGCTAGTTTGAGAAAGATTTCTCAGATTAACAAACTGAATCTTGTCAGAGGACTCCCTAATCTGAAATTCAAATCAGATGCTCTTTGTGAAGCATGTCAGAAGGGCAAGTTCTCCAAACCTGCATTCAAGTCCAAGAATGTTGTTTCTACCTCAAGGCCATTAGAACTCTTGCACATTGATCTGTTTGGCCCAGTCAAAACAGCATCTGTCAGAGGGAAGAAATATGGATTAGTCATCGTAGATGATTATAGCCGCTGGACATGGGTAAAATTCTTGAAACACAAGGATGAGTCTCATTCAGTGTTCTTTGATTTCTGCATTCAGATTCAATCTGAAAAAGAATGTAAAATCATAAAGGTCAGAAGTGATCATGGTGGTGAATTTGAGAACAGATCCTTTGAAGAATTCTTCAAAGAAAATGGTATTGCCCATGATTTCTCTTGTCCTAGAACTCCACAGCAAAATGGAGTTGTAGAACGAAAGAATAGGACTCTGCAAGAAATGGCCAGAACCATGATCAATGAAACCAATATGGCTAAGCATTTCTGGGCAGAAGCAATAAACACTGCATGCTATATTCAGAATAGAATTTCTATCAGACCTATTCTAAATAAGACTCCTTATGAATTGTGGAAGAATAGAAAGCCCAACATTTCATATTTCCATCCTTTTGGATGTGTATGCTTTATTCTGAACACTAAAGATCATCTTGGTAAGTTTGATTCCAAAGCACAAAAATGTTTCCTTCTTGGATATTCTGAACGCTCAAAAGGCTACAGAGTATACAATACTGAAACATTGATTGTAGAAGAATCAATCAATATCAGGTTTGATGATAAGCTTGGTTCTGAAAAACCAAAGCAGTTTGATAATTTTGCAGATTGGAATATCGATATATCAGAAGTTGTTGAGCCGAGAAGCAACGCATCAGAAGCAGAGCTTCTCAGAAGCAAAGAATCTGAAGATCAAGTATCAGCTTCTCTGGAGGATCTAAGCATTTCTGAAGAACCATCTGTCAGAAGATCATCCAGACTCATCTCTGGTGTCATACGGTGAACTGACTTTTATAATCGAAAATGTCGCGGTAAGCAAGAGTCGCCACCGACTTTTATTTTATCCAAACAGATTCGGAAAGGCAAAAAGAAACAGAAAAAAACCTTTTTAAGTAATCTAAGTTCGGGGGGTAATTTATGCAAAGGGAAGGTGTAAGGCACCCTTTGCATCCATGGTTTCCCATGGGCTCTTAATTGCTTTGCTTGCTCGTTTGTTTAGAGAATGTAGATGAAAGAGATAGGGACTTTAGCTCGTAAATGAGCGTTGCCCTTTTGAAAAATTATGAGAAAGAATATAAAAAGGTTTGAGCATTGCAAGGCAATTAGGGGCAATTACCTTAAACTCAGATGATAGGTCTCTTTTTGCCTTTCAGAATGAAAGGGTCTATCCTTGCCATAAGAGGGCAGGAAGCCTTTCGTTTGGAGGTTGAAGGGTCATCGAAGCATCCTTTGCCATAAGACTGTCCCATGCCATAGAAGGGCAGGTAGTCTGAGGCAAGGATCAGAATAAGCCATTTCGTAGGCAGCCAGAAGATACCTCAGCCTTTTTCGTAGGCAACATCCGAGGGTCGAGGTTATGTTAGTGTACCGAAGGCAGCATCATTTTTAGGGTCTCATAACCTTTATTCGAGGCAACATGGCTGAGGTATCTTCGAATTCGAGGGACGTGGCCTATTCTGCAAAAACACAAAGGCAACAGGCAACAAGGCAACAGGCAACAAGGCAACAGAGAGGGTTACCCAAAAAGTGTGCGTGTGTGCACCAATCACGTGATTCAATTCAGATTATATTATCTTGTGTTTAGTTATTCTAATTGATTAAAAGACTTGCACTCCCTAGGATTACTAACCACGCAGTATATAAAGCAATAAAGGGAAGGGGAAAAATGAAACCAGCGGAGGAGAGGGGAATTGTAACCGGCGGATCCCTTAATAGGGTTTGACATAAGTAATAATAAAATAAAAAAGAAGAAAAGATTTAGGGTTACCAATGACGTAGCTTTAGCAATTGATAAACCTGAAAAGGAGGAAGAACGGGAAGGCAAAGTATAGTGAGTGCATTATAGGTTCGAAGGCAAAATAACTAAACCTAAAATAAAGGATAAATATTGTAAGGCTAAATAAATAAATAAAGAAGAATAGATACTTAGCTTTGCATTTGATCTGACATGGTTAGCAGGCGCTTTCGGGGTTGACCCTGAAAGGCAAGGCAGAAAAGGGATGAAGGCGAAACAAACCCTACTTCTAAAAATAAACCACATAGAGTTTAAATTAAATTGAATAGGTTACTTAACTTCGTGTTTTGGAATAGGTGCGTCGTCGGGAAGAATCATGTTGCTCATCCTGAAAAAGGCAAAGGCAAGAAAGGAAATATTTTTCAATGTATGACGAATTCTCGCAAACATTAAATCGAATGAAAATTCAGTTGAATAACAATCAGATTTAATTAATTATCGGTTCGTCAACCTATTTAATTAAATCAAAGAGAAAATAATTTAATCGGACAAAAAGCATTCTCCTGATTTTACGAATTTATTAGAAATATTCAAATAGATGAGCTAATCAAAAATAAGTAAATAAAATAAAAATAAATATAAATAATATAAATTAAATAAGCTAACTAAAATAAATATTATAAATAATATTAAATATTATTATGTAAAGCAAATAGTTTTATTAAAAGAATTTTGTATATAAAAAAAAAGCTATATATATAAATAAAGAGAATTTGTGTAAATGTTAAAAGAAAAAATAAAATATAGAAAACACTTAGCTGATACTATTAGGTGTGGTGGTCCATTGAGGATCCATGGTGGGCATGCAACCTGGCATGCGCTGGATCCGTCCTGAGAATGATTGGATGGCTTATATTGAGGACGTATGGTGCGCTCACGCTAGATCGGTGCACTGAATCTTGGTTTTAATTTGAGGAAAAAAGAACTTGTTCTCAGTAGGGATCGAGCTGAGGATCTTGAGGTCTTTACGTTATCCACTTACCAACTGCGCTAGATACGTTAGTTGCTAATGGACGCGAACTTCTTTAACATAAGCGAAAGCGAGATTTGAAATCTCTCAGAAGCGCGCGCAGGGAGCATCGTCTTCCTCGTTCGATCCTGCAAAAAAGAAAACCAGACTTCTACCTACGGTTCCCTGTGTCGCTATAGCCCTCGTCTCATACCAAATCGTACACACGCAACGAAAATTTATTTTAAAGCCATGGATGAGTTCCTAACGTCATCCTGAGTTTGAATATGGCCCTTTCGTTGGCCAATTTCTCCTGCAAAGGAAAACCCTAATACAAAGCTTGCAAACCCTACCATGGTGAAACTCGTTCTAGGCACAGATTCTCCAATTAAATTATCCAGAAACCTCATATACACTATCACAAACACGAATATGCAATCGAAACATGTTAAAGATGCATGAATTAAGAGAATCGATTAAAAGAAAGTGAGTGCAAACCGTGACGGATTTGAGAAGATTCTGAACGTGTTCCTTGCGTGTGAGGATTGGAATTCCTTCAGTGAACACCAGGGAACGTTTTGGAATGCTTTCCCTGCCTTGAATTGGCCTTAAACTCCAAAGATGATTTTGAGTTTTTCTTGAATTTTTGCTCCGGATTTGAAACTCTTTGGCTGCCGAAAAATCGTGTACCCTTGCCTTTAGTTTGTTTGGGTACTTATAGGGACTGATTTAGGGCTACTATCTTTGAGGAAAATCCAATTGAATCATAGATTGCCATTAGAGAAAATATGATTGGAATATGTTTCTTAATTTGTCCAAAATTGAATCAATTTTCTCTAATTTTAATGTGCACGAAATTATATTGGTTTTGAGATATTATTGGTGATTAAATTGGTTCCAAATCATATCTTTTACCAAATATTTGATTTTCCTTTAATTTATATGATTTTAATTCTTTTTTTTTTTTAATTGAAATAAAAATCAAAATAAATCAAACAAATCAAATATTTTCGTGGCCTTGATATTGAAGCTTCTAGATATCTTGGGGAGCAAGATTGAATCAAAGAAGATTGGGTCTTTTTGCAAAAAGATTCATTTTGGAGCCCTTTTCTTCACATTTTCCCCTCAAAAATAGTCCAACTTTGACGAGGCCTATCTCTTTCAATTTTTTGAGGTATGGAAGTGTTCTAGGACTTTTTAGAAACCTCAGAGAGTCCTTTAACCAATGCCTTTGGTCTCACATCAAAATTCTTCTACATTCTCATTTTAGGTCCTTTTGAAAAAAGTGTCTTTTTGTTGACTTTTGAAAATGACCTATAATGTTTTGGTCCATATCTCTCAAATGAAGCATTTTTAGACTTGGCATGTGAGACACAATTTTGTAGAGAGTCAAATTTCCCTTAAAGTGATCTTTGGATGGAAAATTTCTGATGTTCCATGTGAGAGTTATGGATGGTCAAAGTTCAGTTGACTTTTCCTGTACAAAACCCTAATTTTGATTTGTTGATTTTTGATCTTTCCTTGATGAACCATGATCAAATTTTGATCAAATGGTGAATGATACTTCAAAATGAGGATCTTGACAAAAAAAATCAGGAGTTTTGACTTTCCTTTGACCACAGTTGACTTTTTAGGTGAACCAGTCGACTGTTGACTTTCTGAATTTTTGAGTGACCAGAACTTCGAGATAGGCTTTGATGCTTGTCATTGAGGTACTGTAGAGTATATTGAGCCATGTTAGATGTCTTGGAGCCATTGATTCAATGATTTTCCTTTGAAAGAACTAAACCCTAGTTCAGAGCCTTTATGTAAGAGAATTTGTCTAGGAGCTTTATGCTTTGGTTTGAATTTTAGTAGGAGAAATAGTGTGGGCAAATTTTGGGGTATGACAGCTGCCCCTGTTCAATTATCTTAAACCTGAAGATGTAGAGTGGTTTATATGCCAGTCGGTATCTGAAGGTGGAAGATGATTGAACACTAGAATACTGAGAAATTTGCCCTAGCTGGAGTAGGGACTTTTGTCGGAGATGGGCTTAAAGATGCCATCTGGATAGTGTGAAGTGAATTAATTGTAGTGACTCTATTGTCATGATTGTTTCTGTACTGAATATCAGGATTAGATATGTGACTTAATTGTTATGACTCCATTGTCGTGACTTCGTTGTCGTGATTCATTTATCGTGACTCAATTGTCGTGATTCCTTTATCGTGTCTCAGTTGTCGTGATTCCATCATCGTGACTCAGTTGTCGTGATTCCATCATCGTGACTCAGTTGTCGTGATTCCTTTATCGTGACTCAGTTGTCGTGATTCCTTTATCGTGACTCAGTTGTCGTGATTCCATCATCGTGTCTCAGTTGTCGTGATTCCATCATCGTGACTCAGTTGTCGTGATTCCATCATCGTGACTCAGTTGTCGTGATTCCTTTATCGTGACTCAGTTGTCGTGATTCCTTTATCGTGACTCAGTTGTCGTGATCTTTTTTGATTTGCGTGTTGTGATTAAGTTTGTTTCTTTCTTTGATTGTGTCAGCACCATTCGTGGTGGCCAAATTAGGTCTCGGAGAGATGATCGTGTCAGTACCATTCATAGTAACTGAATTAGATCGTAGATATTGTTTATCTGCTTGTACTTATGTCCTGAAAAAAGTAGAGTGAGTCTTTATGCAATGTTATGATGCATGTGCTATGAGTTTCTCAAAATAAATGAGAAACTTGTATATGAGATAATGTATGCAATGTATGAACATGTTTATGATATATGATGTCAGAATATGATTTGTCCTTGATTGAGAAAATAAATCTCTGCATCATTGTGATTTTGATATATGCTTTTTTTTTTTTGAAGATGCTCAGCTGAGGATTTATGATTTTGCTTGGGGATGACCAGTAACTTGATGTACCCTGATTGAGAATAAAAGATATTAGTAAACCATGTTGGAGAAGAGCAAAGTGTTGGAGAACCGGTAGTGTTGAAGATGTCAACTCTATTGGGGAGCCATGTCTTTGTCAGGGCAAGAGTATTTGAAGATATCTTCTTAGTGATTACTCTGTGGGGATATGATCTCGTGAACCTGGCTCTGTGAGGAGACATGGATGAAAGTTGCCCCCAGTATTATAGTAACTACCATCCCTGGATTTGATTAGGATACACCACGGAGTATTGATCAAGATGTCAACTGGACTTGCATAGATTTGCCCCTGCTAGTAGGAACTTTGGAAAGATTCTCCTCGCGGGGACTTTATGAGATGTGTACCATGGGCGACATGCCCCTTAGTATGATGCCCCAGATTGATTCGGAGCAGCGTGCCATGCCCCTTGTATACATAGGAGATATTGTTTCTCGGAATAATCTTGTCTGTCGGGATAGCTTTCAGTCATTAGTTATACCATGTGCAAATTCATTCTGATGCTAACATTTGAAATTATGTAGCAGAATATGTTTAATGATGCACTCATGAGATGCAATGCATACGTTTGTCTTTGAGTTTTTTGAAAAGCATTAAGACAAGAGATGTAAAAGTGCGATGTTTGTAAAAAACATGGTGTTTGTAACAACGTGATGTTTGTAAATACATGATGCTCGTAAAAATGAAATATCAACTTAGCATTTTTGGTAAACCTTAGGGAGTCAGGATACCTTTTTTGGTGACAGTATGCTTTCGAACTAACCATGCTTCAGTTAGGACTTTCAAGGGTTGTAACGTGGCTTGGTACACGGTTTAAGAAACAAAAGATAATGGCTCAAAATTTTATAATACCCACCCCTCTTCTTGATGATCTTCAATCCTAAGCTCAGTTAATTCGGCTTATGCATTCAGGTTCCAAGAGACCTTTGGATTTGCATCTTTTGATAATAATAATGGTTCGCAAGCAAAGAGAACTTTTGAGATGGCAGTCACTTCTTCCTTTTAGTAGTCACAACATTGCGTTGTTTAGGAATTTATTAACTTCTCTTCTTTCATTTTTGATATCCCTAACTTTTGCCTGAACTGTCTCTTTTGAACTTACAGTCAGCGGGACGCCTTGATTTTTGCCTAAGTCTTCTTTTTGATTTTTGACTTAGCAGGCTTTTCTTTGTATATATGTTTTTTCATTTTTTTCCTTTTTTTTTTTTGAAAGATATTGACTGCCTCGCTTGACGATTGATGAACCATCATTGGCTTTTGACATCTCCAACATTTCTTTGATGTGTGCGGATGATCGCTTGTGATTGAACCCTTTGTTGAAAGGTGTAATGAACGATTTTCTTGAAATAGAATGCACAGCCAAATTAAACTGAGAACTACCCTGCCCCAGGTTATGATCAAGGGTTTTAAATTGTGCAAGAAAGAAAACTTCTACTCCTTAGGCTCAAAGGGGTTGACGAGGGATTAACATCCTTATATCTCCACTGTTTAGGAATTGAAATAATGCCTGTACATCGTCAGCATAGTCCGCTCAAAAGCATACTGTATGAGGTTGCGGTATTGTTTTCGTCATCCTCCCTCAAAAGGCTTACAGCTTTAGCAGGAGTTGAGTATCATAAAAACATATGCAAAGTAAAGACATAGCTTTAAAATGAGTGATAACGAAATAAATTATTCAAGACAAACATATGCAATGCACTGATGATGATTATTAAAAATAGATAATGTCTATCATAATTCGAATGTTTACATAAACAGAATAGGAATTTGCAAACGAAAGTAAAACTAATGATTAAAAGTTTATCCTTCTAGCCATCCACATTATTAGCAGCTACATTAGGAGTCTCAGGAGGATCAAACTCGACTTCTCCAGCATCGATCATATCTTGGATTTTGTTCCTCAATGTCCAGCAGCTATTCGTATCATGACCAGGACTATCAGAGTGGTATGCACACCTCATATTGGGATTATAGCTTCGAGCAGAAGTACTAGGATTCTTAGGGGGATCCTTCAGAGTGATCAACTTTAACTTCAACAAGTGTTGTAGTGCTTGAGCTAGTGACATATTGATCTTTGTGAACTGACGCCTAGGCGTGTCTTGCGTGCTTTGACGACTTCTCTGAGGTGTCGGTGTGGAGATCGAAACTGCCCCAATAGATTGGCCATGGTTATTATTTGAATCTGACTTCCCATTGAGAGGCTTCTTTGTAATACCTGTGGATGTAGCAGCTTGAATCTTACCACTTCGGATGCCATCTTCAACGCGTTCCCCGGTCATTATAAGCTCAGTGAATCCAGATGACGAACTCCCCAGCAAATGACTATAGAAAGGGCCAGTCAGTGTATTCATAAACATATCTACCAATTCTCTGTCAGTCAAGGGAGGTTTGACTCTTCCAGCTAAATCTCTCCATTTCTGAGCATACTCCTTGAAACTGTCCTTGGGTCCCATAGACATGCTTTGTAGTTGGATGCGAGTTGGTGCAAGATCAGAATTGTATTGATATTGTTGGTAAAAAGCAACAACCAAATCTTCCCATGTACGGATATCGGTACTTTCCAGTTGATAGTACCATTCGAGTTGAGTTCCAGATAAGCTTTCTTGAAAGAAATGGATCCAAAGCCTCTTATCACCAGTATGAGGCTGAATCTTCCTTACATAAGACCTCAGGTGCATCTTGGGACAGGAGACTCCATCATACTTAGCAAAGGCGGGAGTTTTGAACTTCGGAGGAATAACGACCCCAGGCACAAGTCCAAGCTCTTCAAAATCCAGCCCAGGTACCTTCTGAATTTCCACACTTCTCAGACGCTCTTCTAACATCTTGTATTTGTCATCGGGATGTTCGCCCTCATGGTAATAGTCCTCTTCTTCTTCTTCAGAGAGTTCGGCAGAGTCGTGGTTACTTTTTGCATCGGTTTTGATACTAGCATCATCATCTTGCTCATCCTCATCACTGTCTTCAGAGGTTTCAGCATCCCTGAGTTGCAAGATTGGTCTAAGCTTTTTCCCTCGAGTCTTCTTACCCTCTTTGGGAGCTTCAGCTTCTTCAACCTTTTTGAGAGGGCCTTTGAACCTTCTTCCCATATTGAGGACACCTTTAGGTTTCTTGGTCTTCTTTTCCTTCTTAGTCAGAAGGGATTTCAGCTCATCTTGCCCCTTGGACAAATTCAAAATCAAGGCTTGGAACTCAGTGTTTTGAGCTTGGAGATCCTTAACTGATTGTTCGAGATTCATGATGCTGAAATAAACAGCGAGGAAGGATGAGAGACCTATTGTAAGAAACCTGTTATGCGATGTTATGAATGTAAATGCAATGCTTTCGAGGATCTATAGGAAATTTAGTTTGCAACGTTTAGACATTGAATCGAACACAGCTATGCCTAGAGAATTCTGGCTTTCGTCTTTGGACGTCCTTCTTTGAGAATCAAGCTCACCATATCGAGTGGGTCATCGCCTCTGATTTGGGATACTTCTGAATTTGAAGGTACATGGCTAGAGGAAAATAAATCCTCTTGCCCCTTGATAGGTACCGAGTCTCTGAATTGAAAGGCACGTGGCCAGAGGAAAATAAATCCTCTTGCCCCTAGATAGGAATTCAGTCCTTGATAAGAGCACCTGAAATTGTGCGCCCTAAATTCCTAAGATCCTTGAAAGGGTTAGTTAAATCATGTTATGCTTATGATGTCATGATGTCATGTGAATGCAGTGCATTAGGCGTAGTGTGAGATAGTAAGGACAAACAGGTCCTCTCAACAAAACCTGCGAGGAAATGAAGGTTAGTAGCAAACACAAACAAGTCACGCAAGTCACACAAGTCACACAATTTTTGGCTTAAAGCTTGCATGGAGTCTGATCAGGTGTCCTTCCCAAGGGTATTTCTATGGATAAGGAGATTTCAGCAACGGGCTCTACCAAGTGACTCAAAATTGTCAGCCCCCTCTAAAGCACCCTCGAACATGGTACATGCATACCACGCAATGATACTTTAGGAAGAAACCTATCTGAGCTGTAGTATCGGGTAGCGACCATAACTTGGCATGCACCAAGAATAGCCCTCCCACTACGTTCCTAAAAGTCAGGATGGGTTAAAGGTGACTAAAGGTCCTTGAGCTCCGACGCACCCAAAGATACATGCATAAACCTCTCTCATGCAAAAGAGGTACACAATAACCAGTGGAGGCCTAACTCAAGCGTGAACTTCATTTTGACCAACCCCAAGCATGCACAAGGGGGGTCTCCATGACTATGCCACTCCTAATCTTAAGTGTTCTTGAATCCGGGGATAGGATTCGTCCTTCAGTTTTCCCAAAACGCCCCTGAAAAATAAAACAAACAAAGCAAACAATAGAAAACATTTTAAAATGAATCCTAAACTTTTAAGGTAACCCCTCTTAATCGAAATCTCCCCAGCAGAGTCGCCAGTTCTGTCATACGGTGAACTGACTTTTATAATCGAAAATGTCGCGGTAAGCAAGAGTCGCCACCGACTTTTATTTTATCCAAACAGATTCGGAAAGGCAAAAAGAAACAGAAAAAAACCTTTTTAAGTAATCTAAGTTCGGGGGGTAATTTATGCAAAGGGAAGGTGTAAGGCACCCTTTGCATCCATGGTTTCCCATGGGCTCTTAATTGCTTTGCTTGCTCGTTTGTTTAGAGAATGTAGATGAAAGAGATAGGGACTTTAGCTCGTAAATGAGCGTTGCCCTTTTGAAAAATTATGAGAAAGAATATAAAAAGGTTTGAGCATTGCAAGGCAATTAGGGGCAATTACCTTAAACTCAGATGATAGGTCTCTTTTTGCCTTTCAGAATGAAAGGGTCTATCCTTGCCATAAGAGGGCAGGAAGCCTTTCGTTTGGAGGTTGAAGGGTCATCGAAGCATCCTTTGCCATAAGACTGTCCCATGCCATAGAAGGGCAGGTAGTCTGAGGCAAGGATCAGAATAAGCCATTTCGTAGGCAGCCAGAAGATACCTCAGCCTTTTTCGTAGGCAACATCCGAGGGTCGAGGTTATGTTAGTGTACCGAAGGCAGCATCATTTTTAGGGTCTCATAACCTTTATTCGAGGCAACATGGCTGAGGTATCTTCGAATTCGAGGGACGTGGCCTATTCTGCAAAAACACAAAGGCAACAGGCAACAAGGCAACAGGCAACAAGGCAACAGAGAGGGTTACCCAAAAAGTGTGCGTGTGTGCACCAATCACGTGATTCAATTCAGATTATATTATCTTGTGTTTAGTTATTCTAATTGATTAAAAGACTTGCACTCCCTAGGATTACTAACCACGCAGTATATAAAGCAATAAAGGGAAGGGGAAAAATGAAACCAGCGGAGGAGAGGGGAATTGTAACCGGCGGATCCCTTAATAGGGTTTGACATAAGTAATAATAAAATAAAAAAGAAGAAAAGATTTAGGGTTACCAATGACGTAGCTTTAGCAATTGATAAACCTGAAAAGGAGGAAGAACGGGAAGGCAAAGTATAGTGAGTGCATTATAGGTTCGAAGGCAAAATAACTAAACCTAAAATAAAGGATAAATATTGTAAGGCTAAATAAATAAATAAAGAAGAATAGATACTTAGCTTTGCATTTGATCTGACATGGTTAGCAGGCGCTTTCGGGGTTGACCCTGAAAGGCAAGGCAGAAAAGGGATGAAGGCGAAACAAACCCTACTTCTAAAAATAAACCACATAGAGTTTAAATTAAATTGAATAGGTTACTTAACTTCGTGTTTTGGAATAGGTGCGTCGTCGGGAAGAATCATGTTGCTCATCCTGAAAAAGGCAAAGGCAAGAAAGGAAATATTTTTCAATGTATGACGAATTCTCGCAAACATTAAATCGAATGAAAATTCAGTTGAATAACAATCAGATTTAATTAATTATCGGTTCGTCAACCTATTTAATTAAATCAAAGAGAAAATAATTTAATCGGACAAAAAGCATTCTCCTGATTTTACGAATTTATTAGAAATATTCAAATAGATGAGCTAATCAAAAATAAGTAAATAAAATAAAAATAAATATAAATAATATAAATTAAATAAGCTAACTAAAATAAATATTATAAATAATATTAAATATTATTATGTAAAGCAAATAGTTTTATTAAAAGAATTTTGTATATAAAAAAAAAAGCTATATATATAAATAAAGAGAATTTGTGTAAATGTTAAAAGAAAAAATAAAATATAGAAAACACTTAGCTGATACTATTAGGTGTGGTGGTCCATTGAGGATCCATGGTGGGCATGCAACCTGGCATGCGCTGGATCCGTCCTGAGAATGATTGGATGGCTTATATTGAGGACGTATGGTGCGCTCACGCTAGATCGGTGCACTGAATCTTGGTTTTAATTTGAGGAAAAAAGAACTTGTTCTCAGTAGGGATCGAGCTGAGGATCTTGAGGTCTTTACGTTATCCACTTACCAACTGCGCTAGATACGTTAGTTGCTAATGGACGCGAACTTCTTTAACATAAGCGAAAGCGAGATTTGAAATCTCTCAGAAGCGCGCGCAGGGAGCATCGTCTTCCTCGTTCGATCCTGCAAAAAAGAAAACCAGACTTCTACCTACGGTTCCCTGTGTCGCTATAGCCCTCGTCTCATACCAAATCGTACACACGCAACGAAAATTTATTTTAAAGCCATGGATGAGTTCCTAACGTCATCCTGAGTTTGAATATGGCCCTTTCGTTGGCCAATTTCTCCTGCAAAGGAAAACCCTAATACAAAGCTTGCAAACCCTACCATGGTGAAACTCGTTCTAGGCACAGATTCTCCAATTAAATTATCCAGAAACCTCATATACACTATCACAAACACGAATATGCAATCGAAACATGTTAAAGATGCATGAATTAAGAGAATCGATTAAAAGAAAGTGAGTGCAAACCGTGACGGATTTGAGAAGATTCTGAACGTGTTCCTTGCGTGTGAGGATTGGAATTCCTTCAGTGAACACCAGGGAACGTTTTGGAATGCTTTCCCTGCCTTGAATTGGCCTTAAACTCCAAAGATGATTTTGAGTTTTTCTTGAATTTTTGCTCCGGATTTGAAACTCTTTGGCTGCCGAAAAATCGTGTACCCTTGCCTTTAGTTTGTTTGGGTACTTATAGGGACTGATTTAGGGCTACTATCTTTGAGGAAAATCCAATTGAATCATAGATTGCCATTAGAGAAAATATGATTGGAATATGTTTCTTAATTTGTCCAAAATTGAATCAATTTTCTCTAATTTTAATGTGCACGAAATTATATTGGTTTTGAGATATTATTGGTGATTAAATTGGTTCCAAATCATATCTTTTACCAAATATTTGATTTTCCTTTAATTTATATGATTTTAATTCTTTTTTTTTTTTAATTGAAATAAAAATCAAAATAAATCAAACAAATCAAATATTTTCGTGGCCTTGATATTGAAGCTTCTAGATATCTTGGGGAGCAAGATTGAATCAAAGAAGATTGGGTCTTTTTGCAAAAAGATTCATTTTGGAGCCCTTTTCTTCACATTTTCCCCTCAAAAATAGTCCAACTTTGACGAGGCCTATCTCTTTCAATTTTTTGAGGTATGGAAGTGTTCTAGGACTTTTTAGAAACCTCAGAGAGTCCTTTAACCAATGCCTTTGGTCTCACATCAAAATTCTTCTACATTCTCATTTTAGGTCCTTTTGAAAAAAGTGTCTTTTTGTTGACTTTTGAAAATGACCTATAATGTTTTGGTCCATATCTCTCAAATGAAGCATTTTTAGACTTGGCATGTGAGACACAATTTTGTAGAGAGTCAAATTTCCCTTAAAGTGATCTTTGGATGGAAAATTTCTGATGTTCCATGTGAGAGTTATGGATGGTCAAAGTTCAGTTGACTTTTCCTGTACAAAACCCTAATTTTGATTTGTTGATTTTTGATCTTTCCTTGATGAACCATGATCAAATTTTGATCAAATGGTGAATGATACTTCAAAATGAGGATCTTGACAAAAAAATCAGGAGTTTTGACTTTCCTTTGACCACAGTTGACTTTTTAGGTGAACCAGTCGACTGTTGACTTTCTGAATTTTTGAGTGACCAGAACTTCGAGATAGGCTTTGATGCTTGTCATTGAGGTACTGTAGAGTATATTGAGCCATGTTAGATGTCTTGGAGCCATTGATTCAATGATTTTCCTTTGAAAGAACTAAACCCTAGTTCAGAGCCTTTATGTAAGAGAATTTGTCTAGGAGCTTTATGCTTTGGTTTGAATTTTAGTAGGAGAAATAGTGTGGGCAAATTTTGGGGTATGACATCTGGTCATTCAGAAGATGTCATTCTTGGAAAGAAGGATGATCCAATCAGAACAAGAGCATTCCTTAAGAACAATGCAGACTGTCAATTAGGTCTTGTATCTTTGATCGAGCCAACTTCTGTTGATCATGCTCTAGAAGATCCAGACTGGATAATTGCTATGCAAGAAGAACTAAATCAGTTTACAAGGAATGATGTTTGGGATCTTGTTCCTAGACCAGATGGATTCAATATAATCGGTACAAAATGGGTCTTCAGAAACAAGCTCAGTGAGAAAGGTGAAGTGGTAAGGAACAAAGCCAGACTGGTGGCTCAGGGTTATAGTCAGCAAGAAGGGATTGACTATACAGAAACCTTTGCACCAGTGGCCAGGTTAGAATCTATTCGTCTATTAATTTCATTTGCCACTCAACATAACATCACTCTCTATCAAATGGATGTTAAGAGTGCCTTCTTAAATGGTTATATAGATGAAGAAGTTTATGTCCATCAACCTCCTGGTTTTGAAGACTCTATGTCTCCTAATCATGTTTTTAAATTAAAGAAATCGTTATATGGATTGAAACAAGCTCCCAGAGCTTGGTATGAACGCTTAAGTTCTTTCCTTCTGGATAATGGTTTCACTAGAGGAAAAGTGGACACTACTCTCTTTTGTAAAACCTTTAAAAGGGATATTTTAATTTGTCAAATATATGTAGATGATATTATTTTTGGAACATCTAATGCTACACTTGGAAAGGAGTTTGCTAAGTCTATGCAGGCTGAGTTTGAAATGAGCATGATGGGAGAACTCAAGTATTTCCTTGGAATACAAATTAATCAAACATCAGAAGGAACGTATGTTCACCAAACCAAGTATGTAAAGGAACTTCTGAAGAAGTTTAATCTTCTAGACTGCAAAGAAGCCAAAACTCCTATGCATCCAACATGCATCCTAGGTAAGGATGAGGTAAGTAAGAAGGTAGATCAGAAGTTATACAGAGGTATGATTGGATCTCTTCTATATTTGACTGCTTCTAGACCTGACATTCTGTTCAGTGTTTGTTTGTGTGCTAGATTCCAATCAGATCCTAGAGAATCTCATTTAATTGCTGTTAAGAGAATTCTAAGGTATCTGAAAGGTACTACTAATGTTGGTTTAGTTTACAGAAAATCTAAAGAATACAACTTAGTAGGATTCTGCGATGCTGATTATGCTGGAGACAGAATTGAAAGAAAAAGTACTTCAGGAAGTTGCCAATTTCTTGGAAGTCATTTGATCTCTTGGTATAGCAAGAAGCAAGCAACTATTGCTCTATCAACAACAGAAGCAGAATATGTCGCTGCTGCTGGTTGCAGTACACAGATGCTCTGGATGAAGAGTCAGCTAGAAGATTATCAGATATTTGAGAGTAACATTCCTATATTCTGTGATAATACTTCTGCTATATGTTTATCTAAGAATCCTATTCTTCATTCAAAAGCTAAACATATTGAGATTAAACATCATTTCATAAGGGACTATGTTCAGAAGGGTGTTATATCTTTAAACTTTGTTGATACAGACCATCAATGGGCTGATATCTTTACAAAACCCCTGGCTGAAGATAGGTTTAAGTTCATTCTGAAGAACATCAGTATGGATTTATGCCCAGAATGAGAAGATGAGAAGTTCTTACGTATGAGTATCTTCTGAAATGAATGTGAATTCTTTTTTCAGAAGTTCTGATTGAAATCTTTTAGAAATTATGATTCGGTTATTACTAACGTTTCATTGTCTAAGTTGATTCATAACCTCTTTTAAAGCAAAACAGCTGTAACGTTTTATCTCGGGATGGTAAACCTGTCGTTACTATTCATGGATAAGCGCGCGTGCAGTTGAAGGGACGCCGACCATAGCTGTTCATTATCTGCAAATCCATCATGAACTCTTCATCAAGCCCAGGAAACCATGGAAAAGATCAAAACAAAAAGAGGAAAGCTGTTGAAACATCTCCTTCCAAACCCAAAAAGATAAAGATCACCTATGACCCTCTCAAGGTGAATCCATTCGAAGCAATGTTATCTGGAAACTATTCTAGACGTGTGTTTCGTTTTGTTTGTCTCTGAATCTTTTTTGCTTTTTGATGATATGACAAAAAGGGGGAGAAGATAAATGATAAATGATTTGATTAATCTATCAGTTGCTGGGTAAAGCTCCCACACATTTACTAACAAGAACTGCAAGTTCTATATGGTTTAAGTGTTTTGCAGGTATAAAGAAGTAAAGAGAATCTTCAAAGCAAACACAAGAAGCAAAACCATGGAAACTGAAGCAAGCTGAGTGCTATCAAGCTTCAGAGATCAGAAGCAAGAAAGAAGAATGAATCAGAAGCACTGATAATAGAATTTGATCCATATTTGTCTATTTGCTCTGACAAAATTCTATTTGCTCTGATACATTACTTTAGCCTATATGGCTCTGATACATATCATGTGTTCTAATATATATTTTATGTTCTAACTCGTTCATGCTGACTTTTGTCGTTTAGTTTGTGTTCTGTAACATTTCAGGATGTAGAGATGCTCAGATGATGCTCTGGTACATTCAACAATGTTCTGATACAAATCTAGCATGAAGTGATGTTGGTAGAAATTCAAAGTTCTGAAGCTATCCGAGGGAAGCAGATATCAGAAGCTGCGAATGTTCAAAAGATCCAGAAAACTCAAGTTCTGAAGCTGTCCTAAATGGAAGCAGAAATCAGAAGCTGTGAATGTTCAGAAGATCAAAGAAATTCAAGTTCTGAAGCTGTCCTAGATGGAAGCAGAAGTCAGAAGCTGTGAATGTTCAGAAGATCAAAGAAATTCAAGTTCTGAAGCTGTCCTAGATGGAAGCAGGAATCAGAAGCTGTGAGTGTTCTAGGGATCTAAGGAAATTCTAGTTCTGAAGCTGTCCAATGGAAGCAGAAGTCAGAAGCTATGAATTCTCTAAAGACAGAAGCTTATATGATCGTCTCTACCGAAATAATCAGGGAAGTCTTTTATTAAAGTTCTTCGAGTATTTATTGCAGGGGGAGATTATTTATCTCAGGGGGAGATTGTTAATCTCAGGGGGAGACATATTCATATGCTTATGCTATAGCTGTGTAATTTGTCTTTTGCCGTCTGTTCTTTCTGATCGCAAATTCATATCATTTATATATGTTTTTGTCATCATCAAAAAGGGGGAGATTGTTAGAACAAGATTTGTTCTGATCAATTATCTTAGTTTTGATGATAACAATAATATGAATTTTGCTTAAGATAATATGGTACTCTAATCCAATGCAATTTCCTTTTCAGGAAATATATAAAGAGTATGCATAATTCAGCGCTCAGAAGCTTTGTCTCAAAGGGTTCAGTATGCAACATCAGAACTGTTAGAACAAGATTTGTTCTTATCAATTATCTTAGTTTTGATGATAACAATAATATGAATTTTGCTTAAGATAATATGGTACTCTAATCCAATGCAATTTCCCTTTCAGGAAATATATAAAGAGTATGCATAATTCAGCGCTCAGAAGTTGTGTCTCAAATGGTTCAGCATGCAACATCAGAACATGGTCTGGCAAGACATCAGAAGATGGTCGAAGCAGAATCAGAACATGGGTCTATGAAAGCATCAGAAGAACATGAGATCAGAAGCACTGAAGATCAGAAGATGGTATCACGCTCAGAAGCACTTCAAGGTCAGAAGATCAGAAGATGCTATGCACCAAGCTGTTTGACTCTGATGATATTCAAACGTCGTATTCACAAACATCAGATCAGAAGGAAGTACACGTGGCAGACTACGCTGACTGACAAAAGGAACGTTAAAGCTACTAAAGGCAACGTCAGTAGACACAGCGTGAACAAGGCTCGAGGTAGTTGACAAAAGCGTATAACATTAAATGCAATGCTGTACGGAACACGCAAAGCATTAAATGCACTCAACGGTCATCTTCTCAACGCCTATATATATGAAGTTCTGATGAGAAGCAAGGTTAACGATTCTGCTCCAAAACAATTCAAATTAACTTGCTGAAACGCTATTCATTCAAAGCTCAGAATCTTCATCAACTCACTACATTGCTGTTGTAATATCTTAGTGAGATTAAGCTTAAACGATTAAGAGAAATATCACAGTTGTGATTATCGCTTTTAAGAAGCATTTGTAATACTCTTGAATAGATTACATTAAGTTGTAAGGAACTAGAGTGATCAGTGTGATCAGTATACTCTAGGAAGTCTTAGCAGTTGGCTGAGCAGTTTGTAACTAGAGTGATCAGGTTGATCAGAAGACTCTAGGAAAAGTCTTAGGAGTGAACTAAGCCTAGAGTGATCGTGTTGATCAGTAGACTCTAGAAAAGTCTTAGGAGTGAACTAAGCAGTTGTTCCTGGAGTGATCAAGTTGTGATCAGAAGACTCTGGAAGACTTAGTTGCGGACTAAGTGGAAAACCATTGTAATCCGTGCGATTAGTGGATTAAATCCTCAGTTGAGGTAAATCATCTCTGCGGGGGTGGACTGGAGTAGCTTCGTTAACAGCGAACCAGGATAAAAATAATTGTGCAATTTATTTTTATCGTCCAAGATTTAAAGTCACACTTATTCAATCCCCCCCTTTCTAAGTGTTTTTCTATCCTTCAATTGGCATCAGAGCGCCGGTTCTAAGGTGCAAGCACTTAACCGTGTTTAGAAAAGATTCAGGAAGAGAAAAACGCTTCATTTAAAAGATGGTTGATGAAAGTGAAAAGACTACATCTACATCTGGCTCTGCTGAGCAATACAACGGTAACAATGGTTATACTAGACCGCCGGTATTTGATGGTGAAAACTTTGAATACTGGAAAGATAAACTGGAAAGTTACTTTCTGGGTCTAGATGGTGATCTATGGGATCTTCTGATGGATGGTTACAAACATCCAGTAAATGCCAGAGGCGTAAAGCTAACAAGGCAAGAAATGAATGATGATCAAAAGAAGCTTTTCAGGAATCATCATAAATGCAGAACTGTTTTGCTGAATGCTATCTCTCATGCTGAGTATGAGAAGATATCTAACAGGGAAACGGCCTATGACATATATGAGTCCTTGAAAATGACTCATGAAGGAAATGCTCAAGTCAAGAAGACTAAAGCTCTAGCCTTAATCCAGAAGTATGAAGCCTTCAAGATGGAGGATGATGAAGACATTGAAAAGATGTTTTCGAGATTTCAAACTCTGACTGCTGGATTGAGAGTTCTTGACAAGGGATACACCAAGGCGGATCATGTAAAGAAGATCATCAGAAGCTTACCCAGAAGATGGGGTCCTATGGTGACTGCATTCAAGATTGCAAAGAATCTGAATGAAGTTTCTCTAGAAGAGCTGATCAGTGCCTTGAGAAGCCATGAGATTGAGCTGGATGCAAATGAGCCTCAAAAAGGTAAGTCTATTGCATTAAAATCAAATATCAAGAAATGCACTAACGCCTTTCAGGCTAGAGAAGAAGATCCTGAAGAATCAGAATCTGAAGAAGAAGATGAACTGTCCCTGATCTCCAGAAGGCTAAATCAACTCTGGAAGACCAAGCAAAGGAAGTTCAGAGGCTTCAGAAGTTCAAGGAAATTTGAACGTGGAGAATCTTCTGATGAAAGAAGATTTGACAAAAAGAAGGTCATGTGCTATGAATGCAATGAGCCTGGACACTACAAGAATGAATGTCCAAATCTTCAGAAGGAAAGTCCCAAGAAAAAGTTTCATAAGAAGAAAGGTCTTATGGCAACCTGGGATGAGTCAGAAGATGATTCAGAAGATGAGCAGGCCAACTGTGCGCTGATGGCGACAGAAGATGACGGATCAGAATCTACATCAGAATCAGATTCTGAAGAGGTATTTTCTGAACTTACTAGAGATGAGTTAGTTTCCGGATTAACTGAACTTCTGGAATCCAAGTCTCAGATTTGCATTAAATACAAAAAGCTGAAAAAGCTATTTGAATTTGAAACAAAGAGGCTTGAATTGGAAAATTCTGAATTGAAAGATAAACTTTTAAAATTATCCAATGATGTTGGATCTCCTTCTAATTCAGAAAAATCCACTCCTAGTCTAAACCATATTCTGAAAGAATATGATTTAAGTTTCAGGAAGTTCTTATCTAGAAGTATTGGCAGAAGTCAGCTAGCTTCTATGATATATGCTGTGTCTGGAAACAAAAGAGTCGGCATTGGTTTTGAGGGTGAAATCCCATACAAACTTGAACCTGTTGATGAGATGAAAATCACATACAAGCCATTGTATGATCAGTTCAAGTATGGCCACTCACATGATATTAGGCACACTTCACATGCACAAAGTTTTCACATTACACACACTAAGAAGCATGTGACACAACCTAGGAAATATCATGAAACTCACATTAAGAATTATCATGCTGTTCCTCCTATTGCTTACAATGCTAAATCCAAGTTCAAACAGAACTTGAGAAAATCTAACAAGAAAGGACCCAAGAAAATGTGGGTACCTAAGGATAAGATTATTCCTATTGCAGATATCCTTGGCTGCAAGAAGGACAAAGCACAACATGTCATGGTACCTGGACTCTGGATGCTCGCGACACATGACAGGAAGAAGGTCTATGTTCCAAGACCTGGTGCTTAAGTCTGGAGGAGAAGTCAAATTCGGAGGAGATCAGAAGGGCAAGATAATTGGCTCTGGAACTATAAAGTCTGGTAACTCTCCTTCCATCTCTAATGTACTTCTTGTAGAAGGATTAACACATAACCTCTTATCTATCAGTCAATTGAGTGACAATGGTTATGATATAATCTTTAATCAAGAGTCTTGCAAGGCTGTAAATCAGAAGGATGGCTCAATCCTATTTACAGGCAAGAGGAAGAACAACATTTATAAGACAGATCTGCAAGATCTTATGAGTCAGAAGGTGACTTGTCTTATGTCTGTTTCTGAAGAGCAGTGGGTCTGGCACAGAAGATTAGGTCATGCTAGTTTGAGAAAGATTTCTCAGATTAACAAACTGAATCTTGTCAGAGGACTCCCTAATCTGAAATTCAAATCAGATGCTCTTTGTGAAGCATGTCAGAAGGGCAAGTTCTCCAAACCTGCATTCAAGTCTAAGAATGTTGTTTCTACCTCAAGGCCATTAGAACTCTTGCACATTGATCTGTTTGGACCAGTCAAAACAGCATCTGTCAGAGGAAAGAAATATGGATTAGTCATCGTAGATGATTATAGCCGCTGGACATGGGTAAAATTCTTGAAACACAAGGATGAGACTCATTCAGTGTTCTTTGATTTCTGCATTCAGATTCAATCTGAAAAAGAGTGTAAAATCATAAAGGTCAGAAGTGATCATGGTGGTGAATTTGAGAACAAATCCTTTGAAGAATTCTTCAAAGAAAATGGTATTGCCCATGATTTCTCTTGTCCTAGAACTCCACAGCAAAATGGAGTTGTAGAACGAAAGAATAGGACTCTTCAAGAAATGGCCAGAACCATGATCAATGAAACCAATATGGCTAAGCATTTCTGGGCAGAAGCAATAAACACTGCATGCTATATTCAGAATAGAATCTCTATCAGACCTATTCTAAATAAGACTCCCTATGAATTGTGGAAGAATAGAAAGCCCAACATTTCATATTTCCATCCTTTTGGATGTGTATGCTTTATTCTGAACACTAAAGATCATCTTGGTAAGTTTGATTCCAAAGCACAAAAATGTTTTCTTCTTGGATATTCTGAACGCTCAAAAGGCTACAGAGTATACAATACTGAAACATTGGTTGTAGAAGAATCAATCAATATCAGGTTTGATGATAAGCTTGGTTCTGAAAAACCAAAGCAGTTTGATAATTTTGCAGATTGTGATATTGACATCTCAGAAGTTGTTGAGCCAAGAAGCAACGCATCAGAAGCAGAGCTTCTCAGAAGCAAAGAATCTGAAGATCAAGTATCAGCTTCTCTGGAGGATCTAAACATATCTGAAGAACCATCTGTCAGAAGATCATCCAGACTCATCTCTGGTCATTCAGAAGATGTCATTCTTGGAAAGAAGGATGATCCAATCAGAACAAGAGCATTCCTTAAGAACAATGCAGACTGTCAATTAGGTCTTGTATCTTTGATCGAGCCAACTTCTGTTGATCATGCTCTAGAAGATCCAGACTGGATAATTGCTATGCAAGAAGAACTAAATCAGTTTACAAGGAATGATGTTTGGGATCTTGTTCCTAGACCAGATGGATTCAATATAATTGGTACAAAATGGGTCTTCAGAAACAAGCTCAGAATGAGAAGATGAGAAATTCTTACGTATGAGTATCCTTTGATATGAAATTTTTTTTAAGAAGTTCTGATAGAAATCAATTAGAATTTGTGATTCAGTTATTACTAACGTATTCAGTGTCTAAGTTGATTCAGAATCTCTCTAAAAGCAAAACAGCTGTAACTGGCTATCCAGATGGTAAACACGTGTTCACCATTCCTGGACAAGCGTGCGTGCAGTTGAGGGGACGTCTACTTAGGTAACTGTGCAAATCACGTCTTTTGTCATTATTATCTCTCCTCATGTCACGTAACATTAAATGCTTTTCATCATTTACTCTCTTCAGTTTTCTTTTTATACTCTTCAAACGTTTCTTTTCCCTCTCATATTTCTCTCTCTCTGCATTCGGTTTCTTTTTCATCTCTCTCTCTTTTCATATCATAAACCCTAGCAGTTTCCAATATCTGAAAGTTCATCATGAATCCATCGTCAAGCTCTGGGAATCAAGACAATGATAGGAAACAAAAGAGAAAGGCATCTGCTGAACCAGAAACCAAACCTAAAAGAGTTAGGATCTCCTATGACCCTCTCAAAGTGTATCAACCCTTTGACGGTTCCCGTCAATCACCTCCCTCTTCAAAGACCTCCACCACCTCTTCCTCCTCATTCATCCTCTCGGAACCACCTTTTTCACCATCTGATATCTCCTCTCCTTTAACCCTTCCATCAGATATTTCTTCATCCCTCTCATACCCTTTTCCCACCAGAACACCTAATCCCTATAGTGTTGTTCTTCCCGACTCAAGGTTCACTGTCAACCCTCCAACCCCTACCACTCAAACATATCTGGAGCTTTTACATGCTGATGTAAATGGCTGGTTGGAGATTCTAGGTGCTGCTCACCTTAATCATCTGGATGAGTATGCTACAAACAACCTCTGGAATACCTTTCGTCAGGATTTTCTGGATAAGGCTACAGACACTCAGAGAAGGATTATGTCTGAAGCTCCTGGTGTTCGTGGTCTCCGGTTGGAAGTTGGTGAGAGCAGCCACCATTGTCTCATCAGGAACAGAAGCATTCTTGAAGAGAAGATACCTGCAGATGAGTTGGAAGAAGAAAATCTCTGCAGAGATATCGTGGTGTGGAAACCCCGGTCTTCTGTGCTCTGGTTTCCTGTGCTGACTGGAGATTTTCAGTGGCTGTTCAACTGGTCAGAATGAACCCTTCTGAAAAAGCACCTCACATGGTCTTTCCAGTAGTGGTTTATCGTGCTGAAGTTGCTGGTCCTACTCCTCCAACAAACCTAGCAGCTATTCTTCAAGCATTGGAAGATGGAACTTCTGAGCTGCCTGAACCAGAATATGCCAAGGCTCCTTCTGAGTCAGACTCAGATGAGGAAATGGGAGATGCACAAGCTGAAGATCTTCCAGAAGATCACCCTGCTGAGATTGCTGTCCCTCTGGGCAGAAATACTGGTGCTTCTTCTTCTGGTGAAACCTCAGCTCTGATGGAGACCTTGGAAACTCTTCATCAGAATCAAGCTATGCTGGCTTCTCGTTTGGACGCGCAAGAAGCAGCCAATGCTGAGTTTCGTTCCTTCATGACAAGGCAAGCTGCAAGCACTGACGGGATTCATGATGTTCTGGCGCGGATTTTGCGTAGGCTAGGATCTTAGTCTTTTGGTCGTTGTAGTTTCCTTTCCTTGTTGCATCTGTTTTCCTGCATTCCTGTCTTGTAAAATTTTTTCTGCTTATCAATGAAAAACTTTCTTTGTTTTACATTCCAGTGTCTCTATTTGTCTTATGCATCTGAATCTTGTTTTTAATATTCTTTTTTGATGTTATGACAAAAAGGGGGAGAAGATAAATGATAAATGATATGATTAAATCTATCAGTTGCTGGGTAAAGGCTCCCACACATTCACTAACAAGAACTGCAAGTTCTATATGGTTTAAGTGTTTTGCAGGTACAGAGAAGTGAAGTGAATCTTCAGAAGCAAACAAGCAAAACCATAAGAAGCGTTATTCTGTAAAAGGAATAAGCTCTTGGAAACTGAAGCAAGCTGAGTGCTGTCAAGCTTCAGAGATCAGAAGCACTGATAATAGAATTTGAATATCATTGTCTATCCTGTTCTGACAAAATTCTATTTGCTCTAATACATATAATGTTATGGCTCTGATACATTATTTGCTCTGATACATTATATCAGCCTATATGGCTCTGATACATATAATGTGTTCAAACATACATTTTATGTTCTAACTCGCTCATGCTGACTTTTGTCGTTTAGTTTTTGTTCTGTAACATTTCAGGATGTAGAGATGCTCTGATGATGCTCTGGTACATTCAACAATGTTCTGATACAAATCTAGCATGAAGTGATGTTGGTAGACATTCAAAGTTCTGAAGCTATCTGAGGGAAGCAGAAATCAGAAGATGTGAATGCTCTAAAAGATCCAGAAAACTCAAGTTCTGAAGCTGTCCTGAATGGAAGCAGAAGTCAGAAGCTGTGAATGTTCTGAAGATCAAAGAAATTCAAGTTCTGAAGCTGTCCACGATGGAAGCAGGAATCAGAAGCTGTGAGTGTTCTAAGGATCTAAAGAAATTCAAGTTCTGAAGCTGTCCAATGGAAGCAGAAGTCAGAAGCTATGAATTCTCTGAAGGCAGAAGCTTATATGATCGTCTCTACCGAAATAATCAGGGAAGTCTTTTATTAAAGTTCTTCGAGTATTTATTTCAGGGGGAGATTATTTATCTCAGGGGGAGATTGTTAATCTCAGGGGGAGACATATTCATATGCTTATGCTATAGCTGTGTAATTTGTCTTTTGCCGTCTACTCTTTCTGATCGCAAATTCATATCATTTATATATGTTTTTGTCATCATCAAAAAGGGGGAGATTGTTAGAACAAGATTTGTTCTTATCAATTATCTTAGTTTTGATGATAACAATAATATGAATTTTGCTTAAGATAATATGGTACTCTAATCCAATGCAATTTCCCTTTCAGGAAATATATAAAGAGTATGCATAATTCAGCGCTCAGAAGTTGTGTCTCAAATGGTTCAGCATGCAACATCAGAACATGGTCTGGCAAGACATCAGAAGATGGTCGAAGCAGAATCAGAACATGGGTCTATGAAAGCATCAGAAGAACATGAGATCAGAAGCACTGAAGATCAGAAGATGGTATCACGCTCAGAAGCACTTCAAGGTCAGAAGATCAGAAGATGCTATGCACCAAGCTGTTTGACTCTGATGATATTCAAACGTCGTATTCACAAACATCAGATCAGAAGGAAGTACACGTGGCAGACTACGCTGACTGACAAAAGGAACGTTAAAGCTACTAAAGGCAACGTCAGTAGACACAGCGTGAACAAGGCTCGAGGTAGTTGACAAAAGCGTATAACATTAAATGCAATGCTGTACGGAACACGCAAAGCATTAAATGCACTCAACGGTCATCTTCTCAACGCCTATATATATGAAGTTCTGATGAGAAGCAAGGTTAACGATTCTGCTCCAAAACAATTCAAATTAACTTGCTGAAACGCTATTCATTCAAAGCTCAGAATCTTCATCAACTCACTACATTGCTGTTGTAATATCTTAGTGAGATTAAGCTTAAACGATTAAGAGAAATATCACAGTTGTGATTATCGCTTTTAAGAAGCATTTGTAATACTCTTGAATAGATTACATTAAGTTGTAAGGAACTAGAGTGATCAGTGTGATCAGTATACTCTAGGAAGTCTTAGCAGTTGGCTGAGCAGTTTGTAACTAGAGTGATCAGGTTGATCAGAAGACTCTAGGAAAAGTCTTAGGAGTGAACTAAGCCTAGAGTGATCGTGTTGATCAGTAGACTCTAGAAAAGTCTTAGGAGTGAACTAAGCAGTTGTTCCTGGAGTGATCAAGTTGTGATCAGAAGACTCTGGAAGACTTAGTTGCGGACTAAGTGGAAAACCATTGTAATCCGTGCGATTAGTGGATTAAATCCTCAGTTGAGGTAAATCATCTCTGCGGGGGTGGACTGGAGTAGCTTCGTTAACAGCGAACCAGGATAAAAATAATTGTGCAATTTATTTTTATCGTCCAAGATTTAAAGTCACACTTATTCAATCCCCCCCTTTCTAAGTGTTTTTCTATCCTTCAAGAACATGGTCTGGCAAGACATCAGAAGATGGTCGAAGCAGAATCAGAACATGGGTCTATGGAAGCATCAGAAGAACAAGAGAACAGAAGCACTGAAGTTCTGATGGTATCACGCTCAGAAGCACTTCAAGGTCAGAAGATCAGAAGATGCTATGCACCAAGCTGTTTGACTCTGAAAATATTCAAACGTTGTATTCACAAACATCAGATCAGAAGGAAGTACAAGTGGCAAGCTACGCTGACTGACAAAAGGAACGTTAAAAGCTACTAAAGGCTACGTCAGTAGACACAGCGTGAACAAGGCTCGAGGTAGTTGACAAAAGCGTATAACATTAAATGCGATGCTGTACGGAACACGCAAAGCATTAAATGCACTCAACGGTCATCTTCTCCAACGCCTATAAATATGAAGTTCTGATGAGAAGCAAGGTTAACGATTCTACACCAAAACAACTCATATTAAACTTGCTGAAACGCTGTTCAAATTCAAAGCTCAGAATCTTCATCTTCATCAAAGCTCACTACATTGCTGTTGTAATATATTAGTGAGATTAAGCTTAAACGATTAAGAGAAATATCACAGTTTGTGATTATAGCTTTTAAGAAGCAATTGTAATACTCTTAGAATTGATTACATTAAGTTGTAAGGAACTAGAGTGATCGTGTGGATCAGAATACTCTAGGAAGTCTTAGAGGTTATCTAAGCAGGTTGTAACTAGAGTGATCGTGTGGATCAGTATACTCTAGAAAAGTCTTAGAGGGTATCTAAGCAGTTGTTCCTGGAGTGATCAGTGTGTGATCAGAAGACTCTGGAAGACTTAGTTGCTGACTAAGTGGAGAACCATTGTAATCCGTGCGATTAGTGGATTAAATCCTCAGTTGAGGTAAATCATCTCTGCGGGGGTGGACTGGAGTAGTTTAGTTAACAACGAACCAGGATAAAAATATCTGTGCAATTTATTTTTATCTGTCAAGTTTTTAAAGCTACACTTATTCAAACCCCCCCTTTCTAAGTGTTTTTCTATCCTTCACAAACTGCTCTGGAACTTGTGTGGCAAGGCTGAAAGTATTTGGATCAGGTGGGTTCACTGTTACTACTCCAAAGGTGATGATATTCTAACAGTTCCAGTGAGGCAAAGCTGCTCATGGATTATAAGAAATGTGTTGAAGGTTAGGCAAAAGGTTAGTCAAATGCAATGCTGGATGAACATTCTGAACAACAATAAGTTTTCCACCAAAGCTGTGTATCAAGAATTTGTTGATCAAAGAGAAGAATTTCCTTGGCCCAAAATCATGTATGTCAATGGTGCTAGAACTAGAGCAGTCCACACCACGTGGATGGCCTGCCATAACAGTCTTACCATAAAAGACAGACTGTTCAGATTTGGTATGTTGGATAACACCGAGTGTTGTTTCTGTCCCAAGGAAGAAACGCTGCAGCATCTGTTTTTTGAATGTAGCATCACTCGTAGCATTTAGCAACAGGTCCTACAATGGATTAAGGTTAATCATCTACCTTTAGGATGGTCTGAGGAACTTGACTGGATTCTGAAGAACACTAAAGGTAAAAGCTGGAGAAGTGCTCTGCTGAAGAATGCTTTCACAGAATCGGTCTATGAAATTTGGCTCCACATAAATGCTATTTCTTTTGACAAAAGGGATAATAGTAGGAGCATTGTGGAGAAAATCACTAATCAAATTGTTTATCGTGGCTGGACTAATGCTAAGCTTAAACATCACTTAGGAGATTTGTTATTGCCTTAAGTGTACCCCTTATGGTCCTTTAGTATTTGTGCTTTGCTGGATCGTTTGATCGCGTGTACCTAACTGTTTTTTTTGTTATCATAAATAAAGTTTATTTGATTTTAAAAAAATATATGAAAAATTGAAATATTTATTATTGATGTAAAACAATTTTGGTAAAACAATTTTGGTAAAACAATATGTATTATTTTTTTATATAATAAACTTTTTTGTATAAACAATTTTGTTTTTCTTATTTATATTTTTAGGGAAAAGCTAACATGTGCCCTAAGGGCACAAGTTAATGAAATATTTATAGAAATATTTTATTGGAACGCGTGCATTCAATGTATCGAAACTTTAAATTTAACTTTATTGCATTTAATTACATTTTACTTTTTCTAATTATAGTATCCTTAACATGTGCCCTAAGGGCACATGTTAGCATGACCCATATTTTTATTATATTTTGAAAACAAAAGTGTGCGTAATACACAAGTACTCGTGCGAACGCATGGATTACACATCAGTACCGTGTAAGCGCACGGATAACCGTACTAAAATCCGTGCAATCGCTCGAGTTATCATATTTTTTATACAATCTAAAAAAAATAAAAATAAAAATCATGTTTTCATTCAAACACGATAAATCTTTTGTTTTATAATTATTTATGTATCTAATATTTTTATTTTGAAATTATTGTTAATTTAATATACAAAATTATTTAAGATAAAATATAAAAAAATTAAAATATATATTATTGTTGTAAAACAATTTTGATAAAATTATTAAGCTTTTATTTTAAAACAATTTTGGTTAAATGGTAATGCGGACGAACGAATATCCCACTAGTATATATATATATATATATATATATATATATATATATATATATATATATATATATATATATATATATATATATATATATATATATATATATATATATATATATATATTACTTGTGGTATGCGCCTATTCACCTTAATTGCTATATTTTGGTTAGTCTCATTGCAGCCTCCCACACCTTTATTATGTTGGCTTTGAAGAGGTAGATTAAGTTTCTGTTTGGTTCCAGATATAGTGTGTGTTGTATTTAAAAGTGGTGGAGAAATTAACTTGCCACCCCTTTTATTTATCTGGCACCCCCATATTATTTTAATCCAGTTTTATCCTTGTTGAAAAATGTTGAGATACAAAGAATTTCCAGTATAATAGAAATTTGAAATTTCTGATATACCGGAAATTTCAAATTTATGGTATCACAATTTATTTATTTACAAAAAATATCGGAAATTTCAGTTATAAAGATATTTCCGGTACATCATACCGGAAATTTTAGTTTATTTGAAATTTTCGGCATACCGAAAATTTCAAATTTATGGTATCACAGTTTTTTTTACAAAAAATCCTTTCCAGTATTTTTTTGAAATTTCCGGTAAAAACTCTCGGAAATTTTTTGAAATCCGGTATTTTTTCAAAATTTCCCGTACACCCCTCAAATTTTCGGTAGAAACGTATATCTTTTTTAAAAATTAGTGACTTTAAGCAAGGGTATAATGATAAAAGCATAGCTATATATATATATATATATATATATATATATATATATATATATATATATATATATATATATATATATATATATATGGACGTATCAAATGAGAACTTTGACTATAATGAGAACTGAGAACTTTTAATAATAATCATTGGATTTGAATTAATGACTCGGATTTACATCATATTTTAAAATATTTAATTAATGTTTAAGTGAATAAAATATTTATGTAATATGTATTTAAAATATGTGGTAAATCCGAGCCATTAATTCAAATCCAATGGTTATTATTAAAAGTTTTCAGTTCTCATTATAGGCAAAGTTCTCATTTATACATCCCTATATATATATATATATATATATATATATATATATATATATATATATATATATATATATATATATATATATATATAGTTTTTATTAATAAAAATAAATATAACTAAAATTTTATGATTAATTTATGAGTTTAATATATATATATATATATATATATATATATATATATATATATATATATATATATATATATATATATATATATATATATATATATATATATAGGGGACGACTCAAGTGAGAACACTTGATTATTATGAGAAATGAGAACAATGAATCACGACCATTAAATTTTGATTTTGTTGATTTTAATGGTCTGGATTGATTTCTCTTTCTATGATCTTTAATATTTATTTTAAATTAATATAGAAAGAGAAATCAATCCAGTTCATTAAAATCAACAAAATCAAAATTTAATGGTCGTGATTCATTGTTCTCATTTCTCATAATAACCAAGTGTTCTCACTTGAGTCGTCCCCTATATATATATATATATATATATATATATATATATATATATATATATATATATATATATATATATAATTAGTTTTTATTAATAAAAATAAATATAACTAAAATTTTATGATTAATTTATGAGTTTAATGGCTATGCAATCGTGTAAAATGTAAAATGATTAATAGAAAACCATCAATCTATCATATTATTAAATTTTTTTAAATTAAATAAATAATTTAATTGAATACACTGTCGTGATTGATTGACGATATAAAATTATTTTACGATTACTACATCACCTTTTTTTTTCTTAATTTATTTACATTTAAACTCCTTTTTAAATTTGTAATACTAATACCGTTCCGTTTTAGAAAAGAACATATTGCTAAAAGGAGATTTCAAAGGAACATATTCCGCGCGTCAGCACTGATCTAGAAGTTCTTTTAAGTCGGGACGGTTTGACCTTTACTCTCCCGCACATGTACTTTTCTAATTTGCAATGGAATTTTGCACATGAGCACGCGATTTACTGTTTCCAACTTGCAATTCCTTATACCTTAAGAAAACCTCGGTTCAAACTTTGTACTTAATTCTTTGGGTTTAGAGAGCTGCTTCTCCGGTTCTCCCATGGTTCGTGAAACCCCCCCTAAATTCGACTACTAATATCTTATTTTGTCCATTTTGACCCTCCAATTCAGACCCGGTTGGTTCAAAGATATACTTTGCAGTTTGGACATTACGTATAAAATTCTCTTCACCCGCAATTTAGAATAGAAAGATATCTAAAAATATACTTTCACTGACAAACTGGAATTATTCTCACGGTTTCTTCTAAAGCATTTGAAAATGTTGGTTTTTTTTCTTATAAGCAATACGAAAATATTACTGTATGAATTAAAAAAAATTAAGATTTTATATTGATTAGATTTTACTCCTTACTTGTCTTTATAAATTGGAGGTGGTAAATGACATATGATCACCAGATGTGAGACAACACCATTGTCCGCCTGATCGAGCTGGTTAAGTGTGAGATATAACTATTTTAACCATAAACATGACAACATCACTTGTAACCTCAAATATGCCATGAATTGTACCAGATATTTTCTTGCATGTTATTATTATGCTGATTTATTAGTAGATTTGGTATAGAATACTCATACTACTATGACATATTGTTAAGAAGTGTGGTTGGGCCTAACTCAACCCTACAAAACCGGCTTGTAGGGTGAGGTTTGCCCCCACTTATAAGGACATGTTTAGGCCATATATTGTCCGATGTGGGACTCTTAACACACCCCCTCACGTCGTCCAGGACTAGACAACTGGAGCGTGGAAATAAATGGCGGGTGGCCCGATAGCGGAAACCATAGAAGGTGGCTCACCGGATCTTAAACGAGGCTCTGATACCATGTTAAGAAGTGTGGTTGGGCCTAACTCAACCCTACAAAACCGACTTGTAGGGTTGAGTTAGGCCCAACCACACTTCTTTTGCCCCCACTTATAAGGACATGTTTAGGCCATATATTGTCCGATGTGGGACTCTTAACACATATAGTAACACAAATTGGAAAAATGATTCCGAAGAAACCAGCGATTACATATCCAACATTTCTATCCATAACTATTGAAGAAACAAGATGGTTGAAACTAAAAATCAACAATTTTAATTTGTTGTTTAAGTAATCAAATTCACAATAGTGTACATCACGGATGGTAGTTTTTACTATATGATCCATCTCCTGAATTAAAAGCTGTAATATGATAATTTTATTCATCTTTAGGCAGAGTCTCCACACAACATAGTGCAGGGGAAGGTGAGGACTCAGTTTTTTTGTAACGTCTAAAGAAACTTTATTAAATGAAAAGATCATAGCATGAGACATGCCATAAAAATAGAGATACACTCATTTACACTGATACATGAGACGAAGGCCATCTTTAGGCCAAACAGAAACTACAGATTCTCCACAAACAATGAACGTAATCACCTATAAAAAAAAACATAAACAACAAAACTAACCTTCTCCTAGTCCAAAAAGCAGAAAAAAAAAACAATTGCAATCTAAAGCACCCTTAACTCAAATTCTGGGAAAAATATTACTAACATTCTGCTCCCAATTCGAAGACTCCCAGTCTGCTCCCAAAAACAAAATATAATGCAACGCAAAAATATCAAGAACTATAGAGCAGCATCCTGCCGTCATACTAGTTGGTAAGACATTATTCTATAAAGACTGCAATCGGCTATACTAACCGAAAGACTACTCCAATCCGGGAAAATCCTGCAGAAAAAATTGATGACTTACCCTGCCAAACGACTGCAACACGGTACTGCAACAATAGCGACAGATGCCGAAACAAACAGAAGGATCCGTTGAGCCAGAAAAACTTGAACCACATCAAATCCGGACTGATGAAAGGCTGCAGAATTAAAGACCACAAACAGCCATGACAAATCCCCATCCGAAAAATCAGAGTGAGCTCCAAAGCAAAACCATAACGATCCCGTCCTTGAAAAAGATTTACTTTATGATTTAAAAAGGATTTATTGAATTCCATAGCACAAAGTGATTAAAAAAATTCAGTTAGCTCCACAAACTACACTACTCAAATCTTCTTATTGGAATAACGAAAATCCCATATACTTCCATCAATGAATGACCCTTAAGCTGCATCCTGATGCGTCCGCAAGTGCACGGATTTATCGAAGTAATATAAAAGATTGTCGAACCATAGAGGCCAATGTCAACCTAGTGTAATCTATAGTTGCTTTGTAAAGCTAAGGCTAATGAATGTTTGATAATGGAGAAACTAACTACTAAGATTGAAATAAAACCAAGATTAAGATGAATATAAGAAAAGAGAGACCGGAATGTGATTCCGCGTACTTCGGGAACTCTGTAATTCGTTGGCTTATAAAAATCTTAAAATCATATTTAGTAGAAAATATTAGCTTAAATACTAAACCTCACACTCTCGTGGTTTTGAATAAAGTCACGCTCCTTAACCGTAGGATTTTGCTCTCGCTCGCCCACTTAAATCAAAGAACGCGTTTTGAAAACTAAACAAGTTCTAATTAATCCTAAAGCGCTCTCGCTGTGTTTAGGATTAATGCCTAGCTTTTACTATCCGGTTCGATCCCCACGCTCTCGCAGTGCCGGTGCGAACCTTAATAGATCTCTCATTCTCGTGACGAAATCGTGGTAGGTAACCTTTCACTCTCGTGACAAGGTGTTGCACCCCAAAATTTGCCCACATAATTTATTTCTAACTGGCCTAGGTCTTGCATTCATCTACACCATTCCACTATGTGGTCACCTAACACTTTGCATTCATTCTTCAAATAAACATCTAAAGCATGGGATCTAGAGTTTCACAATGTTCTGGGTTTCTATAGTGCATTGATCAACAAAGATTTTCACTTATCATGGGTCAAGGTGCTCTGTATGCTAGGGATTGTCAGATAAATCTTAAAAGTTGGGCCTTATGATCATCAGAGGTTTTTGTTAAGAAATTGGGTTCATTCATCATTTGAGTGGTGTTATTCATTGGGTTTCATGGATTAACTATCGCTCATTATATGAGCTTGATTCATTTAGTCACTCAGATATCCATTCATTCATTGTGGATTTTTTATGAAACATGGTGGAATTTATGGATCATTTCGAGATGAAGGATGCTTGTTACTATTAGTCAAAATCAACCATAGAAAAAGTACATAAAGTTGGAAAATAATTGAAAACTCGAATGGTGGATCAAATATAAGATGGAGGGAAACGAAGTGTTATTTCATTCTACTCCCAAAAAGCCCTACACTCCATGGCCAAATCCAGTTACATGTTATCATCCTATTACATCATCAATACCACCAAACACCATGAAGATTACCGTTCAATTCACCATCCAACCAATGTTCCAAAACAGAACTGAAAAATTCACATACACTTCATTATGTTTCCTAAACAAAGCCATATAAAAATCATACAAAAATATCTATACAAAGTCATCAATTTCCTAAAATCCTAAGAGCCTCATCAAAATAGCCTTCATGCCATAATCCATCTTCACCATGCTGTCGAAAACAGATTTGCAACAATGCCCCAAGTCTTGTATCATTCCCCATGTTCACTGCCATGAACCAACCTGCATAAACCAGTTTCAACACAGTTCAGTACCCACACTAAGTTCACTAACACAAAACTAGTCATTTGAACAGAATACTGAGCTATGATACAACAAAAATGGTTTTGACAGTTCACTAACAAACCTTTCCAATGAATTGCCATGGTGAATCAATTTTCCACCCAAAATCTAAAGCAAATCAGTAGTTTACCTTCTGTGCATCAAATGAGTGTATAAAGCTGCTCAAGTCCGCACGATCAGTTCGGTTTCGACAGGTCAGAAATAAGCTACTCCTCCCTGCAGCATTCAAACAATCCATCATACACAACAGTTAAGAATCAGCCCTTAAAACAAACCTAAGCAGAAATGATTCCACAAATGAGTTTCCTTTAAAGATTGTTTCCTTTCCCCTTGCAAAGATGTGCGCACATTCCACAAACAGATAGCCCAGCAACAACCGCCCAAGCTTCCATACAATTTGTTCAAAAGTCCTGCATCAAAGAAAAAGAAAGATAAAAGTCCATATCACACATGACAGAAAAAACCCACATAACAGAATTTTCTGTTAACTGACTCCTTATAACCACTTCTCCCTCTAACTTTCAACTACCAGCATCCTATAACTAACATTTACCCGACTCAACAGAATTCTAACTGCAACCTAACAGAAAACCCAACCCTCTAACCAATCTATAACTAACCTTCCAAGTCAGTTACAAAACTCTAACAGATTCTATAACTGAAAATAACAGAAAGAAAATCAGAAGTTAACTAACCTTCAGCTTCTATAAATCAGAATCATCATCATTCAGAACCTCCTCTCTATTCATTCTTCCCCCATCACCTTCATTCTCTTCCAGCATCTTCTTCACGCATCATTCATCTTCTCCACACTCTCCATCACATCTTCATCTTCTTCTTTCTCCACATTTTTCTTCAATCAACACAAAAATTCACCATCTTCAACCATCCATCTTCAATCTCCTCCACCATCTCCTTCATCGATTCTCTTCAACCTTTCTCCCATTCTTCATCTTCACTACTTCTTCTCCTCCATTGAAACACATCTTCAACCTTTCTCCCATTCTTCATCTTCACTACTTCTTCTCCTCCATTGAAACACATCTTCAACCTTTCTTCAATCTTCATACTTCAAACTCTCTCTGCAACCTTCAAATCCCTCACCTTCTTTCACTCACCTTCATTTTTCGCTTTTGATCATCTTCAACTCACATCATCCTCATCAATGACCTATCTCCGATCCACAAGAACTGTGCAATCTCAGAACCTCTCTCTCTGAACCATCTTTCTCCACCATTCAGCATCTTCACCGACTCAACACTCTTCATCAACAGTTCTGCATCGCCATAATTCGTAACTCGACGCAACAATACTCATCAACCGCAACACAAACGCAAAATCTGAGAAATCGCAGCAAGAACATCAGAAACCAAAAAAAAGAAGATGACGCAAGAGGAAGCGGAGTAAGAGAGATCACCTGAGCAGAAGACCGTTCACGCGTTTATTGCGCAATCTCAGAAACGTGTTTAAATCGCTTTCAATCGAAGAGCTAGGTTTGCGGTCTGGTTTCGAACGACGGGAAGAAGAGGATCGGAGATGCAAACGAGACGAAGACGGAGAGTTCGAAGGGAGATATATGAGTACGGTGATAGCGCCGTCAAAGCCATGGCCGGAGTATAGAGGGGAGGACCTCGCCGCCGTCGCTTGAGAGAGGGAGAGCGAAGTCTGAAAGAAGTGGGAAGGTCACAACTTGAACCCTATTCCCCTTTTCTTTTTAATTAATTTTGTGATTAATTATGCTTAATTGGTTTTAACTGGTAGTAATTGATCTTAATTGAGTTAAGGGAGATTAACTAGAGGTTAATTGTACCAATTCTGAAAATAAATCAATATGGACCATCAACTCAATTGGGCCACGAATTTGCTATCATACCCCCAGGGCCCGTGGTTCCGTTTTTGGTAAACAAATTCTGCAAACTACAACAAAAACAAGTCCTGGGCCTGTACCAATGGGCCTTGCGCCTCTGTTCCCATGCATCCTTAGTTTCAAGTTCACACCCCCTGAGCTCACACTTAATTGATAGGTTTTAGGTTTTATTTTACTTAGTTTTATTCTTTTTTTAGATAATAGAAAGCTTATAAAAATCATAATTTTCTCATTAGATGTTTAGGTAATAACATTAGTTAGAATCATAATTTTTGTTAGACTTTTTAGGTAATAGTTGACATATGAAAATGCAATAAAAAATATTAGCTTCTTAATTAGGTTTTAGGATAGTTTAATTTTGACTTTTAATTGATTTCTCCTTCATAAAAACGCCATAAAAATAGTAGTATTTTTTAGTTTAATTTTGCACTAATGCTTGAATTGCTTTTGTACTATTTCCATGTCATTTTCGTGTAATTGTCATGTGATTTTTGTTACTTGTTATGGGCCATATTTTTGGCCTATTTTGTTAATACCATTTTAATGCTCCTCTTAGAATATATCCCATTAGTATGTTAACATTAGATGTAGATTTAGACTAGAATAACAACATTAGATTAGAAAATAGGTTAGTTCCCCTTGCTCATTTCTTTTCTTTTTCAACTCTAAAATACTTAATAAAAAAAACTGACAAAGATCATGCTGTGACTTTTCTGATGTGTAGTGAGAAAGAAATGATTGGGGTGTAGGCCCCGATGTACGTTCTTTCTCACATAGTAGAAAAGAAATGATTGGGGTGTAGGCCCCGATGTACGTTCTTTTCTACTAAACGGAAAAGAAATGATTGGAATGTAGATTTCGATGTATTTCTTATCCGTTATTTAGAGAATCGATTGTGGTGTAGACCTCGATGTGCATTCTCTAAATAGTCAAAAACAAAACTCTTTTTCTTGGTGTGATCTAAGTCGCAAAGTAAATCTCCCTTAAAAAAATACTCAACCAGAAAACATTCAAAATGATGAATAAAGGCTTTGACTTAAAACAGGGTAAGGAAGCGATGCGAAGCCCTGTAGAGGGTCTTCGTCATCGTGGAATTACAATAAAAGACACAAACCAAACTTTTGCTTTTCTTTTGCCTTGTTAGGCGCTTAAGAACATGTTAAGTCCTTTCCAAAACTAGGCGTATAAGTCTCCAAAGGTCGAGCATCGTGGATTGTGACCTTAACCGCTGTTCAACTAAAAAACACAAAACAAATGGAAACTATGGAGCCGAACTACGGTCGCTCTGATTCCTTTTAAGGGATACGTAGGCATTGGGTCGCGGGGCCTAAGCGAGCACACTTGTAAATAATTCTTTCTTTTCCCCGTATTTCTTTTGCATGCATTCGCATTTAGGTTTAGACATAGATACACCCTTTAGATAGAAACAAACATAGGTGGATACCATCGAGTACGATGGGCGTAAGGGGTGCTAGCACCTTCCCCTTGCGTAACCGACTCCCGTGCCCTGTTCTCTGGTCGAAAGACCTTGTTTTATCCTGAGTTAGGTTCCTGATATTCCTTTCCCGCGATGGGATGAATATATTAGTGGCGACTCTGATTCCATTTTTCGCGGTAGCGACAGCTGGCGACTCTGCTGGGGATGTGATAGACCTGTGCTGGTCCATTCCTAGCGAGTCGATCCTAGCCTTTGTTTGTTTCTTTTCTTTGGGTGCTTCTTTGTTCATTTCCTATGTGCTGTATCATTTGTATATATATGTTTGCATATCATGTTTATTTTCTGCTTGCATATCATATTTACTTTCTCGCATTCTGGACTATATTATGGGTCCCCGTGGGGGCCACATATTTTCTCTGTTTGCAGGTTGGGTGGGATGTTCTATGAGGTAAAAGGCCCAATACCCAGGCCAGAGTGACACATAGGATACCTAGGATAGAGTGGATAGTCATGACGCCGATGAGATGTCAGGTCTTGTCTAGTGCGATCATGAGACCCACGCCCAGTCGAGGTCCAAATGGGGTATCATTGTTGGCATGTAGATGCAACAACATTGGTGCCTCAGGAGGACTGATAACGCTGGTTGCCACTTTGACCTACCCTGACCTAGATTCATCTGTGAGTGGGGAGGGTATACATGACAGGTACCGTTGGTGACTATTCTGTTATGATGGTGACTATTGTTCCTATGGTTCCATGATACAAGGCCGAACCTTTGATCTCATGACATCTGATCTACATCAGTTATTCAGAGAATTGTCCAGTGGTTACTAAGATTATATGGACCTTGATCCCATGCTTGTGCATTGCATAACATCATTACTTTATCCACTTCATTTGTGGGGGATTCTAAAGTCTATTTCTAAAAAAAAAAGAGGAAACAAAAAAAGAAAAGATACTATATGCAAAAAAAAAAAAAAGAGAATAAAAGAGAAACAAAGTTGATGAAAAGGCTTTAGGATCCATTAGGAATGAAACATGCATTCATATTATCATGCATTTCATATTTCTCTCAGAAGCTTATGGGGGCCCTTTCTACTCAGATTTTGACTTCAACAACGAATTGACTTCTCACCGCTACGTGCTTGAAAGGTAACCATGGAACAACTTCGTGAGGACTTAACTCAGATGAGGAGAGAAATGGGGATTAACCTGAATCATTGTATGGAGGCTATTCAAGCCCTTGCTTTTAGACACGAAGAATTGAGACAGATTCTTCAGAGGCCAGATACAAATGTTAATCTCAACACAGGAGAAGGTCTTGTGAATCAGAATGTTAGAAACACTGTTGAGATTCCAATTCCTGTTAAGGAGACTTCGCATCATGAGAATAATTCAGAATTTGAAGCCTTTAGGTTCCCGATTGACGAGTTTGAAAAAAGGTTCCAATTCCTGGATGAAAGGTTGAAGGCCATGGAAGGTCGTGACTCCATTGATTTAGATGCTGCTGGTTTGTGCCTAGTTCCTGGTATTAAGATTCCTGCTAAGTTCAAAGTCCCCAACTTCGAGAAGTACAAGGGTACCACGTGTCCGATAGCTCATGTCAAGGCATTTTGCAACAAAATGGCTCCTTATGCTGAGAATGACAAACTGTTAATGCATTTTTTTCAGGATAGCCTCAGTGGCACATCTCTTGAGTGGTATAATCAACTCGAAAGAACCGATGTCCAAACTTGGAAAGAACTAGCAGAAGCCTTTGTCAAGCGTTACAAGCACAATAGCAACATGGCTCCGACCAGAACGCAACTTCAAGCTTCGACTCAGAAAACTGACGAATCGTTCAGAGAATATGCCCGAAGATGGAGAGAATTAGCTGCTAAAGTTCAACCTCCACTCTTAGAGAAAGAGCTCATGGATATGTTCAAGGATGTGATGGAAAGTCCGTACTACCAATGTTTGGCTGCATGTAAAGCCTCTGATTTTGCAGAATTGGTACTCGTTGGAGAACGAATGGAGCATGGTATTAAGAATGGTAATGTCCAAGTTTTTGGTACTCCTTCTGAATTCCATAAGCAAATGAATGAAGAGACCAATGCAGTTTCTGATTATGAAGAGGAATCTCCTGATTATTCTCCTGATCATATCTCTTGTCATGAAGCAGTGGAAGTAACTCCTGTTCAGGATGACCCACAAATTTGTGTTGCAACTCTCAATCAGCCTCCCACTCAATTTGTTCAACAGAAGCTTATCCCAAAGGATCAATCAGGTCAGTATGTGCCACAAAGGCGGAATTATCAACACAATCGTCACCCACAAGGTAGAAAGAGGCATAGAAGGCCAAAAAGAGTGTACGATCCCATTCCTATGACTCGTGATAAGCTGCTTTCTCACTTGATCAATCTTTCCTTGGTAGAACCAAAGCAACCCAAGCAACCAAAGCCTGTTCATTTCCCGTATCATGTGGGATTTGACCCTAATGTTAGTTGTGGCTACCATGCTGGGGCACCTGGCCATTCGATTGAAGATTGCCAACCATTCAAAGATAAGGTTCAAGACCTGATTGATTCCAAGGCTATCACTTTTATACCCGAGGGCCAAGATTGAAGTTCTCTGTTGACTCAGTGGGTCTTCTGAAGCAATAAGGCCATACGGAGTCAAGTCTCCTCAACTATGGCAATCATCATTTCATTTCCGTATTCTCATTTCAGTACTTCCTATTTTGTGAACGGATATTTCCTTGTTTGAATCGGTTGGTATGATAATAATAAAAGCACCCCAAATTCTCGAGCAACTCTGTCAGAATCTTTTCAAAAAAAGGGAAATCAAGAATGTTTTGTAGAAGCATCTCTCATTATCAAGGTTCTTATGCTCAGTTGTATCCGTGGAGATTGGTGTTTTAGTTGGTGTTTGAGCTCTCTTTGCAACAAGTAGTCTCTCTAAATTTGGTAACCACGCAAGGTTCCTCCATGTTTGATGGCAAATACTTCTTCAACGAATATGCTTGGGGCTCCCGCACGAGGGATAAGCAAGACGTACTCTTATCTTGAGCATTGCCTCACTCGCATTGCTCAAATCCCTAAAGTAAAAAAAGAGTAAAAAGAAAATAATAATTACAACTCTTGGGTGACTTCGTTGAAATTTCCTTTTGAAGTAATCTGAAGTTTTTGGAAGGAACTGCAGAAAGTATTCAAGATCAATAAGTCCGTGCGGAGTCAAGTCTCCTCAATAATGGTCATTCATTTGGTTCTCTACTGCATTTTCATTTGTAATCTTTCTTTGTTTGTTTAAGCATTGCTAGCATGTAAAAACTTGTTAATTTTCGAATGAAAATCATAATACATTGTTTATGTTTGTCTTGAAGTAATCCATTCGTTTTCACTCAAAAAAAATCTTTTTGGCATTACGATACCAACTTTACTAATATCCTGCTTAGGCAACGAGCAGAGGGAGAATGATGAAAAAAAATGCAAAATCCCTAATTGTGTGTCTTTGAATAAAACCCTACTGATGATGTACAGGCATTGTTTCAAATCCCCAAACACCGGAGATATAAGGGAGATAGACCCTCGTCAACCCCTTTGAGCCTTGAAGTAGGAGTTTCTTTTCTGATCAGAAAAAACCCTTATTTTTAACCCTGGGGCAGGGTAGTGTTCATTTAACTTGATCGAGTGTTCAAAACTCACCAAATGATATACATTCAAGGATACAACAATGGTTATCCTTCAAAAGGTTGAGGAAAGTCAAAACCGTGATGGTTATCCTTCACCTACCAAGAGGGCAAAAGATGACGATACCACAATGGTGATCCTTCATCAATCATGGAATGAGGCAGTCGCAATCACTTCCAACGAATCAAAGACAATGAGAGGTCACACGACTTGTTCAAAAAAAAAAGAAAAAAAAAAAGAAGAAAAAAATGAAAAGAAAAGAAACAAAATGCAAAAATATAGCAATAAAAAGAAAAAGGATGGTGAAAATAAAGAAAAAAACAAGGTCGTGTGACAATGAATCAGAAGAATAAAAGGTGAGTGACTGCCATGTCCGAAAAACCTCATTGATTCCTCAACTGTTTCAAAAATTCCTTGTGAGGGATGAGCACTCATGTTGAGTTAATTGAACTTAGGAGTGGAGAACATCACGAAGGGGGTGGGCACCAAATAATTTTGAGCCTAAAAATCCTTTGTTTTTGAAAACCGTGAACCCGGCCAAGTTACAACCCTTAAAAGTCCTAATTGAAGTAGGGTTTATTTCGAAAACGCACTCCAATGAGATAGTGTTTACTGACTCTCAATGAAGCGTAACACATGTATGTTGGTATTGTATGCCCGCTTTGCATTCCATTCACAAGAGGTTGTAACCTCATTTCATAAAAAGTTTTAAACTTCAAGACTATCATAGGCTTTGTATTAGAATTGTCATTCTTAGAATTAACATTCTTTTGCATACAAAACATTTGCTCAAACATCAAGGAAGTTTCCATGATGAGAATCCATAAAGAGTTTGATCATGTCAAAGTAAGAGAGACTTGAGAATTCCGTAAAGTAAAAAGCTATCACTTCAGAGATCAAAGCAAGTTGTTTGAATACTCCGTTGAGCAGGAGCAGTGGATACTCTATTTGTTTGATTACCCTAAAAAGTTTTGAATACTCTTCTGAGTATGGTAAAGTTACTTCCATGATTTGTGGGATCTTAAGGGAAGTAAACTTAAGGAGTCTGATAAGATGAATATAATCAGGGGCAATCACGACGAGGAATCTCTCTCGAGTTCAGCCTATCTGGGGCAATTAGTTCGAGGTTTAACCTCTCAAATTCAACCAATCAGGGGCAATCAAGTCGAAGGGTGATCTCTCCAATCCACTTAATCTGGGGCAATCCAATCGAGGAATCTCTCTCAAAATCCAGTCAACCTAGGGCATAATCTTTTGGTCTGTATTAAAGAACTGTCATCACAAAGTTAAGAAGTATCATGATGATTCCCCAGCAAGTTACTCTCCCCCAAACATAGGAGTTTATTTCTCCTGAGACTTTATTCCTCCCCAAGCATAGGAGTTTATTTCTCCTGAGATTTTGTTCCATTTTTCAAGCATAGGAGTTTATTTCTCCTCGAGTTGTCCCAATCCTCCCAACAAGGGTTCCTCATCAATATTTCTCATCCCCAACATGGTGAATTGAGGGAATCTCCTCAAGCTAAAAATTCTTCGAGCTATGGCACATGGTGAGAAGTCAAAATTTTCTTCAAGTCAACAATCAGAAGTGTATCCCGCAAGTCAAAGTCCAATGTTTATTGGCACCCCCACAGAATTCTTAACACTAAGGGGATTCTCCCTGGTGTTTACCTCTCCCGAGGTCAAAGATGAAATTCAATGGAATACTCCCCGAAGAGACCCCAATGATTTTGCTTCTCTATCACACTATTGCCTTTATTTGGCGCCTTGCATATAGTAATCATTGCATTCACATTGCATCTACAAAAATGCGTAGCATTTCCATGAAAATGGAGCATTACGCTAAAGAAAAATTCAAACATGCATCAATGCATAAGCCAGTTTGTGTACGCTCCAAGGGCACAATATAATATATCCCCAGAAGAAGTCTCATTTTCTCTCTCCAGTGTGGATTGAATACAAAGTCTTTCTTCATCAAGATCATTGTTTCATTGGTTATTTCCCATTTGCAGAGATCAATCATTTGGATAAACCATACTTTGTGTGTGGCAATTTAAGTGATTGTCACTTTTGTAGAATTACACCCGCCTTTGGCCTGAGGGATCCATGTAATTCTTATGCTTCGCAAGCGTCAATGTTTCCTTGCAAATACAGTGTTTGATAACATCTCCAATAAGAGTCTGGTCATTACTAGTCTTCTTGCAGTCAAGTCCAATGATTATTGGCATCCCTTTCAAGTCCCGTGGTTATGGGCATCCTTCGGTCAGGTCTAATATTGTTTAGTCCTCCCCGTTCAAGTCCGGTGGTTATCGGCATACCCCTTCAGATCTAATGAGATTCCAACCATCGAGTTGTGAGTCCCTTGTTTTCCGACCTAGAGTCGTGAGTTTCCGACTTTTTGTCGTGAAGATCCCAACCATCGAGTTGTGAGTCCTTTGTTTTCCGACCTCGAGTCGTGAGTTTCCGACCTTTTGTCGTGAAGATTCCAACCATCAAGTTGCGAGTCCTTTGTTTTCCGACCTCGAGTCGTGAGTTTCTGACTTTTCGTCATGGAGATTCCAACCGTCGAGTTGTGAGTCCTTTGTTTTCCGACCTCGAGTCGTGAGTTCCCGACCTTCGAGTCATCAGTTTTCCAACCCTTGTGTTGTGAGTCCCTTGTTTTCCGACCTAGAGTCGTGAGTTTCCGACTTTTTGTCGTGAAGATTCCAACCATCGAGTTGTGAGTCCTTTGTTTTCCGACCTCGAGTCGTGAGTTTCCGACCTTTTGTCGTGAAGATTCCAACCATCGAGTTGCGAGTCCTTTGTTTTCCGACCTCGAGTCGTGAGTTTCTGACTTTTCGTCATGGAGATTCCAACCGTCGAGTTGTGAGTCCTTTGTTTTCCGACCTCGAGTCGTGAGTTCCCGACCTTCGAGTCATCAGTTTTCCAACCCTTGTGTTGTGAGTCCTTTGTTTTCCGACCTCGAGTCGTGAGTTTCCGACCTTTTGTCGTGAAGATTCCAACCGTTGAGTTGTGAGTCCTTTGTTGTCCAACCGTCGAGTTGTGAGTCCTTTTTTTTTTCTTTCAACCGTTGATTTGAGAGTTCTGATATTCCAACCGTTGAGTTGTGAGTTTTAGGTTTCCGACCTCGAGTCGTGAGTCTTTCAATCTTTGAGTTGTGGGTTCTAAGTTTTCGACTTTTAGTCGTGAGTGTCCTAACCTTCGAGTTGTGGACGTTTGTCGTATACTCCCCAAAAAAATGTTCTGGCAAACTAATCTTTTGCACTTGTCCATTGCAAATAGGCATTACAAGGCTTCTTCTTCCCTTCGAGGAAATCCTACGGGAATATCATATTGTTACTTGCTGAAGCTTATTAAGTGGAGGCAGCAAAAAAAAAAAAGTGTCATCCATCTGTTACCCTGAGCGCAAATTTTCTGGTACTTTAGTATTTAATCTTCTTTTACCTCGAAAGTTCGAAAGGCTAACGCCAATCTCACCTTCAGGTTTAAGACGATTAAATAGGGGCAGCTGTTGCACCCCAAAATTTGCCCACATAATTTATTTCTAACTGGCCTAGGTCTTGCATTCATCTACACCATTCCACTATGTGGTCACCTAACACTTTGCATTCATTCTTCAAATAAACATCTAAAGCATGGGATCTAGAGTTTCACAATGTTCTGGGTTTCTATAGTGCATTGATCAACAAAGATTTTCACTTATCATGGGTCAAGGTGCTCTGTATGCTAGGGATTGTCAGATAAATCTTAAAAGTTGGGCCTTATGATCATCAGAGGTTTTTGTTAAGAAATTGGGTTCATTCATCATTTGAGTGGTGTTATTCATTGGGTTTCATGGATTAACTATCGCTCATTATATGAGCTTGATTCATTTAGTCACTCAGATATCCATTCATTCATTGTGGATTTTTTATGAAACATGGTGGAATTTATGGATCATTTCGAGATGAAGGATGCTTGTTACTATTAGTCAAAATCAACCATAGAAAAAGTACATAAAGTTGGAAAATAATTGAAAACTCGAATGGTGGATCAAATATAAGATGGAGGGAAACGAAGTGTTATTTCATTCTACTCCCAAAAAGCCCTACACTCCATGGCCAAATCCAGTTACATGTTATCATCCTATTACATCATCAATACCACCAAACACCATGAAGATTACCGTTCAATTCACCATCCAACCAATGTTCCAAAACAGAACTGAAAAATTCACATACACTTCATTATGTTTCCTAAACAAAGCCATATAAAAATCATACAAAAATATCTATACAAAGTCATCAATTTCCTAAAATCCTAAGAGCCTCATCAAAATAGCCTTCATGCCATAATCCATCTTCACCATGCTGTCGAAAACAGATTTGCAACAATGCCCCAAGTCTTGTATCATTCCCCATGTTCACTGCCATGAACCAACCTGCATAAACCAGTTTCAACACAGTTCAGTACCCACACTAAGTTCACTAACACAAAACTAGTCATTTGAACAGAATACTGAGCTATGATACAACAAAAATGGTTTTGACAGTTCACTAACAAACCTTTCCAATGAATTGCCATGGTGAATCAATTTGCCACCCAAAATCTAAAGCAAATCAGTAGTTTACCTTCTGTGCATCAAATGAGTGTATAAAGCTGCTCAAGTCCGCACGATCAGTTCGGTTTCGACAGGTCAGAAATAAGCTACTCCTCCCTGCAGCATTCAAACAATCCATCATACACAACAGTTAAGAATCAGCCCTTAAAACAAACCTAAGCAGAAATGATTCCACAAATGAGTTTCCTTTAAAGATTGTTTCCTTTCCCCTTGCAAAGATGTGCGCACATTCCACAAACAGATAGCCCAGCAACAACCGCCCAAGCTTCCATACAATTTGTTCAAAAGTCCTGCATCAAAGAAAAAGAAAGATAAAAGTCCATATCACACATGACAGAAAAAACCCACATAACAGAATTTTCTGTTAACTGACTCCTTATAACCACTTCTCCCTCTAACTTTCAACTACCAGCATCCTATAACTAACATTTACCCGACTCAACAGAATTCTAACTGCAACCTAACAGAAAACCCAACCCTCTAACCAATCTATAACTAACCTTCCAAGTCAGTTACAAAACTCTAACAGATTCTATAACTGAAAATAACAGAAAGAAAATCAGAAGTTAACTAACCTTCAGCTTCTATAAATCAGAATCATCATCATTCAGAACCTCCTCTCTATTCATTCTTCCCCCATCACCTTCATTCTCTTCCAGCATCTTCTTCACGCATCATTCATCTTCTCCACACTCTCCATCACATCTTCATCTTCTTCTTTCTCCACATTTTTCTTCAATCAACACAAAAATTCACCATCTTCAACCATCCATCTTCAATCTCCTCCACCATCTCCTTCATCGATTCTCTTCAACCTTTCTCCCATTCTTCATCTTCACTACTTCTTCTCCTCCATTGAAACACATCTTCAACCTTTCTCCCATTCTTCATCTTCACTACTTCTTCTCCTCCATTGAAACACATCTTCAACCTTTCTTCAATCTTCATACTTCAAACTCTCTCTGCAACCTTCAAATCCCTCACCTTCTTTCACTCACCTTCATTTTTCGCTTTTGATCATCTTCAACTCACATCATCCTCATCAATGACCTATCTCCGATCCACAAGAACTGTGCAATCTCAGAACCTCTCTCTCTGAACCATCTTTCTCCACCATTCAGCATCTTCACCGACTCAACACTCTTCATCAACAGTTCTGCATCGCCATAATTCGTAACTCGACGCAACAATACTCATCAACCGCAACACAAACGCAAAATCTGAGAAATCGCAGCAAGAACATCAGAAACCAAAAAAAAGAAGATGACGCAAGAGGAAGCGGAGTAAGAGAGATCACCTGAGCAGAAGACCGTTCACGCGTTTATTGCGCAATCTCAGAAACGTGTTTAAATCGCTTTCAATCGAAGAGCTAGGTTTGCGGTCTGGTTTCGAACGACGGGAAGAAGAGGATCGGAGATGCAAACGAGACGAAGACGGAGAGTTCGAAGGGAGATATATGAGTACGGTGATAGCGCCGTCAAAGCCATGGCCGGAGTATAGAGGGGAGGACCTCGCCGCCGTCGCTTGAGAGAGGGAGAGCGAAGTCTGAAAGAAGTGGGAAGGTCACAACTTGAACCCTATTCCCCTTTTCTTTTTAATTAATTTTGTGATTAATTATGCTTAATTGGTTTTAACTGGTAGTAATTGATCTTAATTGAGTTAAGGGAGATTAACTAGAGGTTAATTGTACCAATTCTGAAAATAAATCAATATGGACCATCAACTCAATTGGGCCACGAATTTGCTATCATACCCCCAGGGCCCGTGGTTCCGTTTTTGGTAAACAAATTCTGCAAACTACAACAAAAACAAGTCCTGGGCCTGTACCAATGGGCCTTGCGCCTCTGTTCCCATGCATCCTTAGTTTCAAGTTCACACCCCCTGAGCTCACACTTAATTGATAGGTTTTAGGTTTTATTTTACTTAGTTTTATTCTTTTTTTAGATAATAGAAAGCTTATAAAAATCATAATTTTCTCATTAGATGTTTAGGTAATAACATTAGTTAGAATCATAATTTTTGTTAGACTTTTTAGGTAATAGTTGACATATGAAAATGCAATAAAAAATATTAGCTTCTTAATTAGGTTTTAGGATAGTTTAATTTTGACTTTTAATTGATTTCTCCTTCATAAAAACGCCATAAAAATAGTAGTATTTTTTAGTTTAATTTTGCACTAATGCTTGAATTGCTTTTGTACTATTTCCATGTCATTTTCGTGTAATTGTCATGTGATTTTTGTTACTTGTTATGGGCCATATTTTTGGCCTATTTTGTTAATACCATTTTAATGCTCCTCTTAGAATATATCCCATTAGTATGTTAACATTAGATGTAGATTTAGACTAGAATAACAACATTAGATTAGAAAATAGGTTAGTTCCCCTTGCTCATTTCTTTTCTTTTTCAACTCTAAAATACTTAATAAAAAAAACTGACAAAGATCATGCTGTGACTTTTCTGATGTGTAGTGAGAAAGAAATGATTGGGGTGTAGGCCCCGATGTACGTTCTTTCTCACATAGTAGAAAAGAAATGATTGGGGTGTAGGCCCCGATGTACGTTCTTTTCTACTAAACGGAAAAGAAATGATTGGAATGTAGATTTCGATGTATTTCTTATCCGTTATTTAGAGAATCGATTGTGGTGTAGACCTCGATGTGCATTCTCTAAATAGTCAAAAACAAAACTCTTTTTCTTGGTGTGATCTAAGTCGCAAAGTAAATCTCCCTTAAAAAAATACTCAACCAGAAAACATTCAAAATGATGAATAAAGGCTTTGACTTAAAACAGGGTAAGGAAGCGATGCGAAGCCCTGTAGAGGGTCTTCGTCATCGTGGAATTACAATAAAAGACACAAACCAAACTTTTGCTTTTCTTTTGCCTTGTTAGGCGCTTAAGAACATGTTAAGTCCTTTCCAAAACTAGGCGTATAAGTCTCCAAAGGTCGAGCATCGTGGATTGTGACCTTAACCGCTGTTCAACTAAAAAACACAAAACAAATGGAAACTATGGAGCCGAACTACGGTCGCTCTGATTCCTTTTAAGGGATACGTAGGCATTGGGTCGCGGGGCCTAAGCGAGCACACTTGTAAATAATTCTTTCTTTTCCCCGTATTTCTTTTGCATGCATTCGCATTTAGGTTTAGACATAGATACACCCTTTAGATAGAAACAAACATAGGTGGATACCATCGAGTACGATGGGCGTAAGGGGTGCTAGCACCTTCCCCTTGCGTAACCGACTCCCGTGCCCTGTTCTCTGGTCGAAAGACCTTGTTTTATCCTGAGTTAGGTTCCTGATATTCCTTTCCCGCGATGGGATGAATATATTAGTGGCGACTCTGATTCCATTTTTCGCGGTAGCGACACAAGGTTACCTAAATTAATATTAAAAACATAAACCAAAATATAATTTTATAATAATAACTAAGCCAACACAATAATTACCGAGTCCCGTCGGAGACGACGGTCCTCACACACCGGACTCAAAACAATTTAGCCGGACATAGAATTAAGCGTAAACAAATTAAACATGCGGATTGAAATTAAGAGCAACATGGAAATTAAATTAACAATGATAAATGAAAATAATAATAAAGCAATAAAATGAAACCTGTTAATAATGCTAAAAGTAAAGCTGGAATTACTTCTGAAATAATGCAAAATAATCTTGGCGTACAATAACTGGAACTGAATTTGAAACGAATGAAACAACACCTAATACTTATATTATGGTAGTTCCTCGATGTGAGAAACTACCACTTTTACATGGTAGAAAAACTGCCTAAAAACTAAGAAATTAGAACTGGAAAAAATGGTAGAACCAGCGAGAGGGTTTTGCTTGTAAAATGCCCAGTATTTATATTGGTGCTTGGCTTGCTAGGTTGAGAAAATATAGGAGGAGGTGGCATTCCTTGCTTGACTCAGTATGTGGAGAAAATATAGGAACTGCATGTAACCACTCCGCGCCGTTCGCAACAAGCAAGGAGAAAAGATCTCCTTTTAAAAATGTGACATTCGTCGGTAGTGGCCAGAGGGTGTGACGGTCATCACCCCTTTTTCCATGTCGTCCGTCAAGGACATAAATGTGACGTTAGTCACATTATATATATATATATATATATATATATATATATATATATATATATATATATTCTTTTCTTCATTTTTTCCTTTTTTGTGGGTTTAAGCTCGATTCTTCTCCATTTTTGCGACTTTCTTCATACATGCCTTGTAAATAGTAAAAACCTGAAAACATAGAAAATACCGGCATAATACGAATAAAGAGTAACATAATTAAAATAAAATAGAAACATAAATTATGTTAATCAAGCCAAATATACGATACATTATCGCGTTATCAAATACCCCCACACTTAAACCTTTGCTTGTCCTCAAGAAAATAATCAATATGACAATTTATAAAATATGAGTTAGATGCAATTACATGACACCATATCGAATTGTACGCGGTTGTAGTGTATTTTCGTTAGAATGATAAAAGCTCAACTCCAACACTAAAGTTACGGTAAAGACACTAAACAACTCCGCTTATGCAAACCATTTCGAATCATGCTATCATAGCTCAACCTAGTTCTTTTCGCTAAATTTCACCTGTTTTCATTCGAGCGCAATCACATTAAGCCCTTTATCTTTACATGTACATAGTAGAGTAGCCGGTTAGTGATTATGATCCTTATTAGCATGAGGTTCTGGCACTTATTTGTGGTAACCTCTTCTTAACCAATTGCAAGTTGCGAGGGATCGAACCGTAGTTCGCCCTACCAAGTTCAGTACCAGATACTTCTGAACCAACTTACAATGGTTTTCTTTTTTATTATTCGTAAGATGCGCATCCTTTGGATTAAATGACCGGGTGAGGGTCACCTAACTTAGTTGGTGCATTCTTTAAGTGTAACAGTAAAACATTTAACTTTTTCAAATATTCGGGATCATTCACTTATATTCATCGGCTCTCTACGTAGTTTATGTTTAAGACGGTGCCGACTGCTAAATAAACTACTCGAGGTTACTTTAAAACTAAAGGTTAAGGTTTCGGTATAGTAGGTATTCAAATCGGTCTTGCATATTCGGGAGTTCTAAAGTGTCAAGACCGTAATGATTTTGTCTTAATTTCACTCTAATTTCTAACATATCTTTAAAATGGGCGACCTATATACTTTTCGAGTGTGTGTCATGCGTCGAAAAGAAAATATTGTTGTTGGAGGTTAATTTTTTTTAAAATTTCGGGGAAATTGACAACTGAAAAATCACGTATTAAGACTCGACAACATACCTAGAAAACTATAAAGCGATTAATGAAAGCGGTAAAGTTCCTCCCCCACACTTAAACCAAACATTGTCATTAATGTTTTGATAAAAGGTGGAAAAGGAAAAATAGAACCTGTGTGAATGCTAGATCCTTGTGTGCCAAATCCTCTCTGATTTTGCTTTTGTTGTTCATATTGGTGACACCACCAACAGCGACATTCGCAGGAATTTCCGTGAGCACCTTGCTCATTTCCAAGATTGTCATCTAGAGATTCTTCACCTAGAGGTAGATGAGACGTGACAAACGATCCATCTCTTTATTTTCTGCGACTTCACATATTAAAAGAAAAACATTAAATTAAAAACTCGTGGGTTGCCTCCCATGCAGCGCTTTGTTTAACGTCGATAGCTCAACGGCTCAAGAGTGCAAGCACTCATGGTGGTTCTCTCGAGAATGACTCCTCGGTTGAACTTTTAGTAATTGTCGTTTTCCATAGCCACTTATCGCGCCATATCACATATCCCTCACCTTTTCTTTTCTTTCTTATGTGGGGTGGTTCATTCTTTTGAACTTGTGGTGGTGGTTCTGGATCTATCCTAAGTATCAGCTTTTCAAGTTTGAGCTTAGTGATTTCAGCCATCACCTCAAATGCTAACCTTCCCCTCTTAACAGTAATGACATCCCTAGTTTCATGGTCCTCAAACTTTCCCTTTTTATGCAAGACTTCAAACAAGGGTACATTGGTGTGGATATTTTCCAATACCTTCACATACATCTTCGATTGTGAGTTTATCGTAGCTTCCATAAAAATTTGCAGAAAAGGAATCGGCGAGGTATAGGGAGGAGGAATTAAAATAGGTGCTTCATTCTCAATCTCTTCTATATCCTCCCTTTTGGATGGTGTTGGTGGATTTTCCTTAGTCATTACTCTTTTCTCACCGGAACTCTCCTCAATCTCAATATTACTTTCGTCAAACTCTTCATCACTCTCCTCAAACTCATCATAACTCTCCTTAGGATTTTCACTTTGTTGTTCACTACTGGTTGTTACAATATCCACATGCTCCTCAATGAAGGGTCCTAGATGTTTTTGTTCAAGCAGGGAGATTTGAGTCTCCAAATCCATGTTGTGAGTTGCTAGAGACTCAACCACAGTTGTCAGCTGCCTAAGGGATTCATTAATTTGGAGACTTTGTTTTCTAAGATCTTCATTTTGGACATTTTGTGTCTCTACAAAGTGCTCTATCATGGATTCTAGCCTAGAGTGATTTAGCGTCGCATCAGAATCCTCCATTGATGTTTCGAAGTTGAAATTATGAAATTATAGGAAATTATGGGATTCTTTTAATTCCTTTTTGCTATTGATTCTTTTTTTCCTAAATAAAAAATGACAAAAAAACATTTTCCATCCAATTAGATTTTTTAGAATACTATTTTCTTTTAATTGGACTTTTTAATTGTTGCTTTCTTTGAGTTTTAATTGGTTGATAAACCATATAAATAAATTGTTTTCTTTGATAATTCAAATTAGTTTCTCACCTGAAATAAAAATGAAATTGCTTGTAAATAATTTTCTTGAATAGTTTAGATTTTAATTCTTTTCTTTTTGTGAATATTTTTCAACATAATGTGAAATACCAAAAATATCTTCTTCCTCATTAGAATTAGAATAACATAGATTTAGAAATTAGGAATAGTTCCCTCTTTTCATTCCTTTTCTTTTCAACACTAAAACATCTAAAAATATTCAAATAAAATCCCCTTTAAAAAATACAAAGAAAATACTTAAAACACTAATAATCAAAGTGAAAATTCTTAAAAAGGGAATGGAAGCTTGAACATCCCTTGCTTAAGGGAATGTTCGAGTGCTTGGATCTCCCTTGCTTAAGGGTACCATTCAGGCGTAAGTTCCCAACTTCTAAAAAACACCAACCAAAGAGTAACTCGAGTTTCCCTTGCTTAAGGGATTTCCTCGAAACACTCAAACTTTCTCTCTTCTCTCCTTTCTTAAGGGCATTGTTATCTCCGCTCTATTGCATCCCAGGCTGTCCCCTTATGCAAGAGCGCGAGAGTTAACTCCGCCTAACTAAAAAACACAAAAACAAACAGAAAATCTTGAGCCGAACTACGACGCTCTGATTCCTGAAAAGGATACGTAGGCATCAAGTCGCGGGGCTTGAACGAGCACATTTGTAAATAATCCTTCTTTTCCCCGCATTTCTTTTGCATTCATTCGCATATAGACATAGACATAGTACACACCATTTAGATAGAAACAAACATAGGTGGATACCATCGAGTACGATGGGCGCGAGGGGTGCTAATACCTTCCCCTTGCGTAACCGACTCCCGTACCTTGAATATCTGATCGCAAGACCCTGTTCCTTCCCTTATTAGGTTTTTTGATATTCCTTTCCCTTATGGGATAAATATATTGGTGGCGACTCTGTTCATTTTTCGTGAGCGTGCGACAGTTGGCGACTCTGCTGGGGACGTCAGACCTGTGCTGGTCCGTACTTAGCGAGTCGATCCTAGCCTTTGTTTATTTCTTTTATTGGGTGCTTCTTTGTTTATTTATATGTTTACATCTTGTATATATGTTTGCATATCATGTTTATTTCTGCTTGCACATCATGCATCCGGACTATATTATGGGTCCCCGTGGGGGCCACATATTTTTCTGCTTTGTTTTGCAGGTGGGGGGTTTTTGTGAGGTAAAAGGCCCACTACCCAGGCCAGTGACACATAGGATTAGCGTGGATGCTCATGTTGACTCCCGTGGCTCTTGCTACGATCGAGTTTGACATGGGGTACCACAACTGGGCGAGGTTCTTTCATGGGACACTGTGTCTGGCACGCTTGCTGCCTCAAACACTTTGTACCCCATGGGAACTGTAGACCCTAGTGACCATTAGGGACCACCTGTCCGTGTCTAGAATTCATACCTGTGAGTTTGGGGTGGGACAGGACACTAGCCTTCATCATACCCTGATTTCCATTTTGTAATCTGAAGCCGGAATTTTGAACCTGTTACATTCAGTGTTACCCAGATATCCAGAGCTGCGAGGGACATTCAGTCTCTCACCACATCACACACATGACACATCATGCTATTGCATCCACCTCACTTCATTCGTGGAGAATCCTAAAGTCTATTTCCAAAAAAGGGATGTATATACTCTTTTTGCAAAAAAAAAAAGAAAAGAAAAGAAAAAAAGAAAGAAAAGAAAAGAAAAGAAATAATGAAAAGACTTTAGGATTCTCCCGATGAAATGCATTCCATCATATCATTTAACATGCATGTTCATTTATTTTCAGGAATATTTGACTTTGTCTCCGACCAACACATGGCTCCACCATTGAAGACTGGTAGTCGCAACATCTCCTATACATTTCCAAATCCGAATCTGGATTCTCTTGAGTGTTTAGCAAAAAAGATCACGCCGGATGAGTCAACCAAGTTCCGCGAAAAATATGGGTATATTCTGAGCCTTCTCAAGATGCCGTTCACCAAGTACGAGCAGGAGGGAGTTCATACTTTGCTTCAGTTCTATAATCCTTCCCTTCGCTGCTTCACGTTCACCGACTACCTTTTGGTTCCAACATTAGAAGAGTATTCCCTATTTCTTGGCGTTCCTATAAAGAAGGAAGTACCATACTATGGCACCATGAAGGCCCCTGATTCCATTGAAATTGCTAAGGCTCTTTATTTGAGCAAGTCGGTCGTGGAAGCAAATCTCACCAAGAAGGGAGGAGGTCTTGGTTTTTGCATGGAGTTTCTGTTAGAACAAGAATTGTTCTGATCAATAATCTTAGTTTTGATGATAACAATGTATATGAATTTTGCTCAAGATAATGTGGTACTCTAATCCTATGCAATTTCCTTTTCAGGAAATATATAAAGAGTAAGCACAAATCAGCGCTAAGAAACTTTGACTCAGAAGGTTCAGTATGCAACTTCAGCACATGGTCTGGCAAGACATCAGAAGATGGTCAAGCAGAATCAGAACATGGTCTATAGAAGCATCAGAAGAACTTGAGTTCAGAAGCAGAAGCACTGAAGTCATGGAATCACGCACAGAAGCATATCAAGATCAAAGGATCAGAAGATGCTCTGCACCAAGCTGTTTGTACTCTGATGATTTTCAACGTAGTATTTACAAAGAACAAATTAGAATCAAGTACTAGATGGCAGGCTACGCTGACTGACAAAAGGAATGTTAGAAGCTATTAAAGGCAATGTCAGTAGTCACAGCAAAAGCAAGGCTCGAGGTAGTTGACAAAAGAGTGAAACATTAAATGCAATGCTGTATGGAATACGCAAAGCATTAAATGCTCCCAACGGTCATCTTCTCAAAACGCCTATAAATATGAAGTTCTGATGAGAAGCAAGGTTACGAATTTTGGACGCACTTTGAACGAATTCTGAACTATCTTTGATACTATCTTGCTGTTCACTTCAAAAGCTATCAAACTTCATCTTCAACCTCACTACATTACTGTTGTAATACTTTAGTGAGTCTAAGCTTAAATCTGTAAGAGAAATATCACAGTTTGTGATTATCGCTTTTAAGAAGCAATTGTAATACTCTTAGAATTTGTTTACATTAAATTGTAAAGGACTAGAGTGATCGGGTTGTGATCAGTATACTCTAGAGAAGTCTTAGAAGGTCTCTAAGCAGTTGTTCCTAGAGTGATCGGGTTGTGATCAGTATACTCTAGAGAAGTCTTAGAAGTTCTCTAAGCAGTTGTTCCTAGAGTGATCGGGTTGTGATCAGTATACTCTAGAGAAGTCTTAGAAGGTCTCTAAGCAGTTGTTCCTAGAGTGATCAAGTTGTGATCAGAAGACTCTAGAAGACTTAGAAGTTGTCTAAGTGGAAAACCATTGTAATCTCGTGTGATTAGTGGATTAAATCCTCAGTTGAGGTAAATCACCTTGTATAGGGTGGACTGAAGTAGTTTAGTTAACAGCGAACCAGGATAAAAATACTTGTGCAAATTATTTTTATCTTACGAGTTTTTGAAACTACACTTATTCAAACCCCCCTTTCTAAGTGTTTTTCTATCCTTCAGTTTCTGGTCAAAAGGGGTTGTGAGGCTGCTGAAACAAAGGAATGGGACACATTTAGGGCTATCCTGGCTCTAAGTATCTATGGTATCATGATGTTCTCAAACGTTCCTAACTTTGTTGACATGAGTGCAATTCATATGTTCATTCTGCAGAATCCGGTTCCTACACTTTTGGGGGATGTTTATCACTCCATTCATCACAAGAGTAGTCAGAAGGGAGGTTTGGTTAGATTCTGTGCTCCGCTGTTATATCGTTGGTTCAGGTCACATTTGCCTGAGCGTGGCGCTTTCGTCGATAATAGGCACACATCTAAGTGGGCTGAGAGGATTATGGGGCTTAGGGCCAAAGATATTGTCTGGCACAACAGATCTTTAGATGACATGGAAGTTATTATGAGTTGCGGAAGGTTCAAAAATGTACCTCTCATGGGTCTTAGAGGTGGAATCAACTATAATCCCGTCCTGGCTAGGAGAACATTTGGATATGCTTTTATCAGCCCCCCTGAGCAGACAGAAATTGCTGAGAATATTTTCTATCATTCAGCCACCGACGGTGGGCAGATGGCAGAAGCTGTACAAGCCTGGAAGAGTATTTGTTGGAGAGATAAGAAACATTTTGGTCAGCGAGATTGTGCTACTTACGAGGATTATACTAAGTGGGTCGAATCTGTGGTTGCTGTTCAAGGGATGCCCTTCCCTCCCAAAGATCCTTTGTACCCCCCTGCTGGTGAACAACCCAACATTGTTTCCATGCCTCGTTATAATCAAACTGTGGATCAGAATCGGAAGTTAACTGAACAGGTGGAAACAATGCATGTTAAGATGAATACTGCTCGGCAAGAGAAGCTTTCCGCACTTCATAAGTTGAAAATGAGAGAAATAGAGCTTGAAGAATTTTATGCTAGAGGAAGTACTTCTCAGAAAAGGCCAAGGATGACTATAGGTGCTAAACCTACCGAAACTCAAGAAAAGAAGCTGAAAGAACGTTACGAGGCTCAGTTGGCAGATTTGACTGAAAAACTCCAGATTCAGACTAAAGAAGCCAATTCAGAAAGGGCTCGTCGAAAGAAAGCAGACAAACTCTTGTTGGAACGCCAAGGACAGATAGAGAAATGTTATGAAGAGATCCGAGAGCTGAGGGGTCAGATAAGAGAAAAAGGTCAAGGTAATACCCAAGCTCAAGAGGAAGCCAGATGTTGGGAGTTGAAGAACCGCTACATGGAAACAATGCATTTCAGAAAGGACCTGCTGATTCAAGAGATCATTAAGAGACCAACCCGTGCTGAGACCAAAAAGCTTTTTGAAGAAATGAAGACTTGGAGTTATAAGAACATTGGAGACAGCCCCCTTCGTCATTTGGACATGGGAGATCCTGCTTAGTGTTGACTTTGTTGTAGAATCACCACCAGACTTGTTAGATGGGATTCTTATTTCTATTGCTGTATTTGTTGGCTCATGAGAGCAGAATATTTTGTACTTCAAGAACTTGGTTGTGGAATTAATCAATTATGTTTGCTTATCTTGGTTATGCTTCAATCTTCTCCGTTATCTTGTGTTGTTGGTTTGAGACAAAGCTAAAAAGTCTTGAAAATAATAAAACATGCACACATGCACCCATGCACTCATATCATACTGCATTTACAGGTTTGTTATCAGATTCTAATTGGGGTCCCTTCCAACAACAGATTTCTTTCCCGACGACGAAGCTGACTTTCTTACATCCTTACCGCACCATAAACAACGAGAAGAGAATCATGGACCAATTTGAACAGAATCAAGCTGCCCTCCATAGGGATATGGATGTTATGGGGGAAAGAATGACCCAACTTATGGAGACTCTCCATGTCGTTGTCCAAGGACAAGAAGAGCTCAGAAAGAGCGTTGTTGGATTGATCAAAGATACTCCTACCAATTCTGTTGATGGAGGGGTGAAAACTAAGGAGACTCCTATTAATGAGACACTTAAAGTAGTGGATGACCACCATGAGGTTATTGATCTTGAACATGATCTTACTACTGAGTTGACCGAGACTGCTAAGATGTACCAAGCTCTTGAAGAACGCCTTAAGGCCGTTGAGGTTGCTAAAACTTCGAGTTTCGACACTGCTGCTATGTGCTTGGTACCTGGGATTGTTATTCCCCCGAAGTTCAAGGTGCCAGATTTTGATAAGTACAAGGGAGTTACCTGCCCAAAGACTCACATTCGTTCCTACTGCCGTAAGATGGCCGCTCACGCTGAGAACGAACCTCTGCTTATGCATTTTTTCCAGGACAGTCTCACTGGAGCCCCGTTGGAGTGGTATATGAAACTCGAGAGGTCTAATGTCAGTACTTGGGGAGAACTTGTTGATGCCTTCTTAAAACAATACCACTACAATACTGCTATGGCTCCTAGCCGTGCACAGCTGCAAAATTTGTCACAGAAATCTGAAGAGTCCTTTAAGGAATACGCCCAGAGGTGGCGTGAACTTGCTGCTCGAGTCCAACCTCCTTTATTGGACCGAGAGTTGATTGATCTATTTATGGGAACTCTGAAAGGGCCGTATCTTCAGCACATGGTTAGTAATACTTCTCCTTCCTTTTCGGATGTGGTCATCATTGGTGAGAGGGTTGAGAACTGTGTCAAAGCTGGTACCATTCAAGGTGTTACTAGTCCTAGCAACTCAAGTGGTAATGGTAAGAAGCCGTATTCTGGGTTTGTGAAGAAGAAAGAAGGTGAGACTAGCACCGCTTCTGTTGACCAAGGTCGAGCTCCTGCATATTCTGCTGTTCCACCTCCTTATTATCCGATGCCTTATGCTGTTCCTGGTCCATATGTCCCTCAAGCGTATGCTGCTGCTCTCCCGCAACCATGGATGGCACCCCAACAGCCTTTCATACCACAACAACAAGCTGCTGCTCCTCAGAATCGCCAACAAAATCCTAGGCCTCAAGGTCAAAGGGGTCCACAAAGAACAAGGTACCAAGATAGGCGTATAGATCCGGTTCCGATGTCATATGCTCAACTTCTTCCTCAGTTGCTCGCTGGTCAGTTGGTACAACTTCGTGAGCTTGGTCCTCCACCTAGTCCTCTTCCTCCCGGTTATGATGTTAATGCTCGTTGTGAATTTCATTCAGGGGCTCCAGGCCATACAATTGAAAAGTGTAGAGCATTCAAGTTAAAGGTTCAGGATCTCCTCGACGACAAGCTAATTTCATTTACCCCCACTGGTCCTAATGTGCAGAATAATCCTATGCCTCCTCATGCTGGCACGACCAGTGCTATTGAGTTATGTGACGACCAAATCCTGGTAACTGATATTAATGAGGTTAAGATGCCGCTTGCAACTATCAGAGAACATCTCATGCAACAAAAGGTTTTGTGTGAATTACATGACTTCTGTTTGAAATGTTCTTCTAATCCGGAGGAATGTGCTAAATTGAAAGAAGAGATTCAAAAGCTGATGGATGAAAGCGTTCTTAGAGTGGAAAGGGTTGTTTCTGGTGAAGATGTGGCCACTTTAGAGATCCCTTACTATTCTGCTGAGGTGTCAAAGACTCAAAGTACTTCTTTGGTCATTCATGCTCCGAGTACTCCTTTGGTTATTCAAGCTCCAAGAACTCCGTTGGTCATTCAGGTTCCAGATGCCCCTCTGACCCCTTCAACCTCATCTCTCGTTCTCTCTTCTGTGAGTAATTCCAAGGCTGTTCCTTGGAGTTATAATGCTGTGTATATTCGAGGGAAGAAGTATGACTGTCCTCCAGTGGGTAAGTCAAGTGTCACTAATATTGCTGGAACTAGTGGTATCACTCGTAGTGGTCGAATCTTTGCTGCCCCTCCTCCACTTCCTAAAGAGACAAACAAAGATGCCAATGCACAAGCGAAGGGGAAGCAAGTTGTTGTTGATCCTCCTGAGACCCGTACTGCACAAGATGCTGAGCAACTTCTGAGAATCATTAAGAAAAGTAACTATAAGGTGATTGATCAACTTGACCAAACTCAAGCTAAGATTTCTATCTTGTCTCTTTTGGTGCATTTGGAAGCTCACCGTGATGCTCTGATGAAGGTCTTGGCTTCAGCCCATGTAACTCAAGACATTACTGTGCCTCAATTTGAAGGGGTCGTGACAAACATTGCTGCTGGTAATTGTTTGGGTTTTTGTGATGATGAACTTCCACCCGAGGGTAGAGCACACAATAAAGCGTTGCATATCTCCGTCAAGTGTCTGGATGCTGTGTTGTCTCGAGTTCTGATTGATACAGGTTCTTCTCTTAATGTGATGCCCAAAGCTACTTTGTTTAAGCTGAGTATGGATGGGGTTATGATGAGACCATGCACTATGAGTGTCAGAGCGTTTGATGGTTCTAGAAGGTCCGTAGAAGGGGAAATTGATCTGCCTGTCTTGATTGGTCCTCACATGTTCTACATTGCCTTCTATGTTATGGATATACGCCCTTCGTACACTTGCCTCTTGGGTCGTCCTTGGATTCACGCTGCCGGGGTTGTGACATCTACCCTCCACCAATGTTTGAAATTTGTTGTGAATGACAAGATTGTTGTGATCACTGGTGAAGAGGTTCTGATAGTCAATAACCTGGCAACATACCGTTATGTGGAAGTGGAGGGAGAGATACAAGAGACACCCTTTCAAGCCTTAGAGATTGTGTCGGTGGACAGACTCCCTGTGGTTGAAAACAAGAGGGAACTCGGGGCCCCCCTCTCATCCTTGAATGATGCTAAGGCTTTCTTAGAAGCTGGTGTTCCCCATGGTGCCTGGGGCAAGCTGATTGATGTCTATGAGAAGCGAGACAAGTATGGCCTTGGGTACCAACCATCCTCCTCTACTCAGCTTGGTCCAATCCTTGGAAAAAAGGTGATTCCCCCGATTTCTCAGGTGTTCGTCAGTGCCAGTACTAGTTCTGGAAGTCAGGTTCTCACCGTGGATGATGATGATGAAGAAGATCTCTCCAGATTCATTTGCCATGCTGCACCTGGACAGGAACTCAACAATTGGACCATATTGGACATCCCCAGAGTCACTTTTATGGAGATGTAATTTTCTTGTTTTGATAAATCATGTGCTTAGCCCCAAGCATTTTGATCACGTGTGTAAAGAAGGGCCCCCATGTGTTTCAATTTGTTTAATATTGAATGAAAATCATATTTTCGCATGCAATTACTGTTCCATTTCTTTCATTTTTACTTTAAAAACTTTTTCAAAAATGGCAAAGCTTTTTCTTTTTCTTTTCCTTTACGTGTTGCATTCTAAGGCATAAATCATCCATCGTGCAGATCCGGCTCGGATTCCATCAAAAATGATAATGTTACAGTTCCACGTCCTGATATCCTTGAGAATCCGATTGACCAAGCTGATGAAGATAGTGGGGAAGATTGTGAAGTCCCTGAGGAATTGGCAAGACTTTTGAGACAAGAAGAGAAATCTATTCAGCCACATCAAGAAGCCATAGAAATCATCAACCTCGGTACAGAAGAAGCAAAGAGAGAAGTCAAGATAGGGGCCGCTTTGCAAAGTGATGTAAAGAGAAGGTTGATTGAGCTGCTTCGAGAGTATGTTGACATCTTCGCCTGGTCATACGAAGACATGCCTGGTTTAAACACGGATATAGTTATGCACAGGTTACCGCTCAAACCAGAATGTCCGCCTGTAAAGCAGAAACCACGAAGAACTCGACCAGATATGGCTTTGAAAATCAAGGAGGAAGTTGAAAAACAGTTGAAGGCTGGTTTCTTATCTATGTGCGAATACCCTCCTTGGATTGCAAACATCGTACCTGTTCCTAAGAAGGACGGAAAGGTACGCATGTGTGTCGACTACCGAGATCTGAATAGGGCAAGTCCGAAGGATGATTTTCCTCTCCCTCATATTGATGTGTTAGTCGACAATACTGCTCAGTATTCAGTATTCTCATTCATGGATGGTTTTTCTGGCTATAATCAAATAAAGATGGCTCCTGAAGATATGACCAAGACTACTTTTACCACTCCGTGGGGTACGTATTGTTATAAGGTGATGCCTTTTGGTCTTAAGAATGCTGGTGCAACATATCAACATGCGATGGTGACCCTTTTCCATGATATGATCCATAAGGAGATTGAAGTATACGTTGATGATATGATTGCAAAATCCCAAACTGAGGAGGAACACTTGGTATATCTTGAAAAATTGTTTGCTCGTCTGCGAAAATTCAAGTTGAGGCTTAATCCAAACAAGTGCACTTTTGGAGTGCGATCTGGAAAGTTACTTGGATTCATCGTGAGCCAACGAGGGATTGAGGTCGACCCTGATAAAGTAAGAGCAATACAGAATATGCTAGCACCGAAGAATGAAAAAGAAGTTCGAGGGTTCCTTGGGAGATTGAATTATATAGCCAGGTTCATTTCTCATCTCACTGACACTTGTGAACCCATCTTTAAGTTGTTACGCAAGAATCAAGATATCCGTTGGGATGATCATTGTCAAGAAGCCTTCGAAAAGATCAAACAGTATCTCCAAGAGCCACCAATTCTCATGCCTCCAGTTCCTGGGAGGCCGCTTCTTATGTACTTAACTGTGCTTGAAGGATCTATGGGGTGTGTGTTAGGCCAGCATGACGAGTCTGGTCGAAAAGAGTGCGCCATTTATTACCTGAGCAAAAAGTTTATCGATTGTGAATCCCGTTACTCACTACTCGAGAAAACTTGCTGTGTTTTGGTATGGGCCGCTCGCCGACTAAGGCAGTATATGTTGACTCACACCACTCTATTGATCTCCAAAATGGACCTGATAAAGTACATCTTTGAAAAACCGGCCCTTACAGGAAGACTAGCCCGGTGGCAAATGCTTTTATCAGAATATGATATCCAGTATGTCACACAGAAGGCCATCAAAGGAAGTGTCCTTGCAGATCATCTTGCTCATCAGCCATTAGAAGAGTATCAGTCAATGAAGTTTGACTTTCCTGATGAAGATATCATGAAACTGGATGATAATGAAGGACCCGAACCAGAAGAGCGATGGACTCTCACGTTCGATGGTGCATCAAATGCTATGGGCCATGGTATTGGGGAAGTTTTGACTTCTCCTCGTCAAACTCACTTCCCTTTCATAGCTAGAATATGTTTTGATTGCACGAACAATGTCGTAGAGTACGAAGCTTGCATAATGGGCCTCGAAGCAGCCATTGATATGAGGATCAAGATCCTTGAGGTTTATGGGGATTCTGCCTTGGTTATACATCAAGTGAGAGGTGATTGGGAGACAAGACACCCCAATTTAGTTCCTTATAAGGATTATATCTTGGAGTTGTTGCCCGCTTTCGAGGAAATCACTTTCGATCACATCCCACGAGAGGAGAATCAATTGGCAGGTGCTTTGGCTACTTTGGCAGCTATGTTCAAAATTAGTTCCCCTAAAGAAGTGCCAGACATAAGGATCCTCCGTTACAAAGAACCTGCACATGTATTTCCTGCTCATTGTCTCACTACTGAAGGGGTGTATGACGAAAAGCCATGGTATTATGACATCAAATGGTATGTTGAGAAACAAGAGTATCCCGAAGATGCTACAATTGGGGATAAGCGAACGCTTCGAAGGTTAGCATCCAAATTCTTCTTGTCAGGAGACGTCCTGTACAAGAGAAACTATGATTCAGTTTTGCTCAGATGCATGGATAGACACGAGGCAGAATTGATCATGCCGGAAATTCATGAAGGATCTTTTGGAACTCATTCCAATGGACACTCAATGGCCAAAAAGATCTTGCGAGCAGGATATTATTGGATGACAATTGAGAGTGATTGTTATGTGTATGTGAAGAAATGTCACAAATGCCAAGTGTATGCTGACAGAATTCATGTTCCTCCAACTCCTTTGAATGTTCTGACCTCGCCTTGGCCCTTTGCTATGTGGGGCATAGACATGATTGGACGAATTGAGCCACAAGCTTCAAATGGGCATAGATTTATTCTTGTTGCTATCGACTACTTCACCAAATGGGTTGAAGCTGCTTCTTACAAGAACGTAACCAAGCAAGTCGTCACTCGCTTTATCAAGAAAGAAATTATATGCCGATATGGGGTTCCAAACAAGATCATCACTGATAACGGGTCCAATCTTAATAACAAGATGATGGCAGGGTTGTGCGAAGAGTTCAAGATTGAACATCACAATTCATCACCCTATCGGCCAAAGATGAATGGCGCAGTCGAAGCTGCTAACAAGAACATAAAGAAGATCGTTCAGAAAATGGTTAGAACGTACAAAGACTGGCATGAGATGTTACCGTTTGCTTTGCATGGCTATAGAACTTCAGTTCGTACTTCAACTGGGGCAACTCCTTTCTCTCTTGTCTACGGTATGGAGGCTGTACTTCCCGTCAAAGTGGAAATTCATTCGTTGAGGGTCTTGATGGATGCCAAACTCGATGAAACAGAATGGGTTCAAACGAGGCTTGACCATCTCAATCTAATTGAGGAGAAACGCTTATCCGCCATCTGCCATGGCCAGTTGTACCAAAAGAGGATCAAGAAAGCGTATGACAAGAAAATTCGGCCTCGAGAATTCCACACAGGTGACCTAGTCGTAAGGAAGATCTTGCCAATTCACACCGATCCAAGGGGCAAATGGACTCCCAATTATGAGGGACCATACATTGTGAAGAAGGCATTCTCAGGTGGTGCTTTAATCCTGACAAAGATGGATGGGGAAGACGTTCCGCTTCCAGTCAATTCTGTTAGAACAAGATTTGTTCTTATCAATTATCTTAGTTTTGATGATAACAATAATATGAATTTTGCTTAAGATAATATGGTACTCTAATCCAATGCAATTTCCCTTTCAGGAAATATATATAAAGAGTACGCATAATTCAGCGCTCAGAAGTTGTGTCTCAAATGGTTCAGCATGCAACATCAGAACATGGTCTGGCAAGACATCAGAAGATGGTCGAAGCAGAATCAGAACATGGGTCTATGGAAGCATCAGAAGAACATGAGATCAGAAGCACTGAAGATCAGAAGATGGTATCACGCTCAGAAGCACTTCAAGGTCAGAAGATCAGAAGATGCTATGCACCAAGCTGTTTTGACTCTGATGATATTCAAACGTCGTATTCACAAACATCAGATCAGAAGGAAGTACACGTGGCAGACTACGCTGACTGACAAAAGGAACGTTAAAGCTACTAAAGGCAACGTCAGTAGACACAGCGTGAACAAGGCTCGAGGTAGTTGACAAAAGCGTATAACATTAAATGCGATGCTGTACGGAACACGCAAAGCATTAAATGCATTCAACGGTCATCTTCTCAATGCCTATAAATATGAAGTTCTGATGAGAAGCAAGGTTAACGATCCTGAACAAGATTTATTCAAAAACACTTGCTGAAACGCTGTTCAAATCTAAACTCAGAATCTTCATCTTCATCAAAGCTCACTACATTGCTGTTGTAATATTTTAGTGAGATTAAGCTTAAACGATTAAGAGAAATATCACAGTTGTGATTATCGCTTTTAAGAAGCATTTGTAAACTCTTGAATAGATTACATTAAGTTGTAAGGAACTAGAGTGATCGGTTGATCAGAATACTCTAGGAAGTCTTAGGAGTGAACTAAGCAGATTGTAACTAGAGTGATCGTGTTGATCAGTAGACTCTAGAAAAGTCTTAGAGGGTATCTAAGCAGTTGTTCCTGGAGTGATCAGTGTGTGATCAGAAGACTCTGGAAGACTTAGTTGCGGACTAAGTGGAAAACCATTGTAATCCGTGCGATTAGTGGATTAAATCCTCAGGTTGGGGTAAATCATCTCTGCGGGGGTGGACTGGAGTAGCTTCGTTAACAGCGAACCAGGATAAAAATAATTGTGCAATTTATTTTTATCGTCCAAGATTTAAAGTCACACTTATTCAATCCCCCCCTTTCTAAGTGTTTTTCTATCCTTCAATTGGCATCAGAGCGCCGGTTCTAAGGTGCAAGCACTTAACCGTGTTTAGAAAAGATTCAGGAAGAGAAAAACGCTTCAGTAAAAGATGGTTGATGAAAGTGAAAAGTCTACACCTACACCTGCATCTACATCTGGCTCTGCTGAGCAATACAACGGTAACAATGGTTATACTAGACCGCCGGTATTTGATGGTGAAAAATTTGAATACTGGAAAGATAAACTGGAAAGTTACTTTCTGGGTCTAGATGGTGATCTATGGGATCTTCTGATGGATGGTTACAAACATCCAGTAAATGCCAGTGGCGTAAAGCTGTCAAGGCAAGAAATGAATGATGATCAGAAGAAGCTTTTCAGGAATCATCATAAATGTAGAACTGTTTTGCTGAATGCTATCTCTCATGCTGAGTATGAGAAGATATCTAACAGGGAAACGGCCTATGACATATATGAGTCCTTGAAAATGACTCATGAAGGAAATGCTCAAGTCAAGGAGACTAAAGCTCTAGCTTTAATCCAGAAGTATGAAGCCTTCAAGATGGAGGATGATAAAGACATTGAAAAGATGTTTTCAAGATTTCAAACTCTTACTGCTGGATTGAGAGTTCTTGACAAGGGATACACCAAGGCTGATCACGTAAAGAAGATCATCAGAAGCTTACCCAGAAGATGGGGTCCTATGGTGACTGCATTCAAGATTGCAAAGAATCTGAATGAAGTTTCTCTGGAAGAGCTTATCAGCGCCTTGAGAAGTCATGAAATAGAGCTGGACGCAAATGAGCCTCAAAAGAAAGGTAAGTCTATTGCATTAAAATCAAATATCAAGAAATGCACTAACGCTTTTCAGGCTAGAGAAGAAGATCCTGAAGAATCAGAATCTGAAGAAGAAGATGAACTGTCCATGATTTCCAGAAGGCTAAATCAACTCTGGAAGACCAAGCAAAGGAAGTTCAGAGGCTTCAGAAGTTCAAGGAAATTTGAACGTGGAGAATCTTCTGATGAAAGAAGATTTGACAAAAAGAAGGTCATGTGCTATGAATGCAATGAGCCTGGACACTACAAGAATGAATGTCCAAATCTTCAGAAGGAAAGTCCCAAGAAAAAGTTTCATAAGAAGAAAGGTCTTATGGCAACCTGGGATGAGTCAGAAGATGATTCAGAAGATGAGCATGCCAACTGTGCGCTGATGGCGACAGAAGATGACGGATCAGAATCTACATCAGAATCAGATTCTGAAGAGGTATTTTCTGAACTTACTAGAGATGAGTTAGTTTCCGGTCTAACTGAACTTCTGGAACTCAAGTCTCAGATTAGTCTCAAATACAAAAAGCTGAAAAAGCAATTTGAATTTGAAACAAAGAAGCTTGAGTTGGAGAATTCTGAATTGAAAGATAAACTTTTAAAATTATCCAATGATGTTGGATCTCCTTCTAATTCAGAAAAATCCACTCCTAGTCTAAACCATATTCTGAAAGAATATGATTTAAGTTTCAGGAAGTTCTTATCTAGAAGTATTGGCAGAAGTCAGCTAGCTTCTATGATATATGCCGTATCCGGAAACAAAAGAGTTGGCATTGGTTATGAGGGTGAAACCCCATACAAACTTGAACCTGTTGATGAAATGAAACTCACATACAAGCCATTGTATGATCAGTTCAAGTATGGCCACTCCCATGATATTAGGCACACTTCACATGCACAAAGTTTTCACATAACACACACCAAGAAGCATGTGACACAACCTAGGAAATATCATGAAACTCACATTAAAAATTATCATGCTGTTCCTCCTATTGCTTATAATGTCAAACCCAAGTTCAATCAGAACTTGAGAAAATCTAACAAGAAAGGACCCAAGAAAATGTGGGTACCTAAGGATAAGATTATTCCTATTGCAGATATCCTTGGCTGCAAGAAGGACAAAGCACAACATGTCATGGTACCTGGACTCTGGATGCTCACGACACATGACAGGAAGAAGGTCTATGTTCCAAGACCTGGTGCTTAAGTCTGGAGGAGAAGTCAAGTTTGGAGGAGATCAGAAGGGCAAGATAATTGGCTCTGGAACTATAAAGTCTGGTAACTCTCCTTCCATTTCTAATGTACTTCTTGTAGAAGGATTAACTCATAACCTCTTATCTATCATTCAATTAAGTGACAATGGTTATGATATAATCTTCAATCAAAAGTCTTGCAAGGCTGTAAATCAGAAGGATGGCTCAATCCTATTTACAGGCAAGAGGAAGAACAACATTTATAAGACAGATCTGCAAGATCTTATGAGTCAGAAGGTGACTTGTCTTATGTCTGTTTCTGAAGAGCAGTGGGTCTGGCACAGGAGATTAGGTCATGCTAGTTTGAGAAAGATCTCTCAGATTAACAAACTGAATCTTGTCAGAGGACTCCCTAATCTGAAATTCAAATCAGATGCTCTTTGTGAAGCATGTCAGAAGGGCAAGTTCTCCAAACCTGCATTCAAGTCTAAGAATGTTGTTTCTACCTCAAGGCCATTAGAACTCTTGCACATTGATCTGTTTGGCCCAGTCAAAACAGCATCTGTCAGAGGGAAGAAATATGGATTAGTCATCGTAGATGATTATAGTCGCTGGACATGGGTAAAATTCTTGAAACACAAGGATGAGACTCATTCAGTGTTCTTTGATTTCTGCATTCAGATTCAATCTGAAAAAGAGTGTAAAATCATAAAGGTCAGAAGTGATCATGGTGGTGAATTTGAGAACAGATCCTTTGAAGAGTTCTTCAAAGAAAATGGTATTGCCCATGATTTCTCTTGTCCTAGAACTCCACAGCAAAATGGGGTTGTAGAACGAAAGAATAGGACTCTGCAAGAAATGGCCAGAACCATGATCAATGAAACCAATATGGCTAAGCATTTCTGGGCAGAAGCAATAAACACTGCATGCTATATTCAGAATAGAATCTCTATCAGACCTATTCTAAATAAGACTCCCTATGAATTGTGGAAGAATAGAAAGCCCAACATTTCATATTTCCATCCTTTTGGATGTGTATGTTTTATTCTGAACACTAAAGATCATCTTGGTAAGTTTGATTCCAAAGCTCAAAAGTGTTTTCTTCTTGGATATTCTGAACGCTCAAAAGGCTACAGAGTATACAATACTGAAACATTGGTTGTAGAAGAATCAATCAATATCAGGTTTGATGATAAGCTTGGTTCTGAAAAACCAAAGCAGTTTGATAATTTTGCAGGTTATGATATTGACATATCAGAAGTTGTTGAGCCAAGAAGCAACGCATCAGAAGCAGAGCTTCTCAGAAGCAAAGAATCTGAAGATCAAGTATCAGCTTCTCTGGAGGATCTAAGTATGTCTGAAGAACCATCTGTCAGAAGATCATCTAGACTCATCTCTGGTCATTCAGAAGATGTCATTCTTGGAAAGAAGGATGATCCAATCAGAACAAGAGCATTCCTTAAGAACAATGCAGACTGTCAATTAGGTCTTGTATCTTTGATCGAGCCAACTTCTGTTGATCATGCTCTAGAAGATCCAGACTGGATAATTGCTATGCAAGAAGAACTGAATCAGTTTACAAGGAATGATGTTTGGGATCTTGTTCCTAGACCAGATGGATTTACTATAATCAGGACAAAATAAATCTTCAGAAACAAGCCCAGAATGAGAAGATAAGATACTCTTATATATAAGTATCTTCTGAAATGAAATTTCTTTTATAAGAAGTTCTGGTTGAAATCAATTAGAAATTGTGATTCAGTTATTACTAACGTTTTATTGTCTAAGTTGATTCAGAATCTCCTTAAAAGCAAGACAGCTATAACTGGCTATCCAGATGGTAAACACGTGTTCACTATTTCTGGACAAGCGTGCGTGCAGTTGAGGGGACGTCTACTTAGGTAACTGTGCAAATCACGTTTTTTGTCATTATTATCTCTCCTCAAGTCACGTAACATTAAATGCTTTTCATCATTTACTCTCTTTCAGTTTTTCTTTTTATACTCTTCAAACGTTTCTTTTCCCTCTCATATTTCTCTCTCTCTCTGCATTCGGTTTCTTTTTCGTCTCTCTCTCTCTTTTCATATCATAAACCCTAGCAGTTTCCAATATCTGAAAATTCATCATGAATCCATCGTCAAGCTCTGGGAATCAAGACAATGATAGGAAACAAAAGAGAAAGGCATCTGCTGAACCAGAAACCAAACCTAAAAGAGTTAGGATCTCCTATGACCCTCTCAAAGTGTATCAACCCCTTGACGGTTCCCCTCAATCAACCCCCTCTTCAAAGACCTCCACCACCTCTTCCTCCTCATTCATCCTCTCAGAACCACCTTCTTCACCATCTGATATCTCCTCTCCTTCAACCCTTCCATCCGATATTTCTTCACCTCTCTCACACCCTTTTCCCACCAGAACACCTAATCCCTATAGTGTTGTTCGTCCAGACTTCAGATTCACCATAATCCCTCCAACCCCTTCTACTCAATCCTCTCTGGAGCGTTTACATTCTGATGTAAACGGCTGGTTGGAGATCCTGGGTGCTGCCTACCTTAACCATCTGGATATGTATGCTATGAGCAACCTCTGGGATACCTTTCTTCAGGACTTTCTGGTGAAGGCTACTGACACTAAGAGAAGGGTCTTGTCTGAAGCTCCTGGTCCTCGTGGTCGTCAGTTGGAAGTGGGTGAAAGCAGCCACCACTGTCTCATCAGGAACAGAAGCGTTCTTGAAGAGAAGATACCTGCAGATGAGCTGGAAGAAGAAAATCTCTGCAGAGATATCGTGGTGTGGAAACCCCGGTCTTCTGTGCTCTGGTTTCCTGTGCTGACTGGAGATTTTCAGTGGCTGTTCAACTGGTTCAGAATGAACCCTTCTGAAAAAGCACCTCTCATGGTCTTTCCAGTAGTGGTTTATCGTGCTGAAGTTGCTGGTCCTACTCCTCCAACAAACCTTGCAGCTATTCTTCAAGCATTGGA